>NW_026652289.1:76641937-76834121 GCF_009828535.3 Hylobates moloch
TTTCTTTTCTTTTCTTTTCTTTTCTTTTCTTTTCTTTTCTTTTCTTTCTTTTCTTTTCTTTTCTTTTCTTTCCTCTGTGGCCCCGGCTGGAGTACACTCAGCTCACTGCAGAATCCCTGCGTCCGGCTCCCATCATTCTCCTGCCTGGGCACCGCGCACCACCACCCCTCCCTGGTTTTTTCTCCTTTGCCTGGAGGCGCGCTTTCGCCATGTCGGCCAGGCTGGTCTCCAGCTCCTGACCTCCAGTGCTCTGCCCGCCTCGGCCTCCCGAGGTGCTGGGACTGCAGACGGAGGCTCGCTCATTCGGTGCTCGGTGTTGCCCGGGCTGGAGAGCGGTGGCGTGGTCTTGGCTCGCTGCAGCCTCCGCCTCCCAGCCGCCTGCTTTGGCCTCCCAGTGTGCTGGGATTGCAGCCTCTGCCCAGCCGCCGCCCCATCTGGGAGGTGGGGAGCATCTCTGCCTGGCCGCCCATCGTCTGGGTTATGAGGAGCTCCTTTGCCCGGCCGCCCCGTCTGGGAGGTGAGGAGCGCCTCTGCCTGGCCGCCACCCCGTCTAGGAAGTGAGGAACATCTCTGCCTGGCCGCCCATCATCTGGGATGCGAGGAGCGACTCTGCCCGGCCACCCCGTCTGGGATGTGAGGAGCGCCTCTGCCCGGCCGCCCCTTCTGGGAAGTGAGGAGCGCCCCTGCCCGGCCGCCTCGTCTGGGAAGTGAGGAGGGCCTCTGCCCGGCCGCCCCGTCTGGGAAGAAGTGAGGAGCGCCTCTGCCTGGCTGCCCCGTCTGGGAAGTGAGGAGGGCCTCTGCCTGGCTGCCCCGGCTGGGAAGTGAGGAGCGCCTCTGCCTGGCTGCCCCGTCTGGGATGTGGGGAGCGCCTCTGCCCGGCCGCCCCGTCTGGGAGGTCTACCACAGAGGCCAGAAGCAATGTGGGGGCTGGACGTGGTGGCTCATGCCTGTAGTCCCGGTACTCTGGGAGGCCGAGGGGGGTTGATCACTTGAGGCTAGGAGCTCGAGACCAGCCTGACCAGCCTGGCCAACATGGCGAAACATATGAAAAATACAACTGTCAAACCAACCAATGAAACAAGCGACAACAAAACAGGTCTACCCTGGAGTCATACTCTAATTTTTTCTATTTTCCTCCCTTTCTGATCCTTTATCCCACTTTCTTTTTCTTCCTCTTCCTTCTCCTTCTTCTTTGTCAAATAGAGGATTGAGTTATTATCATTGATCCATACAAAGTCCCTCTCTCATTTATTTTCTTTAATTCCCACCCCCCATTTCTATTCCCCGTCTTCCCATGTGCAACCTTCCTAATATGTTTGATATGCATCTTTTTGTTAGCATGTACTTTTAGAAAATGTTTATTGTTTTGTGTGCAAAAAAATAAAAACAAAAACAAAAAGATATTGAAAACATATTTATAACTATTAAGGTAAAAATAAAGCAATTTCTACTGATTCCAGGAAAATGAGAAATTCTGTATGCTTGTACTTTCTTTAGCTGTTTTTTTACCTCTTTATATTAAAATTTGTTGTTTATCATAACATAATACTAAATTACAAAAATCAGGTTATTCACTTTTAGAGTATGTATTACCTCGTTCAATGTTTATTATGACACTTGCATTACATTTTATGAACATATTTTCAAAAATTATTTAAGCAGTTGTTCAAACAATACTTTATTATTATCAATGCCCCTTCATAATATAATGAAATATATAATGTAAATAAATATAAATAAATAAATGTAATGGCTAGTGGCTTTTTTTTCTTTTTTCTTTTTTTATTAAAAGTTCTGGGGTACATGTGCACAACGTGCAGGTTTGTTACATAGGTATACATGTGCCATGTTAGTTTGCTGCACCCATCAACTCATCATTTACATTAGGTATTTCTCCTAATGCTGTCCCTCCCCCATACTCCCACCCCCCAACAGGCCCCGATATATGATGTTCCCCTCCCGGTGTCAGTGTGTTCTCATTGTTTAACTCCCATTTATGAGTGAGAACAGGAGGTGTTTGGTTTTCTGTTCTTGTGTTACTTTGCTGAGAATGATGGTTTCCAGTTTCATCCATGTCCCTGCAAAGGACATGAAATTGTTTTTTATGGCTGCGTAGTATTCCATGGTGTATATGTGCCACATTTTCTTTATCCAGTCTATCATTGATAGGCATTCGGGTTGGTTCCAAGACTTTGCTATTGTGAACAGTGCTGCAATAAACATACGTGTCCATGTGTCTTTATAGTAGAATGATTTATAATCCTTTGGGTATATACCCAGTAATGGGATTGCTGGGTCAAATGGCATTTCTAGTTCCAGATACTTGAGGAGTCACCACAGCGTCTTCCACAATAGTTGAACGAATTCACATTTCCATCAACAGTGTAAAAGTGTTCCTATTTCTCTGCATCCTCTCCAGCATCTGCTGTTTCCTGACTTTTTAATAATAGCCATTCTAACTGGCGTGAGATGGTATCTCATTGTAGTTTTGATTTGCATTTCTCTGATGACCAGTGATGATGAGCATTTTTTCATAAGTTTGTTAGCTTCATAAATGTCTTCTTTTGAGAAGTGTCTGTTCATATCATTTGCCCACTTTTTGATGGGGTTGTTTGTTTTTTTCTTGTAAATTTGTTTAGGTTCTTTGTAGATTCTGGATATTAGCTGTTTGTCAGATTGGTAGATTGCAAAAATTTTCTCCCATTCTGTAGGTTGCCTGTTCACTCTGATGGTAGTTTCTTTTGCTGTGCAGAAGCTCTTTAGTTTAATTAGATTGCATTTGTCTATTTTGGCTTTTGTTGCCATTGCTTTTGGTGTTTTCGGCACAAAGTCTTTGCCCATGCCTATGTCCTGAATGGTACTGCCTAGGATTTCTTCTAGGGTTTTTATGGTTTTAGGTCTTACATTTAAGTCTTTAATCCATCTTGAGTTGAGTTAATATTTTTATTATTATTATACTTTAAGTTTTAGGGTACATGTGCACAATGTGCAGGCTTGTTACATATGTATCCATGTGCCATGTTGGTTTGCTGCACCCATTAACTCGTCATTTAGCATTAGGTATATCTCCTAATGCTGTCCCTCCCCCCTCCCCCCACCCCACAACAGTCCCCGGAGTGTGATGTTCCCCTTCCTGTGTCCATGTGTTCTCATTGTTCAATTCCCACCTATGAGTGAGAACATGCGGTGTTTGGTTTTTTGTCCTTGCGATAGTTTGCTGAGAATGATGTTTTCCAGTTTCGTCCATGTCCCTACAAAGGACATGAACTCATCGTTTTTTATGGCTGCATAGTATTCCATGGTGTATATGTGCCACATTTTCTTAATCCAGTCTATCGTTGTTGGACATTTGGGTTGGTTCCAAGTCTTTGCTACTATGAATAGTGCCGCAGTAAACATACATGTCCATGTGTCTTTATAGCAGCACGATTTATAATCCTTTGGGTATATACCCAGTAATGGGATGGCTGGGTCAAATGGTATTTCTAGTTCTAGATCCCTGAGGAATTGCCACACTGACTTCCAAAATGGTTGAACTAGTTTACAGTCCCAGCAACAGTGTAAAAGTATTCCTATTTCTCCACATCCTCTCCAGCACCTGTTGTTTCCTGACTTTTTAATGTTGGCTATTCTAACTGGTGTGAGATGGTATCTCACTGTGGTTTTGATTTGCGTTTCTCTGATGGCCAGTGATGATGAGCATTTTTTCATGTGTTTTTTGGCTGCATAAATGTCTTCTTTTGAGAAGTGTCTGTTCATGTCCTCTGCCCACTTTTTGATGGGGTTGTTTGTTTTTTTCTTGTAAATTTGTTTGAGTTCATTGTAGATTCTGGATATTAGCCCTTTGTCAGATGAGTAGGTTGCAAAAATTTTCTCCCATTTTTTAGGTTGCCTGTTCACTCTGATGATAGTTTCTTTTGCTATGCAGAAGCTCTTTAGTTTAATGAGATCCCATTTGTCAATTTTGGCTTTTGTTGCCATTGCTTTTGGTGTTTTAGACATGAAGTCCTTGCCCATGCCTATGTCCTGAATGGTATTGCCTAGGTTTTCTTTTAGGGTTTTTATGGTTTTACATGTATGTCTGTAATCCATCTTGAATTAATTTTTATATAAGGTGTAAGGAAGGGATCTAGTTTCAGCTTTCTACATATGGCAAGCCAGTTTTCCCAGCACCATTTATTAAATAGGGAATCCTTATCCCATTGCTTGTTTTTGTCAGGTTTGTCAAAGATCAGATAGTTGTAGATATGTGGCATTATTTCTGAGGGCTCTGTTCTGTTCCATTGATCTGTGTCTCTGTTGTGGTACCAGTACCATGCTGTTTTGGTTACTGTAGCCTTGTAGTATAGTTTAAAGTCAGGTAGCGTGATGCCTCCAGCTTTGTTCTTTTGGCTTAGGATTGACTTGGCGATGCGGGCTCTTTTTTGGTTCCATATGAACTTGAAAGTAGTTTTTTCCAATTCTGTGAAGAAAGTCATCGGTAGCTTAATGGGGATGGCATTGAATCTATAAATTACCTTGGGCAGTGTGGCCGTTTTCACGATATTGATTCTTCCAACCCATGAGCATGGAATGTTGTTCCATTTGTTTGTATCCTCTTTGATTTCATTGAGCAGTGGTTTGTAGTTCTCCTTGAAGAGGTCCTTCACATCCCTTGTAAGTTGGATTCCTAGGTATTTTATTCTCTTTGAAGCGATTGTGAATGGGAGTTCACTCATGATTTGGCTCTCTGTTTGTCTGTGATTGGTGTACAAGAATGCTTGTGATTTTTGTACATTGATTTTGTATCCTGAGACTTTGCTGAAGTTGCTTATCAGCTTAAGGAGATTTTGGGCTAAGACAATGGGGTTTTCTAGATATACAATCATGTCATCTGCTAGTGGCTTTTAAGTTATTAGATTTATCACTCCATCAGCTTGAGAATGGCCTTAAATAATTTTTAAGGAATATAATGTGGGTGGTAAGTTTTCTGAGCCCTACTTTCTTGGCAATATATTCCTATTGTTCTTACCACATGCCTGGCAATGCATGTCTGTGGCTACTTGGGTTAGTGCCATACTTCTTCCTCAAGTTATAGAGGTTGCACCATTTTATCCTGGAGAATTACTTTTGTCCTGGAGATTAAAAGCAGAACAACTGGATTTTTCTTTTTCTTTTAGAGATCGTCTGTTTTTAAAATTTGTTTTCTGCTTGAACAAATGTGTGATTTTTTTTCTTATTATTAAAATTCCAAGAATGTATCAAGATATATAGATCTTTTACATGTATTTTGTCTCATATGTGTATGTATGGGGAGAGTAAACTCTACCCCTTTGCCTCATGGTTCTATGTGGAGGCTTCATTGACACTCTTGGTCCCCTTGAAGGCTCTTTTACCATTCTCTTGCCAGCTCCTTGGAAGGAGTTACTTATCTATTTTTCTATTTTGTGAGTTTAGAAGATGTTGGTCAGTCACTTCTGAATATTTATCTCTGTTTTTTTAGTTCAGTCTACCTGCACAGAAGATGCATATCTGGTGTCCTCTGACCCCTGTGGTCAGCTACCAGCCCCTGTGTTGGAGAGCTGCAGTTGCACAGCCTTGCTAGTGACTTGGGTGGGTATGTCTGTCTGACTCAGGATTAAACTACTAGGAAACTCTTGTGGTCTAAGATTTAAGTCAGGTTCTCAAATCAGCCCTATTAACCAACTGATAGTTTCATTTCTCATTACATGATTATTTTGTCTTCTTTGTGATTCAGGAGGACAATGGGCACCCCATCCAAACTCTTAGTATTTGGTGTATTCTTTCTTTCAGCTCACAGGTTCCAATATTTCTTCAGTTCAGAAAATTTCTTCTTGTTTTTCTTCTCTTCCTCCTCCCTTCTGTTTGCTCTGTATTTCTCTTTAAATTTAGAAATTCCTATTATTGCTTTGTTTTCTTTATGTGAGTGTTTGTCTGTGTGTTTTATTTTCTTGATCTGCCAGTGGTCCTCACCCAATTTAAAGATTTTTGCGAATTTCTGCTGGGATTCCATCCCATTCACTTTTCAGGTGTTTTATAGAGATTATGAGCTGAGTTGGCCCTTCTTTCACTGTTTGTAGTAGCAGACAACTCAGGAATTCTGGTGCGTGATGCCTCATGGACTGTTTCCATGGTTGATACAGTCTTTTTTCTATTTGTATGCGTGGGTAGTCATTTCAAGACAATTTGGAAAGTGGACCAGCGACAGCTAATCATGTTTAAGCTACTATTTTTTTTCTGCAAGTCTGTTCACTTAAATGGGTTACATTCACCTGTGACTTAGTTTCCCTATTTGTAAAGCAGCGATAACCTCAATTACTTACCAGAGTCATGAAGATAAATATAGTTCATAGATGTGAAAAAGATTTGGAGGTGAATATTGTATGAAGTAGAAATTATGATTGGGCTTTTGAATAGTCACAAATATTACAAGAAAATAAATTATGAGCTCAGGACTAAAATTTCCAACTGCTCTCTGTGGATAAAGTACTGATTCCTTACATTAAAAATAGCCACTAGATATAATAATTTAGTTTGGTGATGTGTTCTGAGGTAACCAGAACAGAAAGTAGTGACATATTCTTATAGCAGACCATGTGGGCAATCAGAATAGGAACAAATAAAGTATGCAGTTTCTTTTTATTGTACATCTGTTCTTTCATTTCTATTTTCTTTGAAAAAACTGCTTCTTCAATAAAACCACCTTATGATGACTTTACTATGTTTCCATAATATTATGATGCAAATATTTCTTTATAGCCACAGCTTGAGTGTGTAGGGGTAAAAGGCAGTGTTGCAAAGTTACTACTGAGATTTCTTTTTCTGTTGATCTCTTCAAATACAGGCAGGAGTTTCTCAGAATCTATAGGACTCAGGATAGTATTTTGGAAGCTTGTTGTGTTTTGGGTTTTTTTGGTTACTCATTTTAAAAAATCAGGTAACTTATTAAGCCTCAATTTCCTAAATAAAATAGCGATTACGTACCTTTGATGAGTTGACAATTTTATATATCATTCATATATATTCATGTATGTTTATATCAATATCTCAATTAGTAATTTTAAAATGAGTTTAATAATCTAATATTGTAAGCAATATCTTATCTAATAGTCGCTCATTTGTTCTAGGATGGCATGAAGGTAGAATCTGATTTAGATTGCCGAGAACTGAGGGGCTCTTTCCCTATGCTAATATTTTCTTTATCCTCTGTGGGATACCTCTACATGTCACAGGTTATATGCAGAGAGAACATGTATAGGACAAACTTAACAATAAGTAATACACTTCCTCATTTGCCTTTTAGAAATTACGCTGTACTAGATATGAAAGCAGTAGGTACGAAAAACATCAACTTAGTGAGTATGCTGAGGGCTGAAGGCTGGGGATAACAAACAATCTCATTATAAAACATGTGATTAACATGGAATTGGTTAAATTGGAACCTATAATTCCTAACAGACAGATAATGGGCAATGGGAACTCTTAAATTTAAATCATTTGCTCCTACATCTGATGTCGATGTGCTATTAGTGAACAATTTTGTCCATGAAAATAATGAAATACTTATTAATAATATGGCCATATATTTATTTACATATGGACTTTGATTCCTTCAGGGAAATAACATATGGAATAAAAGAATGAAATTTTTAATTACTTAGATCTCTTACAAATCTTGTTTGGGCAAATCTTAAGGTACTTTATTTGGGTGATGCATTTCAAATGTCACTGAAGTTTTAATTACATCAATATAAAGACTCTTAATTAAACTCACAAGCAAAATAATTATTTGCATTAGCCATAATACCTTGTGCTATCAAGTACTTGGCATGTCATTCAATAGAACCAGATCCTTGATTATTTAAAGGTGATCATAAATTACGTAGTATTGACAGCTATACTCAATCCTAGCTTGAAGAGCATACATTGTAGAATCAAAGTTCAGGCTGTGAATCAAGTTCAGAATGCTGTTCAGGCATGGCTTCTATATATACAGTGGTAATTTCACTGAAATCTACAAAATACTTTGATTATTCTTCAAGAGATAGGGCCTAATGAGTGGTATTTATCAAGGCCATTATAGAAAAAAAGATTGTGTGCAATTTCACTGTCTCTCTGGATTTCCACTTAGTCTACATCAATTTCCCTCACCCCATCAGAGTCACTATAATCATTTTTCAGCTCCTTAGCTAATATGTTTCTACCTTAAGAAAGCTTCAATGACTCTTTAGACTAAGTTATATTTCCTATTAAGGGCTCACATATCTACCTGTACTTTGTCTATGAAAATATTCATTATATAATGTTGATGTGACTTGTTTAATTCTCTTCTCCCAGCTCAGTTCTTAAGACTAGACAGTGAAATAAACTCTTAGAAGGCAAGAACCACACATGCTACATTCTTAATGTTCTTTTCTAAATCTTTTGCCTCTATCAGAGGACATGGTCTGTGTCATATTTAAAAGTTATTGTTGAATAAATAAGTAAATGAATAAATGGTTATGCAGATTTCTAGGTATGATAAACTTCTCAATGAAAAAAACTTCACTTAAAGCTAAAGAAGGTTTAATTAAAGCTGAAGTTTATCTTAATACCCACTGGTTTGAGTCAGTCAGTGAATTAATCAGAATAACCTAATAAAACTGTCTAGGTGGTTTTGGAACCATGAAAAATATGTGTATATTTAAAATTTTAATTATCTTAATTCAACGACATTAAAAATTGTGAATGAAGAAGCTATTCTCTAAATATAAGATTTACTCTACAGATAAGGAAAATATTGATCTTAAGTCAGTAAAGTATCTCATTCAATTTTATGGTCTATCCCTTGCTTTCAGACAGATTTATAAATGAATTCTGCTCATCATATTTTTTCCCTCTAGCCATTTGAAAAATGTTTAAGACTGTAATTTGATTATTCTAATGAGGTAAAAAAATCATTGTTTCCCAAAACATTATAAATGAAAAGAGGAAACCTATAATTTAACCCCAGTTAAGGATATTTTCTTTGTTAGGCAGGTGTACACTGTCTGTGACTATTTATTTATAATAAATGTTAGACATACTATGCTAGGTTTTTACCTTGGATATGATGGGGATACCTCCTCTGCTACCTCGTAAGGCAGTGTAATAGAGTGGAAAGAACCTGGTTCTTGAAATAGATGAATCTGAGTTTAAATTCCATCCCATTCTGTACTGGAACTTAGCAAATTTATTTCTCTGTGGTTCAGATTTCTTTTGTTTTAGGGGAAAAATAATTGTAATAGAGGATGAAGTGAAATAATTGGTGTCATTTGGGTGGAGGATCACTTGTTCTTTAGAGAAAAGGCTTTCCAGAAATGTATTACTCTATCTTAAAAACTTCCACTGGAGAAAAGCACAAATTTGGTTTTATTTAATAGTCCTTTAAATCTAAAAATGGATTATCCTTGCCTATTATATAGTATTTTGTTCCCAACCTTAAATCCTCTTTGGTCCTAATCTGATGTAGTATATGTTAATGTCTCAGGTTTATCTTTTAAGCAACATTAGGAATTTTGGTTCTACTGAGTATGAATTTTGAGTCACTCTGGATGGGGAGAATTCGAAAAAAGGCAGAATTCTTGGAAGAAATGAGAGTTAAAGGAGGTTGTAGAATGGTTGCAAAAAATTAGCTGAGTGTGACGGCGCATGTGTGTAGTTACAGCTACTCAGGAGGCTGAGGTGGGAGGATCACCTGAGCCTGGGGAAGTCGAGGTTGCAGTAAGCCATGATCTCATCACTGCTCTCCAACCTGGACAAAAGAGTGAGACCCTGTCTCAAAATAATAATAATAATAATAATAATAACAATAATAATAATAGTAACAACTCTCTCTCTCCTTCTAGTTAGGTTTCATTTGATATTTTATTTGTGAACTAATTATCAATGAGGAAAGTGTTATTAAATGAAGAATTTTGTACGTGTTGACTTTAGTTGACAGTAAACAGATTTCAGTTTCTAATTTATACAATGTGTATACTTTTGTGTGACTATAGATAGAAAAAAAAATACATAAGGAGAAGAATCTCCACTGTATTTAGTGAACTTAAACTTTCTCCTTGCATTTATTATTAATGCGATAAGGTTAAGATTTAATCTTAACCTATTTACTGAAGCCATAGCAGTAAATAAGATGTATTTTAGCAATTTATAGTTAAATATTACCATTTAAATTTGCTAATAAAATTTTACCTTCTCTATTAAATACTTAATATATTATTTTTATGAATTAAATTTTCTCTAAAATATTTCTAGACTGATAATCATTTATATATAATAGTCATAAATTTTACATACTGATTTTTACTTTCAATAGCTCAGTAATTTAAATTATTTTCATTAGCTGAAGTACATTTAAGTATGGTATAGTAAACCATATTTCTTGATTGCTACATTAGAAAGAAAAGAAACATCTTTTATGTCATTAATCTATTTAAATGGATATATAATTTCTGTGGGCTGTTCTTTATTAGTAAAGTCATACTTTCTGTATAACCCATTTAAAAATATTTGTATAGCTTAGAGTTGAAGGCTTCTTAAATTTGTTTTTGTATTTCAGGCTTTCTATATAAATGTATGTGCTACTAATTTTGAAAGAACAAAGCCCCTGCGAGCTATATTGTAGATGTTAATGACATTGTTAAAATGATGACAGATTGCTTTAATGTTGGATATGCAGTTAATTGGAGGAAGTGTAACAAAATATGCTACTTCATATTATTTAAAAGAGTCAGTCAAGAGCCATCACCCACTTGCAGTTGCGTCTTTACCCAAATCATAAAGCATGTGAAGTATTAAAACTGATAGAAATTGCAAGGAGCATGTATTCATGCACTGTACATTCATCTAGACAACCCATTAAATAGTGTTTGTTAACCTTTAATTCAGATGTCTACAATAAGATAATATAATGTAAAACACAAGTCAATGGAGGGTCATAAAACTGTTTCTGCTACAGTTTTTGTTAGCCTGGTATTTGATGCTGAATATAGTTAAACCCTGAAGCAATCTTGTATACAAGTATGGAATCAATATATTCTGATACAAATTTAATCTATTAAATATATGACAAGCATTATGTTTATTGCTAGGATCCATTAAAATATAGACATTGTTGTTGATAAATGTCACCACATCCTACTCTATATCATGGTCTTGCCCTTGCAATTGAGAGAACCCATGGGGGCTCTTGGCTGCACCCTCTAACTTAGGTTGCCATAAAATCAAGTGTTGTTTAGCTACCCAGAGCATTTTTAACTTAATTTTTATGTTAGCTATGATATAAGGAAAGGATATGTATATACACATAGATACATATTTTGTATAGACAAAGGGCAAGAATATCCTTCTAAAATGGATGGAGGATTATGGATACTCTAACATGTTATTTTCACTTATTTGTATTTTAGTTTTTATGTAATGAACATATGTTCTTGCACATTAATAATATTTAATTAAGTTGACTATTGAATAGAAAAAGTGATGATAAAACTGCGCTAATCTCCTGCTCATGTTCACAAAACTATCTGTTGCAATGGGAAAATTAGATACCATCTTAGAGAGGGACTTTAATTGAAGTTTAACATTCATTTGATCAGCCAGAGAAGCTATGTATATTATAATGTTTGCTCAACATTGATGGAGATTACTTTTTCATGTTCTTCCAAATACAAAAGTTCAGAGTGATGACCAGCTTATGAGTAGTAGCCATCAAGATATTCATACAGCCACTCAACACTGCTAATGGATGACACCAGCTCTCAAATTTTGGATAGAGTCAGAAAATGGAGTTCATTTTCTATCTGTTAGACTCTCATCTTCCCTGGCTAAGCATTGATAAGCATTCAAGATTTTCCTTGGAAAGATGACCTGAATTGGAAATAAAGTGGAATAGTTAGTAAGCTTCGAACCATAACCTTTACACTAAATGAATGTGGTTGACACAGCTTATAAATCTACTTAGGGAAGGACCACAAAGTCTTGAGTGCTTTCCCTTGTAAGTCCTTTCCATCTTTCCATTCATATGCCTATACACATTCATACACATACACACACACAGACATTTACATTTAAATTTTCGAGTCCTCTAGAACCAACTCTATTTACATAAGTCCTCTGAAGTGATAAATGTGTATTTGACTTACAAGAAAACAAGTGTATGTGGCTCTTTTTCATTTCTACCAGTTAATCAGAAGCCATTTTTGCCTCTGATTTTGTAGCCTATTTTTCTTCACAGTTGTGAGCCCAGTCTTACTTTAAGAATGATAGTACAACTTGCTTTGCTGTTTGAGGATTTTAAGATACTGAACAATTAATTCCCTCATCTTTATCATAAACTCACACCTAAAAATAGCATAATCGTGTGGTCTATTTACCTAATTCATTTAAACATATACAGGTTTCACATGGGCCATTATATAAGGTAATTCTCATTTTCCTCTTTCCCAAAGCTTGTGACTTCTTAATATCTAGATATTAAATTTTTAGCTTACACTTGGAAGCCATAAATGTCTGGGGCTGGCTCTAGAATAAGTTATATAATGTTAAAACAGCTAATCAAATCCAAGGATTTGCATTTAAATACATTATTAGCCCTCCTAAGATTTTCTTATCCCTTATAATTAGTTCTATGAGATTATTTACATTATTTATGCTGTTACATAGAGCCACTTCTTCCAATTAAATTGAGTGTCTACCAATACTTCAACCATTTTATTAGGATAGTGGTCAAGTTGCTGTGTCTTTAATTAAGAACCACTATAATTTGGACTGGTTAGTTATTTATAATTGTGAGCAGGTTGTTAATGGAATTGAAACTAAAGTTTCTTTTCCCTCTTAAAAAATTTTCTGTCTGTAAACTGCATTTCAATAACTCTACCTAAATGTTTGAAAATTTTACACAGCTTCAATGATTTGCTTGCTGAAAATATTTTATTCCAGTCCCATTCTTCTCTGATTTTCAAATCACTGGACAGTATCTTCTCCCGAATCAACATGTAAATAGCCTGTTGGAAGACTAGAAAAAGATCAACTTTGTATTCATTTTCTACTGTGGTGTAACAAATTACCACAAAACTAGTAGCTTTCAAGAAACTCATTTATTGTGGCATAGTTTTTGTGGGGTAGGAGTCAGAGGACTATAGTCAAGGGGTTGAACAGGGTGTGTTTCTTTCTAGAGCTTGAGGCCCCTGATCAAGTGCACATGATTTTTGGCAAAAATCTGTTCTTAGCGCTTGCAGGACTAAGGTCTCCTTTTGTTTGGCTGCCTGTAGCCAGGGGTCACTCTCAGGTCCTAGAAGTTACCCCAGTTCCTTCCGATGTAACCCTCCCACACACCTCTCACGACGTAGAAGCTCATTTTCTGAGGCCAACAAGAGAATGGGACCTCAGAGAAGGTCTAAGCACTCTGTTAAAGGGCTTCAAATTGATTAAGTCAGACCCATCCAAGATAATCTCTCTTCTGATTAGTTTAAGTCAACTTGATCTGGGCCATTCGTTACATATGCAAAATCCCTTCACCTTTGCCATGTAAGGAAACAGAATCATGAATCCTTTTTTAATGTGAAGTGCACTTGAAATGTTGCAGTTTCTTATACCATTGCATCTCAGAAGATCCCTTTGTTTGAAAGCTGTTATATTTATAATTAAAGGTAATGGCTCCAACATATTGAATATCTATTATGTATTAGCACGCACTTTTTAATCCTTAAAAACATTCTACAAAGGCATTATTGTGAACATTTTTTAAAGAAACCAAAGATCAAAAAGTTTATATTATTTTCTGAATGTCACAAAGACTGTAGGGATAGAGGTCTTATGTGAATTAGGTTTTTCTAATTCCAAAGTCTGTGTTTTATTTCCCCTTTTGTTTCGCAGTATTGAAAAATCACATGGATTAGGTACAGTTGACATAGCCTATCTGAAAAGTCCACTGAGCCCCAAATGACCAATGTATAGTCAAATTCTCGCTCATAACAATTTCCCCTAGCACCTTGGGATTTGGTATTAAAAAGGATTTAAATCTATAACCAGAAAGAAATCTTTGTGCTAAATAGATGTGTGTATCTCATTGCACCATTGATGTCAAGCATTGAAATGGTAATAGATTATACCACTTCCAGAGATGTGGTGGAAGACAGATGGAAAAAGGGTTAAAATACCTATATGCTTTATTGCAGCTTAATGTGATTTTCTCCATTGCTCCATGTGAACAAAAAAGCTCTAAATACTTCTAGAATATTCCCTAGAGTCAGTCACTTTGTTAATGCACAGTAAAGTTTGAGGCTGTATTTTTTCTAAAGAAAGCTAAGTTTACTAGGACATGTGAGTTACAGCACCACCCCCACCCTCTTCACCCCTTTCTAATATTAAACTCCTAAGAGCTACAGTTTGGTTTCTTAGATCATTGCTCCTTTTAGGGGAAAAAAAAAAATCTTCCTTATGAGAATCACTCCTTGTATAGATCAGCCCTCACAGAAGATTTTAACATAATTCTGGTTAAGAATTTTAGAATACATTTTGTGCAATACTGCACAGAGGATTCATGGGCAGCATACCTATGAATATATGGAGAGTTACAATGAAAACTTTCTAGGCTTTCATGATGGTCCACTGATTCCAGAAAACCAACAAGAACTTTGCCCAGTAGTGCTTAAGGTGCTATGTCTACTCAAAGTAACATATGCATTTAAGGGCTGGGAATTTATAAGCAGCTGGTAATAAATATTGATGTACAAAAACTTTGTTAGACACTGCACTTAACCGTCAAACACCAGTGAAAATGTATGGCAGGTACTCGCTTTCTATGAATCTCTATCTTTTGAATTATTTCCTTAATTATTTTGTTTCCTAAGTTATCTTCTTTCTTCCACAAACAAAAGTATTGTTTAAATCGTTATGTACTGGAGTCTTTTAAAGAAAGCACTGCATAAGGCACATAAGCAGTAATTTGTTAAAAGGCTAATTTATCAAGACTCAGTGGGGCATGACCTCATAGCACATGCCATTCATTGCTTATGCCAGATTGGTGCTTGGCATAACGATATCCTAGAAAGAAAATGTTGTCTCTACCTGGCAGAGTCAATCCATGAAAATTTCAGCTACTGTTAAGATTCCTCAAAGACAAGCCAATAAATATAGCAGGCTATTGGGAACGCTTACTAGCAATCTCAGCAGTGGAAGGACCCACTAATTTTTTAAGGAATGCACTTTTAGTGACATTGTGACCCTAAAAGATAATGTCATTTTTTTAACTAACTTTATAGCATGATCTAGATAAATATGTGTCAGGCATAAGGCCAGGCACTCTACATACTTGCCTCACTTATTCCCCATAACCTGATGAGAAATATATTATATTCCTAATGTTGGCAAGGATAAAAATGAACCTGCTTCAGGAATCTAGAAGCTTCTCCAGGGTAAGGACAATAGATTATTAACCACACCCTTCAGTGCCTTGGACAAGAGCTGATACAGAGTAGAGGTTTAATAAATATTGGATGATTTGTGTTTTCACATCTGGAGGGGCAGAGATAGAATTCAAACCCAATTCCATCTAGCCCTAAAGGAAATGCCAATCAATTATGCCATGTGGATAAGTATAAAGTGGTTTATTTATATATAAAAGCCAGATTGATAGTTAATGTGATCTAACCACCAAAATAACCACAGATCTTAGAAATGTAGCTTCCTTAATTACAGTCTACTATACTCAGGCTAGCCGATGTGAAGATATTTTAAGACTATCATCAATGTTCTCTCTCTTTCTCTCTCCATAGATATATTATATATGTGTGTGTGTGTGTGTGTGTGTGTGTGTGTGTATGTATAAAATTTGCAACCCAGATTTTTCTCCTGAACCCTACATTAGGTTATCCAACTGATTGATTTAACATATCTATGTAGAAATCTTAAAATTATCTCTGACCCAAATAAAGAAGCAAGCACCAAACAGGGCAGAGAACATGGCTGTCTTATTCATGACTGTTTCCTCAGAGTTTAGTATGATTTCCTGACATAAAATAGGTTTTTAAGAAATCTAAGTTGAATGACTAGATGGATGAATTAATAAACTCATAATCTTCTCCATTGCCTTGTAGTTCTGTCCAAATCTGCTTTTTCTCTTGTATTTCTTACAAAGAAAAGGCACCATCTTCTTCCTGGTAACTCAGGTCTAAAATCTAGAAGTTATCCTCTGTGTTCGATTTAATTTGCTCTATGACACTCAAACGTAATTGATGACCACACAGTATCATGTGCCTCTCCTAGAGTCCAATACTCTTGTAGTCTTTCTTTCTATCCCAACTGATATTGCTGTAGTTCAAATCCATGCCTTTCTTTTCTGAACTGTTGGACAAGCTTCCTAGATGATGTCTATGCTTCCAGTTTTGAAATCTTCCCATTTATCTTTCATACTATGTGGTTATCTTCTAAAATACAAATCTAATTGTTATTTATAAGTTTGGAATCATTCCATAATTTCACCCTATCCAGGCAATTATCATTAATACCTCAAACGAGGCAAACGACGGCAGCAGCATACCTGACAATGGATCCCGTGATTACTAACATGTATTTTGGATTCTATTCCAGCCAGCTTTTTTTCTAGAAAACTTTCATTACCAATTTTTCCTGCCAATTAACCTCTTCTGCTTGACTAGAACTATCCCATGAACATTTAAATGCAACACGATTTCTATGTTTAAAAAACTGTAAATCTTCCTTGGACCAACAGGAACCTAATTCCCTCTTTGTAAGCAATTGTCTGTCTCCTGCGCATTTTTCATCCTCACTAACAATACCATCGACCTCCCTGTTTCTAATTTCAATATTCAGAACTCATAATCCTTAACCTCTTAGCAATATCTGAGAGTTTTTCACCACTTTTTTCTTCCTGGAATGATTCCCTTATTTCAGCTTTGCGACATCACACTCTTCTTGTTTTCCTTCCATCTCTCTGGTTATTTTTCATTTTTCATTGCAGCCTCTTTCTCCTCTATCTGGCCATTAAATGATAGCTTCTGAGAGCACAGTGATAAACCCTTTGTTTACTTGACATCTCCATTTGATATCTCAAAGTAACTTCAAATATGCTTACGATATATTAGATGCAATGCTAAGAAACAATGAGAAAAAGCAGCCCTTGAAATCTAAGAATTGGTTTCACTTACAGCTAGGCCGTAATATTCTCCTATTGGGCATATATATAATCTTCCTAACATCAGACAAGGTCACTCTGAGACCATAAGACAAAAGACCACTTCATACCTTTGTCTAAGCACCGACAAAAACAAGATCACTGTGCAAAATACCACTCTCCTGGCTAATATGAGTGGCCACTACTGAACCAATTACCACTTTAGCCATGCTGTAGCCTACCTTCTCTGAGGATAATTTTTGAGATACCCAGTAATGGAATTCCCCCAACTTCCTGACACCACCCCTGTCTAGAGCCAAACCCTGCTTTCTTGGATCGTCCCCTGAATCTTTCAACCAAAGCCCAAATTCTAGGATAGGTCTTCCTTAACACTTCTCACTGAGGAGCCCAGGACTCCCCATGTTGTGCATTCTATTTCACTATAACAAGCAAGAAACCCAACTTACTCAATTACAAGTGTGTTCTTAATGGTCATTGGCTGAAGAATATGACAATGCTAAGAATTTTAGGTGGATTACTTTATTTAATTTTTGTAACAACTCTATAAATTGTAATTACTGTTATCATAATCTTTCCCAGTGTACATGTAAGCAAATTGAGGCTTATAGATGTCTTTTAAAAAATTACCCAAGATCACATGATTAGTAAGTCGTAGAGGAATTCAACACAGCCCATTTAGATCTAGAGCTAGAGCTGGTAAAGCATACACTAGACTTCCTCAATACATGTTATTTGAATAAATTGAATAAATGAATTACCACTTATAACTCAGTATCTCCTAACTTTAGACATGTGGAATTACTTGCTGTTTTGTGCCTTAATATAGTTTATTTAACCCCAAATTTCCAAAATATCACAATTTCAACATATAATCAGCATAAAAATTGTTAATGAGATGTTTTACATTCTTTATATCAAACTAAGCGTTTGAGATCTGGTATCTATTTTATATTTACAGCATCTTTCAACATTGACTAGCCACATTCCAAAAGTTTAAAAAGACACACGTAGTTAGACAGCACAGCTTTAGAATACTAAAATATTTCTGGCTTTAGGAAATTTAGTTGTGGGTTTTTAATTTTAGCAAAAATTGTCACCCACCCAAAACACACTAAGTCAATAATGATAATAAATATTCTCTTACTTTACAATATACCTAGTAGTATGATTAAATTTCTTCTTTTTTATTATTTTTTAAAATATTTACTTTCTTGATAACAGCTTAGCAGCCCTGTGGTAGATTCAGTTATCATAATGTAATCAGTGTATATTTGCAATATATTGACTTGGCTTAAAAGACCATATCTTGCTGTCAAATTTCAATATCATAGTCTCATTGTTACTTCAAATTTATCAAGAAAAGCTTTTGCTTATCAGAACTTTCACATTTCCAAGAATAGAATAATATATTTCCAAAATACACTGACAGAGATATGCAACTGAAAATATTAGAGACATTTCATTATTTTCTTCTTCAGGGTGCAATAGCTCAGCATCACCTTATCATAAAAATAGTAATAGACAAATTGGATCCAGGTACTCCCAGATGAAATTTTTGATAATCAAAAGAAATCAATGTGCTCAACTCTTAAATATTTAAAAGACCACTGAGTTCGCTTGAAAACTTATGATACTGATTCCTATTAGAAAGATGATGGAAATAATACAGTCATATTTAAAGAAAACTTACTCCATAATGATAGAGCAATAAAATGAAAATGTAACTGTTACTCTCATGAATATACATTTGTTATAGACAAATTTTCAATTTATTGGAGATGATGGATATAACTCAGATTTGAATAAAAGTTCCTTTGATTCACAGATAGAGAAGATGTCTTCTTGGTAGACAGAAGTAAAAAGTTTTCCCCAGCTTTTGTTATTGCAAACTAACTTCTAGTTATTAGTCTCCAACTCTAAATTATTATTAGTCTCCAACTCTAAATTGCCAAGAATAATGTCAAAAATAAACAGAATCACAGGTCTTTCTGTGCATGTTAATGTCATATAAGTTGCACATATGCACCTAGAATATGTATGTATAAGCAATGTTAATATTTTGTTCTTGTCAATGATCTTATATTTAGATTTTGTTCTCCTAATTACCATTAATTTGTTATCACTAACTTAAGTTTTTTAGGAATGTAGTAAAGACCATTCCTGAAGACAAAATAAGAGTTTATGGGATGGGTGACAGCCACAAGAAATTTGAAAAGATTTCCAGTTACTCCTGAGCATAACTGATCAACACCAGATGGGCAATGTAAAATTGATTCACACCTTGATGACTTTGATAAATTCCCTTTATGAGACATCCTGCCCCATAATCCCTATTTTTTTTTTCTTTATGGTCCCATGCCTTTCCCCTGTGTCAGCTCCACATGCACAGTGGCACAGGCATCTACGACTTTGAGAGGTGACCTCAGATAAGGGAGCTAGGAAAGGAGCTCCTGACATAGAAGAATGTGGGGAGAATCCCAGTTATTGTTTATCTCATTTTTTGCCACTGTACCCCAGTTGCTTGGAACTGTACAAGAAGGCAGGAAGGCTAAAACTCTGAAATAATCTCATCTTCCTGATCAGAGGAATTGGGAACTAGAAACCTCTTAACTGGGGCTTCTGACAACTAGAGAGAATGGCAGAAAATCCTGACGGGGGAGAGCTGAAGGACATCCCTCATTTTCTATTTGAACTGAAACGAATACTGAGATCATCACTAAGCAGTGCATGTGTCAAACATAACCAAAGAAACACAGCAAAGATTTTCGAAACCGAACTTCAAAATAAACACCTATTATCTGAATTTTAAATAATGACAATGTATGTCCTTTATAATTTAAAAAAATGAAAAGAAAAGCTGATATATCTAAAATAATGTAAAGTGGATTCTAAGGCAAAAGCAATACTAGAGATAGAGAGGAGTAGTTAGAGTTCCAAATTTGTGTGCATCTAATAAAACAATGTCAAAACATAGAAAACAAAAATTGGCAGAATTACAGGAAGAAATAGACAAATACAAAACCATAGTAAGAAACTAAGAAAGCTGTTTTTTTAGTAACTGATGGACTAATCACACCTTTTTAATACTCATATATTTTAGATACATCTCTTCTTTACCCCATGGGCATTTATTTTTAATTCAGTCTGACAATCTTTGCCTCTTAACTGGAGCCTTTAGTATACAGTCATGTATCACTTAATGACAGAGATGCATTCCAAGAAATGCACTGTTAGGCAATTTTGCTCTTGTTTGAACATCGTAGGGTATACTTACATACACCTAGATAATATAGCCTGCTACACACCTACGCTATTGGGTGTATCTTGTTGCTGTTAGCCTACAAACCTGTTCAGCATGTTACTGTGCTGAATACTGTAGATAGTTGTAACACAGAGGAAAGTATTAATATTTGTGTACCTAAATATATCTAAACATAGAAAAGGTACAGTGAAAATATGGTATTACAATCTTATAGGATCACTGTTGTATATGCAGTTCATCATTGACTGAAATGCTGTTATGTAGTACATGACTATATTTCAGCATACATACTGAAATATTTGAATTTAAATCTATTATCATACTAAATGTTTTCTACTTGCTCCACATTCACTGGAGTTTTTTTTGGTTTGAGATTCTTTTTTAGTCCCATTTTCCCTCATGTTAGCTTGAAATGTATACAAGTTTAATATTTTAATGGCTTCTCTAAATATGACAACATAAACTATTGTTTATGAAAGCCTAATATTAATGGGCACTTTTAACCTTTTTAAAGGTCAGTGTAAAGACTTTGAAATATCTTAACCATATTTTCCTATTACTGACTTGTATGCCATTGTCTTAAATATAAATGAATGAATACAAAAATAAGTAATTACTATTGTATTAAGCCATAAGTATTAATTTATATTTACACAAACCTTTAAACTTTTAGTATTTTTCCTCGGATCTCTCAGCTTCCATCATGGATAATTACCCATTTACCTAAAGAATAGCAGAGAGTACTGTTTAAAAATGCTTTCCATTTTCAATAGTTTTCAAAAATAACTTTACTACACGTTGAGTATTCTTTATCTGAAATGTTTGAAACCAGAAATGTTTCAGATTTGGATTTTTTTTTGATATTTGCATATATGTAATGAGATCTCTTGAAGATGAAACCCAAGTCTAAACACAAAATTTATTTGTTTCATATACACTCTATGCACATAGTCTGAAGGTAATTTTAAACAATATTTTAAATAATTTTGTGCATGAAACAAAGTTTGTGTACACTGAACCATCAGAAAGCAACGGTGTCACTGTCTCAGCCACCCACGTGGAGAATCTGTGCTTGTTTGTCATCATCGTTATTCCTAACCGAATTTGTGTGCTACTAATAGGTAATCATTTTCTTACTCTTACTCATGCATAAATACTTAACAGTAAAAAATATGACATACACTATTAGTACAGAAAAAAATAATGTGTTCAGGTTAACTAAGCAGCATAGTGTCATCATCAGAATACCTGGATCAGCTATCAAACAACAGCAGAAACAAACAACGTCAGGCTTTCATTCTCTACCTACGATGCTGTGTTTGGAATAAAAGATTACAGAACACTTTTTTTTTTTGATGGGAAGAAACATCAGAAGCAATTGAGGGACCAGGAAGTGGGCCCTCTAGGGATAAAGAAGCATTATGCTGGATGGCTTTTAAAAATATTTTCTCGGTCGGGCGTGGTGGCTCATGCCTGTAATCCTAGCACTTTGGTAGGTCAAGGCAGGCAGATCACGAGGTCAGGAGTTCAAGACCAACCTAGCCAACATGGTGAAACCCTGTCTCTACTAAAAATACAAAAATTAGCTGGTTATGGTCCACATGCCTGTAATCCCAGCTACTCGGGAGGCTGAGGCAGAAGAATTGCTTAACTGGGATCCGGGACGCAGAGGTTGCAGTGAGCTGAGATCACACCACTGCACTCCAGCCTGGACTACAGAGCGAGACTCTGTCTCAAAAAACAAAACAAAATTAAACATGTTTTCTCCAGAGTCATATGCCTTAACAATGTTTTTTTGTCTCAGAAGTCTCTCTTTTATTTTATTTTTCATGTTTTTTAAGATGGAGTCTCACTCTTGTTGCCCAGGCTGGAGTACAGTGGCATGATCTTGGTTCACCATAACCTCTGCCTCCCGGGTTCAAGCGATTCTCTTGCCTCAGCCTCCTGTGTAGCTGGGATTACAGGCATGTGCCACCACACCCAGCTAATTTTGTATTTTTAGTAGAGAAGGGGTTTCTCTATGTTGGTCAGGCTGGTCTTGAACTCCCGACGTCAGGTGATCTGCCCGCCTTGGCCTCCCAAAGTGCTGGGATTACAGGCATGAGCCACTGCGCCCAGCCCTCTCTTCGTTTTTATAAGCTGACATGATTTCTTGTTCTGTTATGAGTGAATACCGCTCTAGTCTTTCTACAAGCCCATCACACATTTTAACCATGTCATTTATGAGCACTTGGCTGTGTTGTTAACAACATCATCTTCATCTTCACTATTATCACAATCACCTTAATTCAGAATCACTTTTGCTATTTCCTTATTGATTAATGAATGAAAATCTGAAGTCTCATTATCAATGTTAAAAAATTCTTTGATATCTACTTCTTTCAGCTTACTGAGAGACTCTGAAAGTATATATTTTGCATATGTAGGAAGGTCAGATTTTTTTTTGCATTTGACATATGGAATCCTTCAAAGTCACCACCTTATTTAACATCATCACTGAACATAGTTACAAGCCAGGATTTGTGCCTGGCCTGCGTAAAACTGGGTCATTCGTCGCTGTATTCCAAGGACAACAGCATATATGGTATCATTTATGCTAACTTCCTTTTGAAAACCTTCCACACCCATGCCTCTGTGCTGCTATTAGCATGCTGTTCAAGAGAGTGTTTTTATATTTACTCTTCACTGATCTAAGGATATACTGGTATCTGAGTGAATTAATGAAGTCACATTTGGGGAAAGTACATAGCATAAACATTATTTTTATGACCATTTCAGTTGGAGAATGAACAGAATAGTTGTCAAGGAATAACAAAATCTTGCATTCATTATCCAGTCCAGTTTCCCTGCAGTGACCATGAGCCATTGGTACAAAATGTTTGTGGAACTAATTAGAAAAGATTCCCTGACTCCCTCTTCAATAAATGGTGCTGTGACAACTGGCTAGCCATAGGCAGAAGAATGAAACTGGACCCCTAACTTTCACCATGTACAAAAATGAACTCAAGATGGTCTAGAGATTCAAATGTAAGACCTCAAACTTTAAAAATTCTAGAATAAAACTCAGGAAATACCCTTCTCAACATCAGCTTTGGCAAAGAATTTATAGCTAAGTCCTCAAAAGCAATTGCAACAAAATATTGACAAGTGGAACCTAATATATCTAAAGAGCTTCTGCATAGCAAAAAATTAAAATTAAAAATTGACAGCTCCATCTTCATCCATGTCCCTGTAAAGGACATGAACTCATCCTTTTTTATGGCTCTATAGTATTCCATGGTATATATGTGCCACATTCTCAGCAAACTATCACAAGGACCGAAAACCAAACACCGCATGTTCTCACTCATAGGTGGGCATTGAACAATGATAACACTTGGACACAATCACACACTGGGGCCTGTCGGGGGGTAGGGGGCTGTGGGAGGGATAGCATTAGGATAAATACCTAATGTAAATGATGAGTTGATGGGTGCCGCAAACCAACATGGCCCATATATACCTATGTATCAAACCTGCACGTTGTGCACATGGACCTAGAACTTAAAGTATAATAATAATAAAAAAAATAACAGCTCCAACCCCACTGGAAACAAGAAGAAAAAAATATTAATAGAGTAAACAGACAGCCTACAGAATGAGAGGAAATACTTGCAAACTATGTATCTGACAAAGATCTGATATCCAGAATCTACAAGTCACTTATATCAAAAAGCAAGAAAACAAAACAAAAACATTAAAAAATGGCCAAAGACATGGATAGACACTTCTCAAAAGAAGACGTGAATTGCCAACAAACATATAAAAAAAATGCTCATCATTACTAATCATCAGAAGAAATGCATCAGAGCAATGCAAATCAAAACCACAATGAGATACTATCTCACACCAGTCAGAATGGCTATTATTAAAAAGTCAAAAAAAATCACAGATGCTGGCAAGACTGCAGAGAAAAGGGAATGCTTCCACGCTGTTTGTGGGAATGCAAATTTGTTCAGCCACTGTGAAAGCAGTTTGGAGATTTCTCAAAGAACATAAAACGGAACTACCATTTGATCCAGCAATACCATTACTGTGTATATACCCAAAGGAATATAAACTACTCTACCAAAAAGACACATATAGGCATATTTTCATTGCAGTGCTATCCACGATAGAAAAGACATGGAATCAACCTATGTATCCATCAACAGTGGATTGAATAATGAAAATGTGGCACATATACCACCATGAAATACTTTGTAGCCATAAAAAAGAATGAAGTCATGTCGTTTGCAGCAACATGGATGGAGCTGGAGGCCATTATCCTAAGCAAATTAACTGAAGAACAGAAAAACAAATACCTCAGGTTCTCACTTATAGGTGGGAGCTAAAAATTGAGTACACATAGATAAAAAGATGAGATCAATAGATACTGGGTATGGGACTACAAGAGTTGGGAGGGAGGGAGGGGGCCGTGGGTTGAGAAACTATGTATAGGGTACAATGCTCACTAACTGGGTTACAGGATGATCCATGACCCAAACCTCAGCATTGCACAATATACCCATGTAACAAAACTGCACATGTGCCCCCTAAATCCAAAATAAAAGTTGGAAAAAAATAAAGGGATGATGCATGGAAAAAAATTAATTACAAAAAGAAGAGAAAATATGTCCCCAGTGATCCATGGTTTTAGTTAGCATAACAACGGGGTGGTAAGGAAGTCATTCCTTGAAAACGGCAAGGACACAAAGCTTTTTCCTGTCACAGAAAGTTACATTTAACGTGTTAAATGTAATCCTAGCACAGTTATTTTATCCTTGGCATCCTTAATTCCTGTAGGACATCAGCTGTTGTCAGTGTCTTTCTGGGGCAATAATACCAAAACAGTGATCTTTCATCAGCATTATATACTTGTTCTACTGTCAGATTTTCACCAGGGATGATGCTGGCAAAGTCGTCAATGAATTTCTCTACTGTTTCATGACTAGCAGATACTTCATTACCACAAATCTTTAAAAATTTAATGCCATGTATTTTCTTAAATTTCTGCAATCAGCCTGTTGAGTATTCACAGTTCCCTTCAATTTTTCAGTTCATCCTGGTAGATACATGCTTGTTTCATTATCAGCATACCATGAAGTGGCATGTGTTTACTGAGACTCTGATGGATCCACTCTTCCAATATATGATTGAGATTTTCAGTTTTAGCTTTATGCATTATCTTTCTTTCTTTCTCTTTCTTTCTCTCTCTCTTTCTCTCTTTCTTTCTTTCTTTTTTTTTGACAGGATCTCACTCTGTAGCCCAGACTGGAGTACAGTGGTGCGATCTCGGCTCACTGCAACCTCGGCTCACTGCAACCTCCACATCCCAAGCTCAAGAAATTCTCCTGTCTCAGCCTCCCAAGTAGCTGGGATTACAGGTGTGTGCCCCAACTGCCCAGCTAACTTTTGTATTTTTTGTAGAGACGGGTTTTCGCCATGTTGGCCAGGCTGGTCTTGAACTCCTGGCCTCAAATGATCCACCCGCCTTGGCCTCTCAAAATACTGGGATTACAGGCACGAGCCACCACGCCTGGCCTATGCAGTGTTTTTATATTTTTCATTGACTTCTGTTTATCACCTTCAGCATAAAACTTCATCAGTCTATCCTTCTGTTTCTTCAGTTCATATATGATGGTTATTTGAACACCATACTCTTCTTTCACACTGCTGTCTAGTTTCTCCAGAAGCTTGACTTTCTGTGCTATAGGTAATGATAAATGTTTCCTCTCTTTCTTATCACTGTTACCAACAGTGCCAGCCTTTTGAACATTTTTAACAATATCTATACCATAGAACAGAGACTAAGCAAACAAAACAGTGAGTAATGCATGTAGGTCTTGTTCATGTAAGTCATCGTGGGGAACCCGCCATTGGTCCATCTGGTCTTTATTAGTGTCATTTTGTGACACTTTGTGGGTGTGCATCTGTAGGGAAATCTGGGCATGTAAGGAAAAGATATATTGCAGCTGAAGAGACCTGGGAGGGTCTTTTTTCCCTTGGAGACACTGAATAAACTGTGTTGTGTGCCTGAGTTTAGACTGCAACCCATCATGTAAGGCCAGGTGTGGAATTTTATAAATGTGGCATAATGTTGGCACTCAGAGAGTTTTGGATTTGAAGCATTTACAATTTCTGATTTTCAGATTAGGAATGTTCAATCTGTAGCAGGCACCCAGTTTCTTTTTAATCCTGTAACACTTTTTGCATCTGTGGCTTGAAGTCTTTCAGCAGTATTAGAAAATTCACAGCCATTAGCTTTTCAAGTATTACTTCTTCCTCATTCTCTCCCACTCCTTTTTGGATTCCAGTATCTTAGTATTTTCTATGGTATAATCAATGTCACATACACTATTTTCTGTATTTTTCCTTCTTTTGTCTTTTCTTGTTTCACCTTGTGTATTTTCTTCTGACATATGCTCCAGTTTCCTAATAGTTTTTTACAGTGATAACTGTCCAGTGTTAACCTATCTGTTAAATTCTTATTTTAGTTATTATATATGTATTTTTATATATTTAAGTTCCATAACTTCCATTTTATTCTTCTATATATTTTGAGGTTCCTGATTTTTTAATTTTTTTTCTTTTATATCCTTGAACATCATAAATATAGCTGTTATAAATTGTATGTAGGATAACTCCAACACTGTATTCCATTTGGGTAGGTTTCTATTTTCTGTTTTTTTTTTCTGGCTTTATTTGTGTTGAGTTGGCTCTTTGTTTGTTTATTTATTTAATGTTTGCTAGACCTTATATTTGCAGAGTTGTTTGTAGAAATAATGTAAATGGCAAAAACCACAATTACTTTTGCACTAACCTATACTTTCCTACATAGGGGAGTCTTGTTTGTTTATGTCAGGCAACTGGTGACACTACCAGTATGGACTCACCGTAGTCCAAGTTTTGCAATGGAGATAACTCAAAGCTGAGCTGCAGCACCTGTAATAATCTTTCTACTTGCAGCTTACCCTATTTACTTCTGAATCACCAGAACTACCTTCCTGCTGGCAGTTGAACATCAATTATTTTATTCTAGCCCATGGAAGCCATAAAAACTAGGGCTCAGTATTTTAGCCATTTAGAGTCATGCTCTGGACTTAGTAAAGATCCCAAGAGTGACCCCAAATTGGTAGTGTTGTCCTGAGTAACTCACTTCTCTAAGCTTTTGTCTTCCCTAGAACCTAGCCTGGTGAGTCTTCAGCATTTTGTTACTCTATGATACTTGCAAACAGATTTTACTTTTTCAGACTTTTTCTTGCTTTTCTAGTTGTGTCTTTAGGAAAGGTTAGACTGATTACTTTGCCCTCCAATTCTAGACTTTGATAAATTTTTCTCATTTTTGTTAAGCTGAGAGGCTGGTGATAGATTGATGCTGAAAAACCATTTGGTTCACCTCTTTCCAAGTTTTTCAATAATGGTCGTGCTTCCCCATAATATGTAGAATATTTAACACTGATTGTCTTGACCTCTGGGTCTCTTCTGAAACTCTGAAATGAGGGAAAGAGTCTCATTTAATATCATTTGTTGTACATTTCTCACATTAAAATTAAATAGTACTTTACAGGGCTTCGTATTTCTAAGAGATTTGAGTTTACAAAAATTATATCATTATGTCTAATGTGTTAATAATTTTATTTTCTATACTAAATGTGATTATCTTTTTCTTAAACAATTTTGTCACCTAAAGTAGAAACTAGGAAAGGTAAAAAACCAAATCAAATTTACACAAGTAAGGCACTGGGCCAAAATAGTTCTTTAGTTTCCTAAGCTGGTTCCTCTTGTTGCTGGCAGTCTATTTACCAATCACCTAAAATTTATTTCTTTTAAAGTAATCAATTCTTCTTTAATAGAGGAATCAAAGTTATTTCTGACTTTAGGATATTTAGAACTGAGTTCAGCTGTTTGTGCCCTAATTATACGACTTGGATTCTAGTTTTTTTTTTTTTTTTTTTTAACAAGTGTTTAACATTGGTAATGTGACTTTGGAAGACTGTCTTTTTAGGCAACTTGCATTGCATCTTGAGAAAGGTCATAAAAGAGGCTATCAGAAGACTCAGGTAAATCAACAAGAGCTAGGGATTCCAGAAGATTTTTTGGAGAATTTAAATCTGTTTATTCAACTATTTGTGAGTACTTATTATTTGCTGTATGCTGATGATACAGTGGTGAGCACAAGTGATAATGTCTTCATGGAGCTTGTATTCTTCTCAGGGTTAGAGATAAATTAAACAAATAAACATACAATAGATCAGCTAGGGATAAATCCTATTCAGAGGGATAATATAAGATTATATTATAGAAATTAATTGGCTATTCGAGATTGAATGGTTAGTAAGAGGAAATCTTTTTGATATAATATTTAAGATAACATCTAGATGACAAGAGAGAGCCAGTCATAACAGATCAGGGTGAAGAGTAATCAAGGTAGCAGATGATGAAATGTCCAAAAATGAGAAACATACTGATGTGCTCAAGAAATTGAGAGAATGCCATTAAGATTGAGACAAGACAGAAAGGAAAGATGAAGGAAACATCTTTTTATGTAGGACTTTGCAATTCAGTGTAAAGAGTTTGGATTTTATTATCTTTTACTTGCAGTAGGAAATCACTTGAAGATCTTAAGCATAGAGTAACATGATTTAAGTTTGAAAATGGCAAATATCGGCTGTTTGGGAAATGATTTGTAAGGGCCAAGACCAGTTAGGAGGTGATGGTAGTAGGTCAGGTGAGACATGGTGGTAGTAGTAAAGAAACAGAGAATAGACTATCCAAGGTACATTTTTTGATAGATATGAGATGGGCAAGGAAATCGAGATACAGTGAAGGGTAAATTCAAAGGTAGTCTTTCAGATTGTTGGCTTAAGCGATTGGGTAGATGGGGCTGCCATCTACTGAGATGGGGATTCTGGAGAAAGGATCTACTTTTCTGGAGGGCTGTATTCCAAAGAGCTTTGTTGTAAGCCATGTTGAATTTGACCATGTTTAGCATGCCTATTAGCCATGTGAAAATATTGTGAAAACAGTTGTTTAAAAGACCATGGAGTTCTGGTGCATGTTTCAGGCTAGAGATGTGGATTAGAGAATCATTGGCATGTAGCCATTTAAAACCATCAAAGAGGATGAGTGTACTTAGAAAAAGTGAGCAGGTGAGAAAAAAAAGGGAACTCAGGATAAAACTCTAGAGGTGCTCAAATATTTAGAGATGGAACAGAGAAGCCAAAGTCAGCTAAAGACACTGAGAGGAAACAATCAGTGGTCCAAAAGATAATTGCCATAACTAGGTGTATTAGAAGCTGATGGATATTATATCTGACAGAAGGTGAAATATAAAATGAGTTCCTCTGAAGTCCTTTTTGCTTGGCATGTGTGTGAGATAAAAGAGAAAAGAGAATGAAATGTTTTAATCAGTTCCCTGATTTTCTTTCCAAAAAGCAAAACACTGAAAGAGAAAATTCAGAACAATTGTGGACGAATGGCACAATTGTGTAGATGAACTCATCTAGGAGTCTAGGGGTCAGCCTAGGCACTTTCCAAGATGTTTTTGGGATTCATTCAAGTGGATGTAATAAAATGAGTTTGCTTCTCTTACTAGGTTATAATACTCAATTGAGTTATGATACTCAAATGAAGTAACTTCTGGGAATGCATTTTGAAAGGTGTGAATCTCTACATGAAAGACAATGTGAAATGGTCCACTGTTTTAAGGACCAATTAGGAAGCAATAAGTTCCTAAAGAGAAAATTTAATTTTAAAAGGCTATTGGTAACGACAAAGACAACAACACAAACAAACAACCCAATTCGAAAGTGGACAAAGGATTTGAATAAACATTTTTCAAATGTTATAGAAATGATATACAAATGGCCATAAACATATGAAAAGCTGCTCAACATCAGTTACAACTAAGGAAATGCAAGTCAAAACCACAATGTGATACCAGCTCAAACCCATTAGGATGGCTATATAAAAATAAAACGAAAAAACAATACCCAGAAAATAACAAGTCTTGGTAAGAAATGAAAGCACTGGAACCCTTGTGTACTGTTGATGAGAATGTAAATCAGTACAGCTGTCCCAGGGAACAGTGTATGACAGTTCCTCAAAAAATTAAAAATAGATTTACCATAGGATCTAACAATTTCACTTCTGTTTTGGGCCATGTTAAATTTGTGTATACATAAAACAATTGAAAGGGTCTTGAAGAAATAGTTGTACACCCATATGCAAAGCAGCATCATTCAAAATAGCTAAAATGCAGACGCAACCCATGTATCCATCCACAGATGAATAGTTAAGCAAAAGGAATACACACACACACACACACACACACACACAATGTATACACACATACACTCTACACACACACAATGGAATATACAATCGAATATATATACACAATGAAATATTATTCAGCCCTTATAAAAACAAAGGAAATTGTCACATATGCTACAATATGGATGATCTTTGAGGACATATGTTAAGTGGAACAGCCAGTAATGAAAAAGACAAATGATACATAATTCCACTTATATGAGATACCTAGAGTATTCAAAATTATAAAGATAAAGTGTGGAATGGTGGTTTTCAGGAGCTGGGGGGAGAGGAGGGATAAGGATTTATGTTTTAACAGGTATAGAGTTTCAGTTTTGGAAGATGAAAATAGTTCTGATGATGAGTGGTGGTGATAGTCATACATGAATATGAGTATGCTTAATACCACTGAATTGTACACTTAAAAGTGGTTTAAATTTTATATGTATCGTACAATAAAAATATTTGAAAAAATAAATAAGAAGAAAAAGTTTTTAAAAGGCTCTTGGTAGTATTATTCAGCAGAATTCCATTCAGAAGAAGAACTGATTCTGATATATCGTCACTCAATAAAATTTGTTGGATAAATAAAATTGTATCGTTAAGGAGACAAAAAAGAATGATAAATGAAGGGGTCCCAATAGAGTGGGTGATACATGTACAATGACTAAAAGCTCTGTTTATTTTAGCCTAGGAGGTTCACTCTGTTGAGGGGATGTTTTGAAATGGATGGATGTAGGGACATAATATTCAGAGTGGAGATAGTCCAAAATGTTACTTTACAGCCTCCTTTTCTTCAGTAAACATTTACAAAAGTCTTCTTTATTAAAGGAGAGATTAGTAAATTAATATAATTTGAGAATGTTGGTGCAAAAGTAATAAAGCATTCAATAATAACTAAAACTATTATTTTTCTTTCTCGAAAGATGTTCAAAAAATGAAAATTATGTGCTCAGTCCCATGGCTCCATATGAAGATGGTTTATTTGAGTGATAGCTAAGTGAATAACAGAAGTAAAAAATGAAAATTATATTTAAAAATTAGTTTAAATTATACAAGATGAAATTGTCCTATCTTTAAATTCTGAAATGTTAATTGACTCAATCAAATTTTAAAATGCGGCAGTTGTTGACCTCTATAAAGTCAAAACAACTAATATAAACTTTCAGATAGTTATTTTACAGATTTACATTAGAAATAAAAATTGTTAAAATATGAAAGAAGCCAGGCAATTACCCTATTTCAATCTTTAAATTAAAGAAAATGATTTGTCTCAAGTAATGTAAGCCAACAGTGTGAGAGGTGAGAAAATAGCCTGAAAAGCCATTAAATTAAGGAATACCTGTTTTGTATGGCACAGTTCACAGAGGAGGTAGAAATAATAATTCTTTAATTTTTAGATATTACATAGTTTTTCTAATGTTCTATGTATCCATTTTAACCAATTTCTATCATTTTACAGTGAAAATGAACAGGTGAAAAAATATTTCACCAGGTGCATGTACGTCACAATTGGGGGATCTAACAGCTTATATTCTGGCAGCATGATGATGTTTACCAGGGACAGATCTAAATTTTGTGGAGCCTAAATCATATGCAACTTGGGTGAGGACTTTTTAAGGAAAACAATACAAAATTATGAAGATAAAATTATTAGAAATACAATATTCACCTTGGAGGGTCTATTTAGCTGATGGACCTTGACACTGAACACTATACTATCTTTGCATAAAATCTGCCTCTGCTCCACTCCAGCCTGGGCAACAGAGCGAGACTCCGTCTCAATAAAACAAACAAACAAAAATAAACAAAAAAAAATCTGCCTCTGCTCTAGGGAAATATTGGGTGAGTTTTTCATTACTCTTAAATATTTTTAAATAAAATTAACATTTTGATAAAAACTTCTGTTTGGATCTAATTTTGTATTATAAAATAATCCACTTTTTAAATTCTAAGAACTCTCCAAAATAGCATATAGTGACTTCATAGTTTATTTCTACTTTGAATCTTGATAATATTTTAATGACAATGGAAGATACCAAAAGTTACCCTTTTAGATTTTGTCAGCAGTATTTATTTGGCACCTACTGTGTGAGGAGCAGGGAAATAATGGTATAAAACATCTATTGGGGTCTTTCTTGTCAACAATTTGATGCTAAGAACAACATAACTCCTGACTCATAAGGGCACTTGGGAAAGGGTAAATGAAGTGGTAGCACAAGGTTTACTTTAACAACTGAAAAAATGTGTCACATGTATTAATGTCAACAACTGGAATTTTACCTCATTAGGCAATTTCTGGATCTAAGGCTCTGATTATTATTCTAAGCAGAAAAAATATGCTAATTATTCACTCTGAATGTAGAAGGAAAAAAGGTGTAAAATCTCCCGTTAGCCGTGTGACCATGTACTAATTGCATGTCATGTGTCAAAATAATGCAGCTCACTGTGCCTAAAGCAATTAGACACACAGAACTCCATTAATGAAGCACTGTCTGTCACTAAAAGTGTTTTCTGTGCTATAGTTGAAGATTAAAATATTAACTTCTCAAATATTTATGATAGTTACTGACAGCATTTCAAAATGTTGCTTTTAACAAAAGCTTTCTATTAAGAATTAGTTTTTAATTTGGATTTTATATTCAAAGAATATATTAACATATGGAAGTAAGAGGGGATTTCTTAGGTATCTGAAGAGAGTTTATTATAAAACGTAGATTACTTTTGGAAAACTTTACCATGCTTTTGCCCACTAATTTTTTTTCCTCAGAAAGGGAGTTTTCTCCGGGTATTTCCAAAACGTCTCTTTTTCTCATTTAAATATTCATTTGACGATGATGTGCAAATGTAGGTTTTACTTGTATTATTTCTCTCTTTTATTTAAATTAATCAGTTCTGAATTCATTATAACAAGTCAGACCCTACTGGTTAAATATATTATAATCTACATATTGTTTGGTGATTTGAGAGGCATCGAGAAGTGATGACAGTAACCTTAAATATCATCAATTCGAAATCAATCAGGAACAAGAACACTGCTACCTCTACGCTTAACCTATTTATTGAGTGATTGCTAGGTGCCAGGAACTATGATAAACATACAATTTTTTAAAAATTTATTCTGGCTATGGACTCTACTTTTGTTTCTTTATTTTTTGTAACTATCTGATTCTGAACTAATTTTCATGACACACAATTGACTTTGCTTTGGTCTATGCCTCAATTTTTACAGTCTGAAAGTTTTGGACAGAAAAAACAGCCTTCTTTAATTTTTGCCTGTTTTGTACTGTTTCCGTGCATGCGATTCTCTACTAAGCTTTATGAATAAAAAAATTGTGTTGCCTTTGTTCAGGATTCCTTGGTTCCAGTTTATTTTAGATCAGTGATTTTCTGAAATCTGTTTAGATTCATGCCAAGATGATATAAACCTATTTATTAATTCAGGTTAAAAAAAGAAAACTAATGGCTGTTATTAGACTAGCAATATTACATTAAGATGACATTCACTGATTTTTTTACATTTGTTTTGCCATTTTTGAGGTATCTTCTGAGTTTACTAGAAATCTTTTTCTTTGTAGATATACCTTAGAAAATTTAGTGCCAAATACTCTATCTTGGATTAGTGCTGGAAACTTTTTAGTTTAGCTCAATAAATGCTGTAACTCAATCTAAAATTAAATTACAAAACTTTACTCAGGTGGCAGCAAATACTACCTTTTTGTTTTTATAGTCAAACTTAAGGACCGCTTGAAGTTTTTGTACTTGACTGTGTTTCTTTTACCCTCTGCTCACTCCTATTTATATAGGAGGACAGCCTTGCTATCTAGAAACATTCATTATTATTGCAAACTAAAAAGTAACACATTTTGTATCCATATTAGATATTTTTCTGATTAGTAATTTCTCTGCAGTTATTAGCTGACTGAGTGCTTAACATTAACACCCTGAAAGTGATAACCTCCAGATTCTCCACTTTGGGATAGTATATGGTTAATATGGACAAGTGTTTATTTGGTTGAGGGTTCACATTGTTTCTGAAGGAATAGGCAAAGGTTTATTATCTACAATTAAGATATGCTCAGTCCATATCTGCACCTAAAGAGTACTGAATATTTAGAGGTGAAAAACATCAATTCTTTTTCACATTTGTGAAGCATTAAATAGAAAATAAATTATTTAAGCAGCTAAAACAATCATTTGTTCAGTTTGCCTTTCAAACCAAACCCTTTGGCCATCCCTGAAGCTCTACTTTGTATGGAAAGGGTGAAATAAGATGACTATGTTAAAGAGATTTGATCTATTAATTTTTGTCACCTCCTTTTGTCCAGATTATTGGTCATTTTTAAGTGGAAAAACATTGACTTTATTTCTCCTACAGGCAGCTTTGTAAATATATTAATTTCATAAGTTCTATTGCATTAAGTTAGTTTAGCTGTATCTACTAGAATGCATGGTCTATAAATACAAGAGTTTTCTTCTGTCACATTTAATACCAGAGGTATTATTGGTATGGCTTAATATCTGGTACATAGGATGCTTTCTAGCACTAGTAGGTATTTAATAAGTATTTACTAAATGAATAGATGAGTGTTTTATATTCTTTTATATCTTTATTCATTTTATTTTTATTATATCAATATGTTTTTGCATACACAAAAGATTTATATGCTATGCAAATATTATTAATAAAGCATAAGGACACAACGACTCATAAGCCCAATACTCAGCCCAAGAAATAGGACATTACCAGTAATTTGCATCTACCTACATGTTCCTTTCCTGTCTTATAACTGTGACTCTTTCCTCAAAGATACCACTATCCTAAATTTTGTGTTTATTATTCCGTTTTTTTTAAAATACGGAGTTCTTTCAGAAATACTAGCTCTTAAAAATATATTGTTTACTTTTGTTTTGGGAGGGTTCTATAAAAGTGGTATTCTAAGTTATCTTTATCTTCTTAGACTTGCTTTTTTAACTCAACATGTATCCTTGTTGTTGTATGTACCTGTTTTCTTTCATTATGATAGCCATAATGTATCTACACTATCTTAATGAAAAATTTGTCTATTTTCCAGCTTTTTACTCTTAAAAATAAGGCTATTGACATTCATGTATATCTTCTGGAACATGTGCATAAAACTTCATCACAGGCAGATACCTAGAAATAGAATTTCTCGATTGTAAGGTATTTAATGGATTACCTTTGAGAGAAAATGTCAAATAATTTTCCAAGGTAATCTAAAAATTGAAATCAGCAACTTGCCTTCCAAGCAACAGTATATGAGAATTCTAATGCTCTATATCGTTGTGTAAGCTTTGATAGTTTTGTTGGTTTGCTTTTCTGCTTTTGTTATTTATGGTTTTTGGAATGGAGGGATCCTTAGAAACTAAGGATTTACCTTTTTTGAGTCAGAGATTTCTCAAATAGTGTAGCTTTTCAAACCCCAATTATTTTGCAGTTAAAGGGTCCCTTGCTGCTCTAAGTCAGCCCTATTGCCAGAACCTGAATACTTGCTATTTGAAAAGGTTGTTAGATATAAGTCCAATACACGAAAGCCACTTACAATTTTGCATACAAGTAACAACCAGTTACAAAAATGTACCCTAAAAAGTCATTTAAATTACTAACTAAAAATATAAGTTATCTAAAAATAAATTTTAAAAAGGATGTGGTAAAGCTGTTAGGAACACAACTATAACAGGTAATTGATCAACAGAAAGTGAGGAGATATGCCATGTTCATTGATAGAAGACTCAGTATTCATGAAAATATATGTCCTTCCAAAACTGATCCAATACTTAAAAGCAACATCATTTCAAGTTCTAATATATTTATTCACCTTTCTAAATAATGAACTCATTGAATAATTTATGTGGAAGAATAAAAGGCTAAAAGTTGCAAAGACACCTCTAAAGAAACATTGGCAGGAAGATTTGTCCTATTAAATATCAAGACTTATAAAGGAAAATTATTAACACAGTGTAGTGGTATTGGTGTAGGGATGGAAAATGGATCAATGGAACAAAATAGACAGTCAAGGAACCTATTTATAAATGAAAACACATGCATTTATGGATACAGGTTTCATTGAGATCAATGAAGAAAGGAAAATATATTCAGTAAATATTGCTGGCACTAAAAATAAAAAAATATTTTTTATTTGAAAAAATTATTTATCTCATGGTATACACAAAAATCAACCTTAGAGAAATCAAGAACTTAAAGAAAAATTTTGAAATTTTTTAAAAAATTAAAATTTTGAAAATTAAAAAATAAGATATATTTACCTCAGGATAAAGAATTATATCTCTTAAGAGTGGTAGAAAGAAAAAACTCTAAAGAAAATAATAATAATTTCAATAATAATAAAATTAAGAATCTTAAGCATATACACAAGAGAAACTCTTGTACATGAAGATGAATGCAAGAATGTTGAAAATAACACTGACTAGTAAAAAAGAAATAGCCCGATGTCTATCAAAAAGAGAACAGTATATTAAAAATGGATCAACATGTAGTGATTTAAATGAATAAAGAGGAATATTTATCATCATGAATAACCCTCAAAAACATATTGCTTAGTTGAAAGAAGTAACAGAAAAAGGATAATTTCATTTAATCTTTGATTTTTCCAAAATATGCTATCACTAGAGATGCAAACATATAGTGAAGTGTAAAATATGTGTGGGGATGTTAACCCAATTTAACAGAATGATTACTCGGGAGGTAGAGGGAGAAGAAAGAATGGGATACATGTGGTTACATAGGGACATTCAACCATATAAATAATGTTTCATTTCTTAAGTTTGATACATCAGTATCCATTATAATATTTGTTATGCCTTTGGGGTATCTGATATGTTCCACAAAATACACCTTCAGTTCGTTTTTTAATTTAAAAATTTCTAACTAATTATATGTGTCCTACTTGGTTTGATTTTTCTCCAATTCCTAACTTACATTAATCCATCTCAGTTCAAATTAGTACAAAGCATAAAAATTGGTTTACAAATGCCCTAATCTTTATTTTAAAATATTTTTAAAAATCTATCTGACCAACCATCATGTATTCACACTATGTGAGGTACTGTACCGATTGTTAGAAAAGAAGGAATAAAAAACAGATAGCACCGCTGCTCTGGAGGATCTCCCAGTTCGGTAAAGAAGATCAGCCTGTTAATGACTATGGTGTAAAATGCAAAGTAATAGATAAAACTGGGTCGCAAAGTATGAACAGTCTTGTCAGGCATTCAAGATAAAGGGAACGACGTATTTAAAGGTGAAGATTAGACAAAGTATTAATTGTTTCAAAATTTGGGATTTTCTGGAATAGCCAAATGCTGACTCCATTTGTCTTGAGAAAGTTGATACTGCTTGCCTTAGTTCTAACAAGCTATTGTTGTAATTCTGCCTATTGTTCCGATACAATAGAATTTTCTGGACACTTTTGTCACCGAGTGTCAGTTTGTTTTAAGTATGGAATTTATGTTTATTCTTAATTTCCTATGGAAACAGTAATTATATACTTTGGGAATAATAATTTTAACTGGTTTACAAATTAGCATGTATTAAATAATACTACCATGTTGTAAATCTTACTCATCTATTTTATAGCCCTGACTTCTTGGAAATAATAAAACTGGTTTTTTTTTTTTTTTTTTTTTTTTTGAGACGGGAGTCTCGCTGTTCTCCCAGGCTGGAGTGCAGTGGCGCGATCTCGGCTCACTGCAAGCTCCGCCTCCCGGGTTCACGCCATTCTCCTGCCTCAGCCTCCCGAGTAGCTGGGACTACAGGCGCCCGCCACCATGCCTGGCTAATTTTTTGTATTTTTAGTAGAGATGGGGTTTCACTGTGTTAGCCAGGATGGTCTCGATCTCCTGACCTCATGATCCGCCCACCTCGGCATCCCAAAATGCTGGGATTACAAGTGTGAGCCACTGCGCCCGGCCTAAAACTGTTGTTTCTATGTTGGAAAATGGAGTAGATTATGATTGAAGTAAGAAAGAAAGATAATGTGTGTGTATAGGTGTGGGCGACCTATGTTTAACTGGGTTTAGGGTTTGAGTAACTGGCTTTCTGTAGTGCTTGGTTCAACAGCACGGAATGTGGCACAGTGTGATTGCTCCTTTAACAGAAACTCAATCCGCTGAGAGAGTACAAAGAGACAGACAAATTTCCGTGGGAGAACTGGAGAAAGCCTCATGTAGGACTTTGTATTTGATCTGTGTCTTGGCAACTGGAAGGATTTAAAGTGGTAATAAAGAGAAGGAAGAAATCACAAGTAGATGGAAGAAGTCATTCACAAACAGCACAGTGGTGACTGTTTAGCGATCAAAAATTAGATCGCAGATAAAAAGTTCTCCAGTGTTGACTTTAATCTTCATTATCAGTTAACAACTTGATTGAGTGCCTACTCTAAGCAAACTAATATGCTCAAGAGATTATGTTCTCAAAGAAATCAGCAATTCAAGGGATGAAATAAATGTACATAACAATAAATCTAAAATTAAAAGACAGTATATATTGAAAATTAAGACATACATCCAGGCTTTAGATGTCGAAAGAGTTGAATTTTACCTTAGTACCAAATAAACACAGGACCCTAGTGTCAGAAACAGTCTTTCAACAAAAACGCCAAGTTACTTTTACTTGCGTGTCTATTCTACCCACACTCCTGGAAATAGCTGCCTTGCGATATGTTTGGAATACCCAATTATCATTCTCAGTACATGGTTATAGGAAAATGAAATTATTTAGCAGAAAATAATAAGAAAAAGTGTTATAACAATACATGCATATTAAATAGAATCTTCTAACATTGGCAAAAGCTCAATTTTTTCAGTGTCTTCCACATTACTTACAGGACCTAAAATTGTACAAAAGTTTCTTGTTCCAGATTCCAGCTTCTCCTGATTTTTCAGCCTTTCTCAGATTTTCTCAACCTTTTTGGAACCTAAAGTTTATTGTAGTACCTCTGACACATTCTCAGCTATTTTGTGCTGACATAGTCTGCATTTGGATTCAATGTCGGCAAGAAAGAGAACAAATTGAGCTTTAATTTGAGCTTTAATTTGATATTAGAGCCTTCTTTTTTATTTCTGAAATTGGTATTTTAATTTATTCACTATCGGTAGAAAAAGTAGTTTCTATTTTCTGGACTTGGTACATCTCTCCTTCAATTCTATCCTTCTAATAGATTCTTTGCTCATCCTTCTTCCTTTCTCCTCAAAACACACACACACACACACACACACACACACAAACACACACACACTCACATCTTCCAGATTCTACACTATCTTCTTCAGCTTTCTCTGGCACATCTGCTTTCTCACACAGGTGTTACAAATGCATTTAAATAGGGCTAGCCACATCATTTGCAGGATCGAGTAAAAATGAAAATGTGGGACTGTCCTTGTTTTAAAAGCCAGAAAAGAAAAGGCTTTTTTTGTCCTTGATCTCTCTCCACCTAGTTAATGTGTGTCCTCAGCCACCAGGTGCAGACGGTCACAGGTGCCTGGGGCCCTACCGTGAGATGCAAAGTCTGTGGAGTATGCACAACCAACTCAGTCCTTTCTGCATTTGTGTCCAGGCCCCTGCCAGGGGAGAAGGTTGAGGTAGTCATTGGATGGACACACGGGAGATGGCTAAGAACTGATCCCCAGAGGTAGCAGGAGGCTGGCTGTATAAAAGCTGAGACTCCAAGCCCCTGGTACAACCTTTATTATTCCATCGAACTTCACTAACAAAACAAAATCAAAGATAAAATCATTACTAAAGATTAAATTATTAACAATCTGAAGTTAGTGACTACAAAGCATTAAGCCCCAGAGTGGAGTGGCTTCTGAGTGTGAGGCTCTGTGTGTCTACTGGTCACAAGCTCATGCAATGAAGAGTGAGGCCCCATCATCGTTTAGTGTCTCCGTACTGTTATTTTAAAGCTTTTCTTGACAATTTCTGTGGATCTGAGAATGTGACACTGGAAGAAAAGAACCATGTCTACTTTCATAAGAGAAGTAGGCGCTGCTCCTCTAAGGAATGGGAAGAGTTGAAATAATACTGCCAGCTATACAAGTTATCTTCTGGAGGGTTCCCTTAAACTGTACTGGTACGGAATTCTTTTAATGAAATTTTATGTTGACTTTGGAAGTAATAACTACCCCTCATCAGGCACCAAGATATCATTGAACAATTTTATGTGCTTCTTTTTCTAAAAGAAATGTGCAACTTGGGCTTAATACAAATGCTGTATCTAATTAGGTTGAACCGTATGAAATTGCTGATATTCAACCGTTTCTGACCTACAAAAGCAGCAGTTTTATATGGTTCCACCTAATATTAGCTGGCCAATGTTCCTTTCCCTGTTAATAAGTATACACAAATATTGTGCCTCACTTCTCATTTTCCTCCATCCAACTTCAGTTGCTTGATAATTCTGCAATATTACATCAATCTTTAATAAAATATTTCACCATTTTTAACATGTGTTTCTAGGAAGCTTAAAGAGATACCCTTTAATAATATTAGAAAATTGGCCTTCACTTTAACTAGAAAGTACACCAAAGTTAGAAGCAAACATATTTGCCTTGATAGCAACACCATGGAAACCAGAAGATACTGATTTCGTTGCTCAGAGCTTTCTTTCACTATGACCCTATTAAGCATTGCTTTACATATTCAGTCTTTTAAGAAACAAGGTAAGTTTATGGGGGCAAATATGTCTCTTTCACTCCTTTTTAGTTCTCTTTTTTTGGGTTAGTTATATATTTGAAAGGAAGTTTCCTTCAGTCAACCAACTTTTTCCCCTTTGCCCGATAATATGCAGGAAGAAGTATAAGGTATTTATTATTTATTCTTATAATTTAAAAAAATGTTCATTCAGCCTGGTACTTAGGATGGGCTCAGAGACTGACAAGGACAGGCCACAGAAGACATTGGGTAATGCAGAAGAACACAGGGCTAAAATCTGTAAGCTCTACACATTTGCTGTTTGAGCAACTGGCATTCTTCCTTTGATTTCAATTTCTGGTGTATTTGGATTGAAAGAACTTCTTACTACTCTTTAGATATTTATGAAATAAGTGACTATCAGCTCTAAAATGCTTGCTCATTGGAAAAAGCAAATGTTGCTTTGGGACCAGTAATTCAAGAGCATAATGAAAGTGATAGAAGTACATTGGTACAGTATTTCCTAACATCATAATCATAAAAAATTAGCAAGGATTCTGTTAGAAAAATTCACAGTACTAATATTAAAACCAAAATTTCATGTAGTGTGTTGTCTGAGAAAAATTGTAAGATAAGAGAAAACAAAGATATTTTTAAATATCATTTTTTAAAAGTAGCTTGCCACATTTTATATTCTGTAAAAACATTATATAATTACTTAAACCTAAATAATTAATGTTGTATGACTTATGAGCATCATTGGTCAACTTTTACTCCAAAAAAAAATGAAGGAAATTTGACCTGGAGTGCCTCTGGCCTATCTTATAGCATTAACTGTCAAACTTCCTTTTTTCATTTTAACCACAGAATTGTTATTCCTGTGTGTTGACTGCAGACTCTGCCTTAGTTTGGGAGCTATTAACATCTATCAGGATCAATTGTACATACCTGAACTAAGAAAAATTTACTTGACAACTCTAATGGCTGTGAAAAAGCCATTACAGAGTCACAGAGAAAAGGGGGAAAAGAGGCCAAGGCATGCCAGAACCAGAAGAGGAATTTTTCTCTTACTAGCCCCTAACATTTTTTCCTATTTCTAGCCCCAACTCTGTAATGTTTCCTTGTCTATTTTTACAAAGTTAAATGCATATGTCTCAAAGCCTTTGTGTTTTGTTAAAAACATGCATGTATAATAAAGGGGCACGGGCTGGGAGCTGTGGGCCGCTGGGAACACATGGCAATGTTGTGTGATGCAGCTGACAGGGCCAGCAAACACTGGACAGAAGACTCTCCTTTAAAAAGGGCAGCAAAGAGCATGAAGGAAATCTCCTGTTAGGTGATATTTGTCAGGCCATCAGAGCTGCACTACCTGTGTTCAGTCCCACCCAGGAGCCTTTCAAATGACAAGAGAACGATGCCATTGATGAGCTGAATCATTTCTCTGAGTCTTTTCCATTATATTTCAGAGCAGCCCCACTCAACAAATCCCTTACAATCCCATGCCATATTTAAAGTAAATATACCTAGGAAAGGTAACCATAAAAGCTTTATAAGTTCAGCCAAATTATTTGCAAATTGGCACTTCGGAGGATTTGGGCAGACAATTAGTATCCCTTTAAACAAAAAAGTAATAATTCATATTAACTTTTGATGAGTAGTTGTCATTTTCCCCAAATACATTAAGATTTTTCCTGTTACTTTTCCTTCTGATCCTGCCTCCTGTTGTATGTATGTTTTATAAAGCAACAAATGGGTAAAAATGCATGTTGTCCCGAAGATGACTATAGAAGATGATGATGAAAGGGGCTGTCCAAGAGTGGTGGAACTAATTTCCAAATCAAACAACTTGTTTATAAAAATAATTTTATAACCACAGCATTTATTTAGAATGCAGCAGAGATCTGTCCAGGAGGAATAAATGTACCAAAAAAGAATTTAAAAAGAAGGAAGAAAGAAAGAAAAGAAACAGAGATTTTACTTTTAGCTCATCTTCAGATTTGCAAGGGACAATAAGCGAGATTCGTTAGGCCATTTGTTTCTGTCATCTGCCATGATTCAAAATGAAATACTAAATGTTTCATGGACTCGGAAAAAGAGTAAAATTTGTCTTTGTGTTGCCTGTGCAAAGACGGTGTGGCTTACAGCCCCTATACAAGAGGCCTGATGGATGAAAGGGGGCAGGGTGGTGCCGTCTGAATGATGATGGGCTAATATCATCACCCTCTTGTCAGCTGTAATAGGCTTTTCCTCACAGAAATAATTCATAAAACCGCTACATTATATTCTATCCCTGACAGGCCCTATCTATCCTCCAACCCAGCAGGCTCACAACTAATAAGAAAATATGTGGTTCAGGAACCCTGAAAAATTAAACAGGTAGTTTATGAACAATTTGTTTCATGGGGATGTTTATTATGTTTATTAAATATTGAGCCTTTAATGTTTTCCCAGTGCAGATGATATCATAAAAATGCTGACTTAAGCCTCAAATGTATTCTTAGAAAATGACATTTTACAGCACTAGTAGCACATAGTAAATAACTAAATTATAGCAGCTTCTGTGTATAGAGACAGTATGTAGAAAATGTAATTTATAATGTATCTTTATGTACATGTATATGTGGGTTGTGCCCTTGTGTATCATGTTTAAGCTTCCCTTGTAGTCTTAGGTTTAAAAGTAAGTTGGGGAATACCATTATTTTAGCACTTGTCTAGGAGAAGTTCAGCCTGAGATTTGTTTCATTGCTTGTACTAAAGGAGAAACCTTGAGTTCAGTGTTTCAGGCATCAAGAGTACACATACTCTGGACACTAATAATAAACTTAATCAGGAGTGTTACTTTGTAAGTACAATTTTTATATAAATCCTTTACCTGGGTTTTCTCTGGAGACCAATGTATGTGAGAATGTGAGAGTAAAATGGCTCCTGGTAATGTGATGTTCTTTACTTGAAAAGTATCAAATTAGATACAGAAACTGTTCTGCAGAGAGCTGGCAGAGAAGGTGCATGAAGCATGTTCTTCCTGTGCCTATACCTTGCACATTACTAGCTTTGCTGTCATAATATATTTAATCAGTGTGACAGTAAATGATCTTCTGCTGTAGACAAGCAAGGGGAAGATTATCTGCATCTTACAGGGTTAATGGCCCTTCCATAATAAACAATACCCACAATATGAAAATAAGGCAATAATTCACGTACATATTTCAGAAAACACATGCCCAAGGTGATTTACAAAGGATGTTGGATCAAACCTGTGGTTAAATGCTATAGCATTCCCGGGCACAGCTTTACTGATCTCAGAAGGACATCTTAATTTACTATATATACCCTCAGAGAAACATACACACAGGCATTTTGTAGTGAATACATCATCATAGGGTTTCATCGAGGGTATAGGTACATGTAAGATGAAAATTCAGATGAATTGGAAAATACCAGCATGAACAGGTTAAATGCAGGGTCTATTCGAAGAGTGGTTATCAGTGAATCAGCTCCAACCTAGGGGAGTTGTTTAGAGGCCACTCATGGACCTTTGTTGCCTCATACTTTTATAAATATTCGAAATGATGGAATAGAGACAAACTGACCCCAAGCTTGAGGTTGACCCTGGAAGCTAGCATGCAAACTAAGGGTGACTTTGGTAAATTATGAGGCACGGCCCGAAATTCATCAGAAAGGGGAGGTGCCCTTGGGTAAGAAAGCTAAGCTTGCACATAGGAGATAGGGGATGCCTAACTCTCTCCAAGGGCAGGAATAACCTTTCTTGCTTTCATTGTGGATAAGCTAGCTGATAGAAAAACAAAGTAAGTATTGAAAAATCAAGAAAGGTACCATGATTACTAAAAATGGTCTAGTTTATGGTATGTAAAATAACCTTTGTGTTCAGTACTCTCGGCTTCTGAGCTGTTTTCAACTTAGCTGCTATAAATGAAGAGCAGTGCGAGAATTTGGACAGAAAAAGTTAAAGGATTGAGATATGTAGCTTGCAGAAGAGAGCAATTAGACTGAATAACCACCTTTACTTCTAAAGGGGTTTTTATCTAGAGTTTGGGAACAAGCTGTTTTCTGCTCTCCCAGTAAACTGGTCCAGCAGGATGGATTGAGATTAAATGCATTTTTTAAAAATCATGGGATTATTAAATATCAGATTAGTTAGCAAGAGCGGCATATTCTGTTGCTGAGATTTTAAAAGTAGAATTGATATACATTGGTTAGAAATAGGCTAAAAACACTCTGTCCCTAAGAGAAGGGGATTGGTTAACTTCTTGTGGTTCTTTCCAACTTCAAGAATCTACAAATCTAGAGCAGGGGTCCCTGTGCACAGTTTCCGACGTTGCCATTTAGAGCGTATTTTAACGGTGATTAAACCTCCTGAGGCTTCTTTTGAAACTTAACGTTAAATAATAAAAACTATAACTCCCTCTCCTTTTGCAAGTACATTCTCCAAGTGGCGGGTTGTTTTCTAATAATGTTGAAGAATTATTTGTTTTAAACTTTGACCTGTTTGGAATTTTATGTCCTGGTAGGAGCTGATACCTACTAAAAAGCTGTGTTTAGTTCTTGCAGTGGGTGGAGATGGGCGTAACCTTTTCTATCCTGCCTGTGGCTTTCTATGTAGTCTGAATTTGTTTATGAAGCCAAAAAGCCCTGAGTAGTTCTCTGCACAAGAGACAGACAAAATGCATGGCAGTTTGTAGAAAGAAAAAGTTTACTCTGGGTAATTAAAGAACCATGAACATCCTAAACAGCATTAGGCTATGTTTGGTCTCAGGGACACATGTTGTGCCACCAATTTTAGACAATCTCCTTTTTAGAGAGAGACAGTTGGTGGCAATTAATTACCCCTGGATTGCACATACAGCTGCAGCCTATGTATGGAAACAGAAGAGAAATTAGATTTAATTGGCCTTAGTGCAATCAAGAATGTGGCATTTATTTGATGATGACTTGTTGGGAATGAAACCTTGATTAGTGTTTTATTGCATTTTTAATATTAATATTAACATAATAATAACATACAGCACATAAAAATGAAATAAGCTTTTTGGATGTTATATTAAGGTATCGCATGTTATTTTTGGAGACACATGAAGTGTGTTCTTTTGACAATCAAAAAATTCTCAACTATATCAAAAATGAAGGGTTTGTTACCCTTGAGTGTCAGTCACATTGATTATTTCAAAGTTTTCCTTTAGGACCTGACGCATCCTCGGCAGAGCTTGTATTAGTCGGTGAAATGTTTCATTGAAACCCAATTTATTTTCTATTTTGGTCTACTTTTTGGCTTTGAAGTTAAAATGTTTGTCATTAAGTGCCCTTGCATCTTTTACTTAGTAATAACTGGAATTCTTTCAAAGAGGAAACAGAAGTCTGCAGTTCAAACTAAAAATACAGAAAATAACACATTCTAACTATATGGGGTTTTTTAATTTGACCTAATTCTCAAATACTCATATTAATAAAAATTCTCATATTAGATCGTACCACTGCACTCCAGCCTGGGTGACAGAGCCAGACTCCGTCTCAAAAAAAGAAAAAAATTCTCATATTAATAAAATAATTGCACTTACACTTTAATTATTTACATATTTTTCCTGGTTTGTATATCTGAAATAAATCTTAAATATATCTTAAATATATTCTTAACAATGAGCCCACAGAGTTATTTGACCCTATGGTTTTGAAGGATGAACATTTGCTCCCAATTTACTGGAACATACTGTGTTACAATATGCATTTAAACAGTGTCTCCCTGATGGGAATGTCCCCCAAATACCACACAGACTAAACAAAATGAATGCTTCTGACTGCCATGCTGTATTAAAAAAATCTGTCTTATATTCCACACGTGCCAGGCAATCTTTCTGCACAGTTTCACACAAAAGCAGCAGGATTAGAAGTGCTTTACTGTTGCATAAAGCATTTGTAAACAGAGGAAAAGCAACACTCCATGGTCCTATAGACGTTTATAAACTAAAGCAGTTGTGTGTTCTAGAGAGTAAGATGGGAATTGTCTTGCCACACTTGCAGTAGTCACAGTGACTTGCTATGTTGTCTAGAGATCAATGTTTATTCTTAAATCTTCCACCTCTGCAAATGGGATGCTGAAATATTACACCCCCCCCAGAGTTAAGCAGAGAGAAAGGATTTAATAGTGATACCAAGTTCAGAGGGTAAGCAAGAAGCTAGAAGGGCCAATCATGCATGCACAAGGCCAAGGCTGGGAGAAAGAATTATTTTACAGATGGCAGTTTTCCTTGAATTTTTTCTTTTCCTTGAATTTTTTGTATTCTGTTTTTTTTGTCATTATATGAAGAAAAAAAACTTTCATAGAGGTCTCGACACTTTATTTCACCCAACATTTCTTAAATACCTGCTGAGTGTACATATCATGTTCAAGATACATTGAAAATTAAAGATGAGTTTGCTCTTTAAAAATCGTGAAGGAACCTGAGAATCAAAGCAATTGCATGATTTTTTTTTTTTCAGCGTGGGGCACCCAGAAGCAGTGCTCAGGGAAAACTGTTCCAGCCTTAGAGTCATGAGACCTAGTTGTCATTCTTGTTGTTTTGCTAGGAATTGACAACGTGAACTTGGGCTCACCATTCCTTCTCTTGAACTCAGTTTCCTCATTTGCAAAATGAAGCCGTTAGGCTCCTTAGAAGATCTCTGAGGCCCTTTCATATCTAATGTTCTATTATTCTTATCTATAGGACTGAGGGGAACTGCTGGAGCCTTAACAAAGAAAAAGGAAAATCCTAAAATTCAAAAACATTTTCTAAGGACGTGTCAAATATATATTCAAACGGAGAGAACAGATTCTTCTTGCAAAAAAAAAAAATCGCTATGAAAACCAACTCAAACAGGAGAGTGGGAGGCAGGGGGAAATAATTGTTTCATTTTCTTTTTTCAGAAGCAGAGAAATGTTCATAAATATGAGAGAATCTAGCTGCTACCTAGTGCTCTGTGGTTCTCTGCAGAGAGAGCTCCATTGTTGTGCCTTGAGCATCCTGCCCTACATATGGCCATAGCCTTTCACAAGGGGACGGGTTAGTGCTGATGAAACACCTCAGCTGACCCTTGAATCAGCCTTTAAAACTTAAGCAGGAGAAAGACATACAGAGTGAGTAACCGTACCTCAAATTACAGCAGCATTTGGCACTTGGTGCCATACATCAGAAACAATCATTGAAAACTAACATGCATGTGTACATTTATACGTGTCTCTAGACATAACCTCTGCCTTCCTGCTAACTTCCCTGCTAAGCTGAGCTCACTGTTTTTTGTCGGATTCATTGTAGGGCTGTTTTCAAGATCTCCCAGTTGAAAGTAGCTACGTTTTATAAAGTTAAATGAACCTGGGCCAGAAAACAGTCCCTTATCTGATTAATTTCATATAAACATATGGGAACTGAATTACTTGTTACTTTAAGCAGATGACAAGTATCATTATCCAAAGTGTTGTTGGTTTGGTGCAGGAGCAGTGGAGCTGCCTGTGCTCCTAACTTACTTTCTTTACTTTTCTATAGAAAAACCCCTCAGATACAGTGCATAATAGCAGCATGTACCTGTCTGTCAACAAAGAAGTCTAGGATATGAAATCACCATTGCAGCAGCTGGCAAAGACAGGCAGCAAACAACTCAAGCCTGACAGAATCACCCAAACCTTTGGTGGCTAAGAAGCCAGTTGTGAAGGAACAATTAAGAACAGGGATTTTATTTCTAATTCCTCCAACCCCATCTTCTCATCAGTTTTTTTTTGTTTTACAGAATATATTACTATAATAAAGACTTACAGTGAAAACAAGGCATCAGGGATTCTCATAGCAAGTATACTTAAAAATATTACACACACACACACACACACACACACACACACACACACACACGAAAATAAAGCCAGGTGAACATGAGTACATACCGGTTGGGTAAAATTACAAAGCAGATGCATTCCAAGCTTCGTTTTCAATGTATGATTTGACATGTTCCTTACAATGTAACTCATTACATTTACAAATAAGTCTTCACAGGTGTTGAGAATAGAATGGCCGGCTGGAGCGTGTACTAAATTCACAGAAAAGGAAGGACATGTGTGTTTATTATACGTGTGGCTACTTAAATAAGGCTTTTATCTAACTACGGTTTTCTTTTGTGCTGAAAAAATATAATGACATACTTTTAAGATAAACATTTTATAAGTCAGGGAGACTCTAAGTGCCTTGATAAGGTGCTATTTTTTGTTGGAGTTTATTGGAGTGGCTTGGAGATAAATCTAGTCTCCTTTTGATACCACACTGGGCAGCTGGGGAGTGAAAAGGATTAGGAAGTTAGGAAAAGGAAGGCAATCATTTTTTTTCTGGCTCAGGAGAAACCTGTATTCATTAAAGTAGTTTCCAGATACGACTTTCAGGCTACAAACTGACTTTGTAGATTCGTATTGGGGAGAAAGGTGGAAAGCAGAAATGAATGACTTCTATACACACTTGCCCATAGTGTACAAATGTAACATATTTACTCCTACTGCCAGTAGCCTCTCTTTTGTGAATAATGTGATGCTGCTTCTTAAGAATGATTTCCAGTATCCTATTGCAAGACTGAATTCAGAGCTGTTTCGTATAATACATTTTGTTTGTTTATTTGTTAATAACTGTGATTTAAGTTTTGAAATCTAAAAGTAAAACAGAGACTGGATTGGATTTGGGGGAAGTTTGAATACTTCTGTGCTGGAAAAGAAGTAACTGCAACTGATACAAGCTACTGCAGGGCATGAGATTACCTGTCCCCTCTGGCCCTGGATGTTTATTTTATTGAGAGGTTTTCCTTGCGTCAGAATCATCTCCCTTTGCCTTATGATTTCCTCTCCCTTTGGTGAGCTATTTTAACTTGTCTCCAGCTGCCCGACAAAACAGCATCACATCCCTGACACCAGAGGGAGAAATAAAATCAACTATATAAAAAAGTGTTTTCATGTCAAAGTTTTGTAATTTTAAAACATTGAAAAAAGTTGTCCCCACATCATACATTGCAGTTACCTGGTAAACAATGAGGTACACAGACACTGAGGAAGAATAAAACAAATCAAACTTTTGCCTCAGGGAGGAATAAGCAAGATAGGATTTTATTATTTCCATGTGTTATTTTGAATATATTATTCTGAACATCACTTAGCACCTCCATGGTGCTAAATCAATTTAAAATGATAATGTTTTCCCTTCCTTTCTAAGTGATCCCTTTTGTGGGTATTATAGGGTACAGGTGGTGGGCAGAAAACTTGGAGGTTTTGATCTTGCATGAGAAATATTTCAAGTTGTTAAGTTTTTACACACCCAATTTGTTGCTGGGTAACAAACCATGGAGGTAGGATATGATTATATTTCCAGAATAGGTATTTTCATTGGTTTATGAAAATGGCGTTTTTAATAACGTATTTATAAAGCTGTATTAGCTTTCTCAAAGCATTTCACATTCGTTATCTTACTTAACCCTTCCACTTCGCCAAGCGCTGTTCGTTGAGGTGCTACTTTGTATGATTTACAGAGCAGGAAGGTTAAAGGACTTAATCAAAAGTTGGGAGTGGTGTTACCACCGGAAGCTGGATATTGTCTCCTCTACCTCACAGAAGAACTAAAGCAGACACACATTTTACTTGAAATAGAAAGTAATTTGAATCTATTTCATCTTTAAGTGCTAGGAAACCAGGACTCGTGGCTTAAGGTGGGCTAGAAAGGTTTTCCAGGGAGATATAACAAATGAAACTGGCTCTTTGTGAAGGTACCTTATAACAAAATGTAGTCAACTTGTAATTATTACTGTAGTATTTGCTTTTAGTTTTGTTTTTGTTTTCAGATAAGTATGCCAAGCCTTATAAAAGGAATATATGACTTAAATTCAAGCTAGGCCCCCCCCTTTTTTTTTTTTTTTTGCAAACATGGGTCTCTGTAGTAAACATGGATCTTTGTAGTGGTCCCTTTCCTCCCATTGCTCTGTGCTTACTCCTCTTTCTTCCTATCAAAACCAGCTTTCTGGAAATACACTCGTAGCATTCTCTGAAATAATAAAAATTCATATTAGGTTTTATACACAGACAAACACACACATGCGCATACACACAAACTTTAAATGAGGCAGATTTTTATTGTCTTTATCTCCAATGGTATCAACTGGGAATAACTTTTCATTTACAATCACTGGCATGGAAAGGTAATTGAAAAGTAGAGTCGAGTGATAGAAGGATATTTAAAAGAGAAGAAAGAAAATTTTAGGAGTGAGTTGAAAGAAAAATACTAGATATTGTAAGAAAGGTATGAACACAAGGAGAGAGAAAAAAGAGAGGAAGAGGGGAGAAATGGGAGGGACAGGGAGAGCTAGAGAAAGAAAAGGCAAAAAAGACTGAAGGTCAGAAAAAAAGAGAGGAAGTAGAGAAAGGCAAAAAAGAAATGGGAAAGGAAGGTACAAGGCAGGAAAAAGGAATGAAGGGAAAGAAACAAAAAGCAATTAAACAAAGAATGAGGTAGAAAGAAGAAAATACATGTACATGTCTAAAAGATAAAAGTGAAAGACAGTTGCATATCAGAACTTGTATTTAGAGACTTTGAAGTTGTTTCAGATATGAACATGGTAATATTTAATATGGTAAAATTTCCAAAGTTGGATTTTTCTTTTTAACTTTGCTGAAGATGTGATATAGGAGATTGTAGATGGACATCTGGCATCTTTTACAATAAAAAGTAAAAAATATAAAGTTAATCAGGTCCTGAGCATCGTATTCATGTCTTAATTGTTCAAATGGAAAATCTTGATCCAGAGAAATTTGAAAGTTTAGACCCAAGCTCTTTGATAATTACTTATGATTAATCTTAAAGATAAGTTTTCCACAAATTATTACTTTACACATTTAAAAAGTATAGTTATCTTTATTTGATTATTTTAAAACTTGGGTGACAACTCATTAATGAGTCATAAGATTGACTTAGATGATAGCAAACACAATTTAGTTAAAAAAAAATGCAATAGAATAAATAAGAGTATATTAGAACTGAAACGTAAAACTGAGTGCAGCAGATGTAGGAATGGTAAATACTTATTCCTGAAGCTTTTGTTTAAGGCATGTGTAGGTGTATACCCCAAAAGTAAGATGCTGTTCTCACTGCAGATGATAATCAAAAATGTTAGGAAAGCACTGATCTGGGTGATATTGAACAAAAATTCATTAGGATATGAATATGTCATGTTCTCTGAGCTGTTTTAATAGTGTCTTTATTTCTGATGGGAGGAGGTTTATTTCATTATGTACCCATTTTGTTTTCCAGCCCATCATATTCCCAAAGTTAATTTTTCATTCAAAGACATCACTTGATTAATGGATATATATATATATAAGAGATGCTTTATTCAACAGCATATGTCATTGGAGAATTTCAGGCTAACACAACAGTAGGATATCACATCATGCCTATTAGAATGGCCAAACCCCAAAACACTGACAACACCAAATGCTGACAAGGATGTGGAGTAACAGGAACTCTCATTCATTGCTGTTAGGAATGAAAAGTGGTATAGCTACTTTAAAAGACAGTTTGGCAGTTTCTTAAAAAACTAAACATACTTTTACCATATGATCCATCAGTCATGCTCCTTGGTATTTACTCAAAGAAGTTGAAAACGTATGTCCATGCAAAAACCTGTACACAGATGTCTGTCACAGCTTTATTCATGATTGCCAAAACTTAGAAGCAACCAAGATGTTCTTTAGTAGGTGCATGGATAAATAAACTGTGATACACCCAGACAATGAAATATTATTCAGTAAAAAGAAATGAACTATCAAGCCATGAAAAGACTTGGAGGAATACTAACGGCATATTATTGAATGAAAATAATCAATTTGAAATGGCTACCTGCTGTATGATTCCAGCTCTGTGACATTATGGAAAAGACAAAACCATGGAATCAGTAAAAGGATCAGTGGTTACCAGGGGTTTGGGGGAGGGAGGGATAATTAGGCAGAGCACAGAGGACTCTTAGGACAGTGAAACCCTTCTGTATGTTACTGCAATGGTGGACACATGTCATTATACATTTATCCAAACCCACAGAATATACACCAAGAGTTAGCCCTGATGTAAACTACAGACTCTGGGTAATAATCTGTTTCAATGTCAGTTCAATGTAAGTTCATGGATTGTAGCATATGTACCACTCTGATGCAGGATGTTGATTGTAGGGCAGGCTGTACATGTGTGGGGATTGGGGTTTATGGGAGCTATCTTTACTTTCTGCCAAATTTTGATGTGAACTCAAAACTGCACTAAAAAGTTTATCAATGGATATGCACTTAAAAGGTTGATCTGTTTTGCCAAATTGACCTACTCTAGGTTAGGCACATTTATTCTCCCATCAACGTTATATTCGCGAGTGTCAGTTTTCCTACACACACACCAACTCTTTGTGTATAATTAATTTTCTTTTATCTATTTACCATACCAATATGTGAAAAATAGTACCTTGTTACTGTTTTAATCTGCTATCTTTAATATGATTAAAGCTAAGTTTATTTTCCTATGTTCATCAACTATTTAGACTTCATTTTATATCAATTGTTTATTCATGTTCTTTGACAATTGTGTAATTTTTAGAATTGATGATCATTAAAAAATTATCTGAATTTTTTTAAAGGTGCTTTGGGTCCTTTAGAAAGAGTCTTACTGTAAGTCTAAAACAGAAGAAGCAATTAGCACTATATGGTGAAAAACTATAGAGATAACATCAGATCAACTCTCACTCAGACCCGGCCTGTTCCTTAGACAGCCTGGAGACCACCAGGGCCAGTGCTGCCCTGGCTCTTGGGGCCGTGAATTAAAGAGCAACATAACCATTGCCTTCAGTAGCATTCTCTTAAATAATCTGGAAATCTTTCTCTTTTACTTCTTTTCCTCGTAAGGCGGTAAAATGAAACTGAATGGGAGGCAGGAGGTAAGGGAGAAGTGGGCAATAAACAGACTTTTTAGCAAAGGAGTCAGAAGCTAGAGATGACACAGAAGAGAGGTAAACATACAAAATGGGAGAGGTTGCAGTCCTGCAGGGTGTTTGGGCGGACTCTCTGGAGGAAAGCACTAGCCCAGATGCTAACACTACTGTGTGACCTGCAGATTCTCCTCCAGATAATTATAGCAAATCAGACAAATCTGTTGTAGCTTCTATAAATGAGAGTGAGCGGCAGGCAGCTATTCAGGCACTTCTGCCTCAACCAAACTACCCTGCCGCTGAGGTGCAACCTTTTGTTGACTCTGGTTGGGGAGAGTTCTGGGGACATGCATCTCCACCTGTGGTCCTCACATCTCGATTTGCCGACCAAAGCACTGCTGGGAGCCAGGAAGAAGCCCAGGCACCCACTCTACTCTTTGGATTTGCCACAATCAGTTACTAAGAAGGCAGTGAAAATTTGGGAGGCCAAGGCAGGCAGATCACAAGGTCAGGAGTTCGAGGCCAACCTGGACAATATGGTGAAATTCTGTCTCTAGTAATAATACAAAAATTAGTTGGGTGTGGTGGTGGGCACCTGTAGTCCCCGCTACTCGGAAGGCTGAGGCAAGAGAATCACTTGAACCTGGGAGACGGAGGTTGCAGTGAGCTGAGATTGTGCCACTGCACTCCAGCCTGAGTGACAGAGCGAGACTCTGTCTCAAAAAAAAAAAAAATCCTTTACCCAGCAATTAAGACACATTTTATGTGGTCCAATCTGACCTGCACAAATTAGGTATCTTATTAGTACCCTTTTTGGAACGCCATTTCTGATTATCCAAATCTGTTTACATTGGTTCAATATTACTGGAATGTTCGGGCCGGGTTGGAGGACACAACTTGGATACAACCCTTTTATGGCTCTGTTTATGAAGGAAACAGCTCATTTGCTAAAGCTTTGAACTCTTTGTCATGATTGGCAATCACAGAAAACCTCCTTTCCCTCTCCCTCCCCTACAACTGTTTGAGTTAAATTGAAATTATTTTTCCTGCCTCCAGAGGAAATGTCATTGGAATTCAGTTTCCTGGTGCACCATTTCCACATATACATCTTAAATAGACAATCCCAAATGTAGGCGGACCCCAAATTATGTTTTCATTGGTAGCCTTACAATAATTTCAGAATGTGTCCCCAAACCCCCCACCATAGCTCGTGTCTCTGTAATCCCCCTATCATTCCATTTGCATGCCTTTATTTTGTAGTCTACCTTCATGGGGGCAATGTGTCAGGAAGCATCCCGTCTGTAAGTGACTAGAGTGAAAATCATCCTCAATAAATTGGCAATGGGATCAGCTCAGAGCCATGCTAATAATGCCATCCTGTCAGCTTCCACGCTTTTGATAAACACTCCTTCCCAGAGAAGGATGTGGGGATGTTATGTAATCATTTGGAAATATGTCAACATAGCCATGGGATTGGAGCAATTAAGCCTGCTCTTCCTTACGTAACTGCAGAGTAGGATCAGAAAAGTGGGTTTTTATACCCAATTTCATGACGACTTCTGGAGCCAATTCATTTGTTTAATATCTTCTTGTTTATGTATAGTTGGAATTTCTCTGGGGAGGGGTGGCAGAAGTTGGGGAAAGGGAAAAGGAAGGTGGCAACAGCTGAACAGGAGAAAAACTAAATAGGAGATAGAGGTTGTGTGCGTTGGGGACAAGGCTGACGTGACTTCCCGTTTGCTCACCCCAAAATAGCAAAATAGCTCCTATTTCCTTTACGATTCTCCTGGACAAGCATCCTACCATGCCACTGGCTTCCTCTGCAGGAAGTGGACGCCATCACTGACACATGCAGCAATCTACAAATGCAGTGCTTGGCTGGTGTTCTGACATTGTCTGTGATGAACAGCGACAATGTTTCTGTCTCTTTTCATGCCAAATCTCATATAGTGTGGTAACCGAGACTCCCAGTGTGCCTACTCAATTCGGTGCACATTTCAGAATATCTTCCCGATTTCTAATCCCCCAATATCATGGTTTTAGGTTTTGTTTGTTTATTTTGGATTAAGTTTTTACATTACCCATTTTCTGGTCATTCATTACTCACACATCTGGGTTGCATCATTTCTTTGAAAGCAGAGAGAATCAAGTTAGCATTTCCAGTTCTCATCAGATCGATGACTCAAAGCCAGACAAATTTGGGTGGATTGGCAGCTTATAAGAAGTGACAGTGGACTTCGGCTGATGCTTCATGATGCGAATGACTACAGAGCTGGAATCCATTCCAATCAGACCCACATGATGGGGTACCATCATGTGTTTGGGGTATGGGAGGTCTATTTCAGTTTCCTGTGGTGGTTTCTTGGCTTGCACTTTGAGGCTGGTGTCTAGCTGGGATCATGCTTCCCCTGCTTTCTCCACTCAGCATGGCTGCTTCTGTGGTGACTAATTGCAGGGGAGGTGGATTTCTAGGAATGCATGCAGTGTTTAGTACGACGTCCTTGCAGTGTTTAGTCCGATGTCCGACATGGTTGTGGTCACTACTGTTTCTGATGCCAAGGGCCAGACCTTAAAGCAAGCCTGCTGGTGAAGCCATCACTGTAGCTTGTCTCTGGAATCCCTGTTGTTTGGAGATGGAGAGTGGTGGGAGGTGGGAAGAAGAGAGATGAAATCAGAGTCCGGCCTAGTCCCGAGGGGGAAGCCGTGGAGGGTGGAGGAGGGGAGAGGGCAGAGAGCACTTTTGTTAGAATGTTTCCTCTCCTTCCTTCCATCTTTTCTTTTGTCCTCTGCACGCTTTTTTTTTCTCCAAATCCTTGTTTCTGATCTCATCTGGAGCTCATTCTTGACCTGCCTCTCTATTGTTAACAACCGTGCTAATGTCTGCCAGGTGTTTCCCACTGTAAGACTGCGTATAACACGATGGATAAGAGAGGAAACCGTGAGGGGTCAAATATCGAAGACTGAGCCAAAAGTGAGGTCTGATGAAATAGTATTCTTTAAGCAAAGAAAAAGGTAAAACGTTGGGAGGTTGCTGATATTACTGCCCATAGTACCAGCAGACTGCGGGTATGACACTTGCTGAGCACCAGTAACTATGGCGTCGGCAAAGAATGCCTTCTCTCCAGAGACCTTAGCCTTCTGAGGTTTGAGGAAACTGTTAGATACTGTCCAAAAAATTCAGGCACAATTCCTTGCATGCAATACAGGAATAAATTAAGAGCCATCCTTTGAAACTTCAATAAATGCAGTTCAGTCTGCAAGTAAGACACTTTTTCTATGCGCAGGAAAGCAGTCTTCATCAGAGAGTGGCAAAGGCAAAAGGAAAGTCTGAAGACATTTGTTTCAAGATGGAGGTGAGTTCCAATTTAACAGTTGTATGGAATGTGGAAAACGAGGGTATTAGGTTATGAGTGAAAAATTCCAAAGCAGAGAATAACAGAATAAATGTGTTTGATGATACTGGTGGGCTAGTCTAGGAGCTCCAACTAATCTGAGATTACTAATGACACCTGGTATGTTGCTGCCTCTCAGGACAATTTTACTTTCTGAGATTAAAGATATTACAGTGGATGTAATATATTAAGATGTACTTTGTATAAATGACATACTATGTATATTCATATATACTAGTATGTACATTTGTACACATTACAGAAAAATAAACAAAAACAAAACTTCTCCTTTAGGAATCTCTGAAGTATGTATGTTTATGAGAGCTGTTGCTTGTGGATGAAGAAGCTCAGCAATGGAAGAAAAAATGATCCAAGACTCCACCACTTTGAGATTGAGTGACGGTGATGAGAGATAGGCTAATTATCTCAAAAGGAGTCCACTGGTTTTTTTTTTTTTTTTTTTTGAGACGGAGTCTCGCTCTGTCGCCCAGGCTGGAGTGCAGTGGCGCAATCTCGGCTCATTGCAAGCTCTGCCTCCCAGGTTCATGCCATTCTCCTGCCTCAGCCTCTCTGAGTAGCTGGGACTACAGGCGCCCGCCACCACGCCCAGCTAATTTTTTTGTATTTTTAGTAGAGACAGGGTTTCACCGTGGTCTCGATCTCCTGACCTCGTGATCCGCCCTCCTCGGCCTCCCAAAGTGCTGGGATTACAAGCGTGAGCCACCGTGCCCGGCCAAATCCACTGATTTTAAAAAATCAATCTGTACAGATTACTTAGAGAGTTGATTACTTACGGTATTGTTGAAAGTCCCAGAAACATCTGGCTTCCACATATCCACTCCTTATAACTATTTCCTCTGTTGGAGAGAACACTGAGTCTTCCTAAGCGCCCCCATCCCACCATAAAACCCCTTGACTTGGTGTTTTTCTGAAAGGTTGTTTTTCCTGCATTTGAGATGAGCCTATAACCAAAAGAATAGTGTGTTTTCTACGTATGTGATGCTTTCAGTGTTTTATCCTTGGAATTGGTGCATTGACTCCCACATTGCTCTTGTTTTGAGCTATGTAATTAGGTTATCCTGATGCAAAATGGCTCAGATTAACACAAAGTTTTAAAAAGGCAGTCTCATTTTCTCTTAAATGAAATATCATTGTTTCATCAGTCCTTTGCTTTTCTATAATGCAGAAGTCAAAAATTTTTAGTGAATTCTTGAATATTAATCTTTATCATTGTAGTCTATCCAAGTTGAAGGAGATAAGGAGAAAATAAAACAATATATAACAAAAACTCTACCAGAATTTAAGTTCTCTATTTTTTTATATCGTGCTATTTGAAGGAAACAATTGGTAAATATGAGACATTAAAAATAGGACTGCCCAGACTATATTCTGGAGTCAAAATCAATTAGGCTCAATCTCCTGTGCCTATTATATTTAGACCTTTGCTTCGGTACATTGAGAATTAATGTTTAGAATACTAACTTCAAAGCATTGCAGCATCTTAAAATAAGTAACAAAAAAATCCTATTATAGAAGAATGTCTCTTACCCTAATTCCACTTAACCACCTCTAGCATAACTGATTCTCTCTACATCTTTGGCAAAACTCACGGACTGATATCATGTGCTTCTGCACTCCTGTGGCAAGCATGTTGACACACTTTTTCTTCCCCTACAGTTTGAGTTATATGTTTGCCAAGAGCCCGTGGTATTTGCTCCCAAATCTGATTATGTCAGTTGTGCTTGTTCTTGTAATTACATAATTTAATTAAATATTATGTAAACTGATGAACTAAGAATAGGAGAAGAGAGCTGTTGTTTCTAAGTTGACTGCTTTGAGACTCAACAAAGCAAGTCACTAAAAAGTTACTATCAAAATATGTGAGGGCAAAGCAACTACAAAGGATTGAGAGAAAAAGTCATTTGCCAACCTAGATTCTTCCCTAAGATTAATTCACAGTTGTCATTAAGCTCCTAATTCAGTTCAAATTGTCACAGGATCCTTGTGGTGTAGTTTTTCTGGCTGGAAACCTCTGTGACCGGTGGTGCCTTTGCCCAAGTTTTGCTTGGGCCCACTGGGCTCATTCTGCCCACTTGGCCTGGCAGGCTGCACCCTACTCCTGCTACTGGCTTGGATCCCATGCCTGCCAAGGGCGAGCCAGGAACAGAGCAGTGAGGAGTGTGTGGGTGAATGAGCATGGCATCTGGCCACAGTGCAGAGCCAGACATGCTGGCTGTGGCAGGGCGGGCAGCTCCAGGCACCAGCACGGGCCCTGGCCCCCTGTGAGGCTGCTGCTGGACTAGGTGTACTGCAAGCAGCTACCACGGCTGGAACAGGGAAATGTGGTGGTGCCCAGAAGCTTGGAGATGCCAGGAACTACAGAGCCCTAAAAAGGGTGTCACAGCCCTGGCTCTGGGGGCTCCGAGGCCTGGGTTCCCCAAAGGGCTGCAACTCTTCTCTCCTTCTCATCACCCACAATGTAGTGAGCAAGGGGCATGTCTCAACCCTGTTTGTGTTACAGCTCTTTCAGCCCCACCATTTGGCAGCCCCCAAGTTCTTGTCCCATGTCCGGGAAGAATAAGGTATGTGAACAAGCGGAGGGTGAGCAAGGCAAAGAGGTGCTTTATTGAGCAACAGAAGTGCTCAGAGGAGACCCACAGTGGGTAGCTCCTCTCCGCAGGCAGGTTGTCCTGTCATAGGCCCTGTGTATCTAAATTTGGGTTTTTATGGGCTTCAAAGGGGAGGAAATGCCCACTGACTAGTCCATGGGCAGCCATGGGCAGCCCCAGAAAAAGCACAGTAAGTTCTCACTCCGGTCCATGGAACTGGTAGCCCGGCCCTCAGGCCTCAGGCCTTCACTGGTCTGAAGGTGGGGTTTCACCAGGGACCTGCCTCTTTCCACTCAGGAGCCTGTCTGCCTTCTTTTGCCATTAACCTGCTGTCCACCCTGCCCACAGAGCCCAGGTTGTTCATGCCCATGGTGCCTGCATTCCTGTGCTGAGCCGCCCTTAGCCCCCACTCAGCCTCCCGCCAGTGCTCCTCAGTGCCCAAAGTCCAGAGGGGGCCGAGGTGGCAGGGGTCTGGCGTATCAGCACGGCCCTGAACACACACACAGCTGCTGGGTCATGACAGTGCCCTGGCTGGGCCATAACTTTGCTCAGAAATAGGAGCAGTCACCGGGAATGGGGAAAGGCCAGGCAGAAGGAGGAGGAACTTCCGAGCCTGCGGGGCAAGGTGGGGTGGGGGGCGGCTTCCCGGGTTCCTGAGAGTGCAGAGATGCCCAGGTCCGCAGCTGCAGCTACAACTAGGAAGGTAGGGCCCCCGCCCCTCCAACTTGGAAGCGGGCGGGGCTTTTGCCTGTTCCCAGATCCCCTCAGCTTCGTGGAGCACGCAGCCCCGAAGGCGCCTCCCCCACTGCAGCCAGCGTCATGGAAGCCCGCTCCAGACAGACTGCCACTGCCATCAAAAATGGCAATCAAGGAGATACCTTGATTTGTGTGACTGCAGCTGAATCACAGAATCACTAATTTCAATTCTGTCAGCTAAGAGGACTTTCATCACATTTAGTATGCTGTTTTTGAGGCAATAGAGTATCTTTATACTATTTATTCACTTATTTATTCAACAAATGAATATTAACCGTGCGCTATGTTCTGGGACCTATGCTAGGCCTAGAATTTAAGGCCATTGCCCTTAAGGGTCTTATGTCTAGTGGGGAGAGAAAGACACTTAAACAGATGATAGCAATGCAATTGGAGTTTTGAAGATGAATAAGATGAGTAAGGCAGAGGGATTACCATTGGTAAGAACTGGAACTATGAGAGACTGTGCTGTTTAAGAGGACCACTTGAGGTAACAAAATGGGAAGTTAACAAGATTTGGCATTGGCCATGAGGCGATGGGTCTATATACTGAACTCTGAAAATTTTACTTTATTCTGAAGGCTGTGAACAGCTGCTGAAGGTTTTTAAACCAGAGTGAAGATCAAATGTGTGTTTTAAAAGAATTACTTGGGCATTCACTTAGAGTTTAGATTAGAGGAACTAAAGATACCAGTGAGGAGGCTATTGCTCATTTGAAAAATGATTAGTATTTGAACATCTGTACTAATACGCTCCTAATAGTGAACTCGTATGTGGAGAGAAGAAGAAGAGAGAGAGAGAAAGAAATAACAGGACCATTTCTGAAACTTCATCCCACTAGGATTTAATCAACTGTGGTCCTACCAACATGTGTAACATTCTTTGTTTGTTTGTTTTGTTTTGTTTTTGTTTTTGTTTTTTTGAGACAAAGTCTTGCTCTGTCACCCAGGCTGGAGTGCAATGACGCGATCTTGGCTCACTGCAACCTCTGCCTCCTGGGTTCAAGCGATTCTTCTGCCTCAGCCTCCCAAACAGCTGGGATTACAGGCGCCTGCCACCACACCAGGTGTATTTTTGTATTTTTAGTAGAGACGGTGTTTCACCATGTTGGCCAGGCTGATTTTGAACTCCTGACTGCAGGTGATCTGCCTGCCTTGGCCTCCCCAAGTGCTGGGATTACAGGCATGAGCCACTGTGCCTGGCCAACATTCTTTTTTATTAAAACGTTTAATTGAGAATTGATTATTAAAAATAGTAAAACTGAATTTTAAAATACTATGGTAAGGAACAATGAATAAAATTATTCTAATATTGTTGAATCAATAAATCATATAAATTATATGTAAATTATAGCAATAATGCTTCTAATTTAGGAGAATGGTTAGTGGTCTAAAATCTGCTTTTTTTCATTGATCCCACACTAGTTAGCGTAACAGAGGTAGCCTTTTTAGATGAAGAATTTCAAACTTTGTTTTCCCTGAGAGTATCCAGACATGCCTTTTAGAAGTTGGTTTAATTATGGACGGGACTGCAGTACTTTGCCATGATTCTAAACATGATACTGCCTAAATTTAGAATAGATTCCTGCCCACTAAAAGTCCCAAGTTGAATTTGCTAGAAAATACCAAAAGCTAGGGTTGGAAAAGGAGGGCATAAAAGGCAGTTTTGACTTGGGGCCATTATTCTCAGCTTATGGATATGTTTAAATAGAACAAACCCCAGAATAAAACGCAAAACAAATATCATTCCACAAACTGGAAAACATGATTTTCTAATAAATATTCGTATATATTTAATTAGTAAAACTGCTTCACATCCTCTTCTGTGATAGAAAAAAAAACAGTTATGCTGAAAACCTCTTTATCAAAGGTATTTTAAAATCAGGTGACATATTTTTATATATTGAGTGATTTTCAAGTCATTGTGTCAACACTAACTTTCAAAGGAAAATATAAAATCATATTTCTGCTTTAAAGATTGGTATTCAACTTTACCTGGAAAATGATGTTATTAAGGTCTGAGCCAGGACAATGCCTCCTCAGGCAACAGATATAAAAGCCCAACTCTTAATATGCAGTAAGTCTGAAGCTAACATCTTTACTCTGCTCACTTTCTTACTTTGTTAGTTAAATGTGTATTGTGCCGTTGAAAGCTGTGGCACATCTGCTAACAATGCACTTTTCATTATTCAAAGCCTTAAAAAAAGATCTTAGTAATTTTGCAGTTCTGAAGATTAGATTGTCATAAATGTCCAGCTATATAAGATCAGAATTAAATCATTTGTAAGCAAAGTAGCTTAGAAACTAGCAAAAAACACTTGAGAACTTCTGTATTCTTCTCTATATTCACAACACCGTGCTGCAGGTAATTTTGAGGTGGCAGTGCTCCATTTATTGTACAATTATGTCATGTTATTTTCTCATTGCCACAAAGCTGCCATGAAGCATGCTCCATATATGCCTGAAGAGTTTACCTTGTATGAATATTTGCATTAAATAAATGAAAATTCACCTCTTTCTACAGATATCATGCAGAGACACAAAAGTGTTCCCTGCTATTAGAAATGGGCTTTTACCCATAAAAATTGTAAATGAATTTTTGGTTGATTTGTTCCATTTATATGGAACAAATATAAAATAGATTGAACATGCAGCTTTATGAAAATGTGTTTATTTAACCAGAAACCACAAATATTTTTAAGAATGCACTTTCCTATTTAACTTTTAATTCCAGGATTTCTCTTTATGAATGTTCATAGTGATTTTATTAAACTGTAAGCTAAAATAAATGCAACAGTGGGATTTTATAGTGTTTCTTTTTTTTTTTCTTAACAAAATGTTTGTTTGGGATAGAACATAAGTTTAGAGCTATGATTGATAGATGGTTGAAATAAAATACCTGCAAAAGCAGAGAGAGCAAATTCAGGACAACTTCACTCTGAATATTTAACCGTCCAGGGCAATGTAAATGCTAATGGACGAAGGAAATCTCCCAGAGTAATTATGCATTTTTATAGTGATTAAAAATTCCCACATGACCATACCTTTCTTCATTTGCTGCCTCAGCAAGAAAAAAGTGGATCCTTTATACAGTAATTTTATGACTATTTTGAAATGCTAGGAAGCCAAATAGAAATAGCAATGTCCATTGTGAACACTGGTGCTTGTACTCTATTCTCCACAAAAAGCATGCAAATATACATATATAATAATTAGTTATAGAATTTAAATAACATCTGAAGAAAACAAATGCATCCAGAGAAATGAAGTCAAAGTACAGATGTATTTTGGTTATCCTGTCGGTAATTCATGCTAGAGAATCATGAGCCCAGCAGTTAATGACCTCTACTCTGATACATTAAGTCCAACCAAAGATAATGGTGTCCTGGCTAAATTAACAAACCCAGTGGTAAACTTGCTTCCAGTTCAGCAGGAGACAGTGTGCAAATTAGCATAAGTTCTTAATAAGATCACTGTCCTGCAATCCTCAGTTCTTCAGTGTTCATAATGCTGTCTCTTTTCAGGTGAAAATTGTTTCTCCTGAGAAGCCTTACACAATACATTCTCTTGACAGAGATTGTTGTCATCCTAATCAGTCCCCCACCTTAAAACTTTTTCCATTTTTCCCACTTTCATGCTGTGAAGGCTGCTGTGAGTTGTTGAGAATGATTATTCATTTGTAAGCTTTTTTAATAACATTTTTGTTAGATGTTGAGGTTCCCGGTGGAGTCAACGAAGAACTTGATTTTATAATTATAACCATTCGTAAAAAGTTATGGTCAGTATGTGGGTAATCTTGGTGGAATTTACTAATCACAACCTTACATATCTTTTTTCAAACAGAATTTATATTTTATTGAATAACTGGAGCACCCATAGACAAGTAGGTGCTGAGTTACTTTGTAGGACGCTGGATCTCTTAGGCGTCTATGTCTGTCCTAGGTTACATTTGGAAAAGAATAAGACCTGCAAGGAAAGAAGGGGGTTATTTTAAAAATCCACCTGAAAAGCATGTTTTACTACAGAGTTTGGAAAATTACCTATATTTGAAAGCAATTATTTTTGTAAAACCTTTTGATACATATGATATTGGTTCATATCTGCTATTTTTTTCGAGATAAGTATATTCGGCTTTATAGAGTACCTGCTAAAAATGATATATGGAGTCTTAGTATTTCAAAGAGATGACACTTAAGTGTCTAAACAAGTAAGGAGTGTGCGTGTGCATGTGTGTGTGCATGCTTGTGTGTGTATGTACATTTATGTGTGTACAACCACCTATCTTAGAGTTGAAGCACAAGATGATGAAAGAGTGCATGCATATTTCCATGGGTTTGGAGTATTTGGGATACAAGTTCTCACACATTATCTGTCAAAAGTTTCATAAGTTAAAAAAAGTTAAATACATGGATCTTGTCTGAAGAATCCTCTCGTTGTAAAATGTTTACCTTTTGCGACACATATTATTATTTCATGATTATGTTAAAATACTCTTAAGGAGTTTTACATGTTAACCAGCTACCAAGAATGCCTTAATAGAGTACTAATTTTTGTTAGAGGTGTCTCGACAATTTGAATTTTATATGCATGCATTATATTTTCTTAAAATGGGAAAATTATGCATCTGAAGGAATCTGTCTAGAATAATGGGGTTCTATAGAGGTTACTTTAATCACATTCTCCAGCAGTTATAGCTGTTTTACATCTTATTTGCAACAAAAGGGAACTCTAATTATCTTCAAAAAGAGCATAAAATGGTGTGTCTTGCTGCTGATGTAATGTTGATTCCTGAATACTGCTGATAGCAACTGACAACTAAATGCATGTCACACTTTTCAAAAATCAGCCGTAGTGACAGGATAACCACCTTTTGTGACCTAGGAGCCCAAAAAGGGAGTGTATATTTGCCTGTTAAGTAGAAACAATTTGCAGTCTTTCTTTTTTAAAAATAAAAATACACTTGTCCTTAGGTTAGCAATAATTTATTTACTAATGTTAAAACTTGCTTGTGTGATTTACATTTTTAGTAGCCTTCTATTGTAAATTATACTAAGTGCATTTAATCTCAGTTCGAACCATGGGAGAGGAGAGTATACTGAATGTCTGACCCCTCATTTCCTTGCTTTTTTTTTTGGCCTATATACATAGGTGGGTATATATTTACACCCAATACTGAAGTTCTGCAATATGTGATTAACATGTGCTTCAGTTTTATTTCCAACTCACATGGATCTCATTTATAAATACAAATGAGATGCATATAGCCTATTACAAAATATTAAAATTAGAATTGAAAACAAGATTGCATGTTTTAAGCCTGGCTGCAGTAGTCGTGTTATACAGTGTTTGTGAGATTGAACTGGTTGATTCTGAGCACTACATATGAAATTAATCAGTGCAGGTCTGTAATATACTGCAAATAACCAACCTGTACCACAAGACTTGATTTAAGGTTCACATTAAGCGATGGTGAGCTGGTTTAGAAAAGAAGTCACACATCCATACATAGCATGTTCAAATATACAGAACTCAACTGCAAAACTAAGGTTGAGCCTTTGTGAACAATAAAACTTACAGTTTACACTCAGGCCGACTTTATGGACAACAGTGACATGACATCAGAGCCTATTGCTTCTATGTCTTTATTCCTCTCCTGCCTAGAGTAGGAGACTTGAAGGGGCTTGGGGGTGGAGGTGAAGACCAGAGGAGACATTTACCTGTATCATATAGTAAATTACATAAACTATATCTCTATTATGATTGCTTAGACCAGAGCAGATTTTTAGTGAGTTCTGAATTTTGAACATATAATACACATTTATTGGTCAACTATTCACAAAATGGATTGTTACTTTTAGAATTAAATTGGCATTCACTTTTTTCCTTTGCCTAGCTATCATTCAAGTTTTCAATAATACAACTGAACTATAAGGAATCATACTAGGCAGAGAAACAGAGAGAGAGAGTTAAAAATAGAAGGAGGAGGCCAGGTGCAGTGGCTCACATCTGTAATCCCAGCACTTTCGGAGGCCAAGGCGAGTGGATCACCTGAGGGCAGGAGTTTGAGACCAGCGTGGTCAACATGGTGAAACCCTGTCTCTACTAAAAATACAAAAATTAGCTGGGCATGGTGGTGCACGCCTGTAATCCCAGCTACTCAGGAGGCTGAGGCAGGAGAATTACTTGAATCCCAGAGGTGGAGGTTGCAGTGAGCCAAGATTGCGCCATTGTACTCCAGCCTGGGCAACAAGAGTAAGACTCCATCTCTAAATAAATAAATAAATAAATAAATAAATAAATAAATAAATGGAAGGATGCAGAGAGGAGTGGAAGAAACATACGTCTGCAATCAAGTTAGATAAAAATATAAATAATCTCAAACAATTATTTGCCTTTTAGGATATGTGTACCCTCTACTTCAAATATGGTAAATAAAAATGGGTAAAAATAAAAGCTTACATTTGAGCAGATGATATAATTCGAATGTATTCCTTCATTCCTCCAACAAGTATTACCGCAACTTCTCTTGAAGGAGGTGAGTAGCCTAGGTCCTGAGGACACAGAAGTGAACAATGCCACTAAAGAGATGACATTGTAGTTGAGGAGATACAGGATATGATTAATAATCAAATTACAATCCTGATAAGGTCAAAGGAAAGTGCAAGGTACTCGGAAGTTAGGGAAGATATTTTTGAGGAAATGGTGCACAGGTTACAGAGGGTAGGAAGCAAGCGAAAAGTGATGGCTGTCTAGATTGTTTGCAACTGTAGAGTGTAAGAGATGAATAATGTCCCTGGAATTTAGTCATTCTTATACTCCCTTGGTGACAAAAGCAGTGATACTCTTCACTGTTCTTTGCTTCTTAGATCAAGGAAAGATTCTTGAGTGCTCTGTGATGATAGAAAAGCATTTTCGATTGTCCAAATTAACTAATTTTATTTAGTTGTGAATATAGAATGGAATGTGAAAAAGACTAGCTCCAATAATTTCTTTTTTTTTTCTTTTTCTTTTTTTTTTTTTGAGACAGAGTTTCACTTTGTTGCCCAGGCTGGAGTGCCGTGGCACGGTGTCAGCTCATTACAACCTCCACCTCCCAGGTTCAAGGAATTCTCGTGCCTCATCCTCCCGCTCCAACAATTTCTAACTGTGTAACTTGGAGTCTCCAATTTACTTGGAGTCTCCATTTATTCATTTGTAAAACAGAGAAAACACCAACATTACTGGGTTATTGTGAACAGCAAAATACATACAACATCACACCTAGTACACCATAGGTACTCAGAAAAACGAATCTCTAGTTAAATTAGTTAGTAATTAGTAAACAAAGATTTTCTGGAAGAGATTTCGAGATACAAATGGAAGAAAATAAAAGCAAAGAGTTGGACATTAATGGAGAAAGTGATTCCCAGAATGCCTGCTACCTAAAAATCCCTTAGGCAAGAATACCTTACTCCTTGCTCACTTTCAAAGCTCCACCGTTAAATAACCCATCATGTTCTTGTCCTTGGAATTTCAACCTCTCCAAGCCAGATGTCTTCATTCTGCTTTCATTTTTCCTATACCCTTACCTGGCATAGGTTGTATCAGAATTTCAGCAAGTTAGTTTTATGGGATATTAATACATGTTATATGTAAAAAAAAAAAAACCAAAAGTTTTTTGGCCAAATTAATTTAGGAAGCTCTGGCTATATAAAGCCAACCCTTCACAGAACTTCTTTTTCTTTTAACTTTAATTTCAGAGGAACATGCAGGTTTGTTACATAGGTAAAATTGCTTCATGGAGTTTGTTGTACAGATTATTTTGTCACTAGGTATTAAATCTAGTACCCATTAGTTATTTTTCCTGATCCTCTCCGTCTTCCCACCCTCCACCATCCAATAGGCTCCTGTGTATATTGTTCCCTTCTATGTGTCGATGTGTTCTCAGAACTTCTTCTTTTCCTTTCTTTCATTTTTGTTTTTCTTTTTTTTTTTTTTCTTCGGGAGATGGAGTCTTGCTCTGTCATCCAGGCTAGAGTGCAATGGTGCAATCTTGGCTCACTGCAACCTCTGCCTCCCTTGTTCAAGCGATTCTCCTGCCTCAGCCTCCCGAGTAGCTGGGATTACAGGCACCTGCCACTACGCCCAGCTAATTTTTGTATTTTTAGTAGAGACGGGGTTTCTCCATGTTGGCCAGGCTGGTCTCAAACTCCTGACCTCAAATGATTCACCCACCTCAGCCTCCCAAAGTGCAGGGATACAGGCGTGAGCCACCGCACCCGGCCTGTTCTCAGAACTTCTTAGTAAGCTTATGTGCATTATGTACTCCTCAACCCAGGCCCACCTTCCAGAAAACAGCATGGTGTATCTAAGTTTTCTAAATGTTCTTAACATATCAGAGCATCTGGAGAAATACTTTTTCCCTAGAGGAAGATCTCTTTGCTCCTCTTAGAAACTTTAATATGGTCTCTCTCATTTTCTCTCTCTTTCTCACATACACTCACACATTTCTCTTGCGAGAAAAATGGTTATTAAAAGTTGAACGATTCTCAAGACAGTGTAGTAGGCATGAGGATGGAAATGCAGATCAAGGAAATAGAATTGAGAGTCCAAAAAATAAATCTTCACATTTATGAGTCAGTTAATTTTTGACAAGGGTGCCCAGGTGACTAAAAAAGAAAAGAATATTCTTTCTGACAAATGGAACAATTGGAGGTCCACATGCAAAAGAACAAAGCTAGACCCCTTCCTTACACCACACACAAAATTAACTCAAAACATATCATCGACCTAAATGTAAGAGCTAAAACTATACAGTCCTTAGAAAAAAAATGTAGGGGTCATTCTTTGTGACTTGGGATTGGATGGTGGTTTCTTAGTTATAATACCAAAAGCACAGTAACAAAATAAAGAATGTAAATTGGATATTGTCAACATTAAAAAATTTTATGCTGCAAATAGTATCATGAAGAAAGTGAAAATAGAACCCACAAAATGAGAGAACGTATTTGCAAATTATATATTTGATAAGAGGTTTGTATCCAGAGTATATAAAGAACATTAATATTAAATAATAAAAATACAAATAACCCAGTTTGAAAATGGGCAAATGCTTTGAAAAGACATTTCTCCAAATAAAATATATAGTTAATAATCATATAGATATATATACACTCAACAATATTAATTAGAGAAAAGCTAATTAAAATCACAATGAGATATTATTTCACATCCACTGGGATGTTTATAATTTTTGAAAGACACATAATAAATGTGTTGTCAAGGACGTAGATAAATTGGAACTCTCTTATATTGCTAGTGGGAATGTAAAACGCTGAAGCCACTTTGAAAAACGATTTGGCTGTTTCTCAGTAAGTTAAACAGAGTTACCATATGATCCAGGAATTCCATTCCTTGGTATATGCCCAAGAGAAATAAAAACATGTGTACCCACAAAAATTTGTACACGAATTGCTCATAGCCACATTATTCATAAAGAACAAAAAATGTAAATAATCCAAATATTCATCATCTAATGAATGGATAAACTAAATATGGCATATTCATACGATGTAATATTATTTGGGAATAAGCAGGAACAAAATACTGATAGATACAACAACATTAATAAATCTCATAAATGTGATGTGGGTGAAGAGCCAGCCCCAAAAGCCACATAGTGAATAATTCTGCTTACGTGAAATGTCCAGTATAGGCAATCTATAGAAAGGTAAAATAGCCTAGAGCTGTAGAAAGGTGAAGGAGGAAGGGGAAATCACTGCTGTTGGGTATAATGTTTCTTTGGGTAATTAAAAAAAAGTTCTAAAATTAGATTGTGGCGATGGTTGCATAACTCTGCAAATAATATTAAAAACATTGAATTGTATACTTTAGGTGGGCACACTTTATGGAATGTAAATTATATCTTAAAAGAGCTGGGTTTTTTTAGAAAAAACAAAGCACTAGATGATAAAAGTGTTGAAGGATTCTGCTAGTCTTGGATAAGACTCACCAGGATGAGACTCAGGGTCTGCCATAATTTTCTAAAATAAAAGCATTGGTAGGGAAATAGAAATCCAAATATCACCAAGTGTTTAAAAAAATACTATCAAACTCAAATTAATTATCATAAAACAAAATAGTTTGTGAATGTAAGTAGCATATACTCAAATTTACACACAGAAAAATAAAACTCTGGGAGATCACTGCTACCTACTTACGGTCACCATTGTGACTAGAATATTGACTTCTTATAGCATTCATTTTTGTTTTACAGAGTCGTATTCTATAATTTTAGAAGAGTATTGTGTTTATTGGAAACACAATGCACTTCTAAAACCAAAGAAATAGTTGGTATTTATCTGGACTGTCAAACCTGCGTAATGTATCTAAAATGTATGTATGTATATATATAAAATACATAAATAAAAGAGAAAATATTTCATTTTATATCTGAGTGCTTTTTATGCAAAGAATCTTTATAAACTACTGACCTGGAAGTAATATTACTTTTAAGGAGGAATTTTGATTTAATCACTTGGCAGTTCTCTATTTTTGTTAACTTTACATAATACATGAAGGAAACTTTATGTTTAAATTCTGTGAAGCTAATTCCTTCTTTCATGATTTTTAAGTAGATACAAGGAAGAAAATTTTTTTAAAGACTGAGGCATCATTTTTAGACCCTAGTATTACTAGTATATTGCTTAATCTAGATAGGGTTAAATATATAGCAATCTGCAGAAGTTTTTTCCTAAAACTGAATTATTTTTATGTTTATTTTAGATAACCAATATTCCTGAAATTATGTGAGTGCAGACCTATGGAAAAAGGAGGAATGGATAAACTGGAAAAAAGCTAGTATGTTTGCATTTCTCTAATGGCAAATGACTTTGAGTAAGTTTTCATGTGCTTATTTGCCATCCATATATCTTCTTCGGTAAAAATGTTTCCTATCTTTGGCCTATTTCCCAATTGGATTGTTTGTTATTTTACTGTAGAGTTGTGAGAGTTCTTTATTTATTTTAGATACTAGTTTGTCATATGACATGCAATTTGCAAATATTTATTCCTAGTCTGTACCTTGTCTTTTATCTTCTTACTAGAATCAGTTACTGAACACAATTGTTTAATTTTGATGGAAATTCAGTATTGGTGTCAAGCCTAAGAACTCTTTGCCCAGTCTCAGAGCCTGAAGATCTTATTCTATTTTTTTCTAAAAGTTTTATGATTTTACCTTTAAGTCTGTGATCCAATTTGAGTCAATTTTTATATTAAGTGTGAGACATACGTTGCAGTTTGTTCTATTGCTTTTGGATGTCCAATTGCCCTAGCACCAGCTTTTGAAAAGTCTATCTTTCCTCTATTCTGTTGCTTTCACATCTTTGTTGCAAATAGTTCTGTGGATCTAGTTCTGGATTCTGTATTCTATTCATCTGTGTCTTAATTACTGTAGCCATATAATGTCTTGCAATCAAATAGCTGGACTCCTCTCACCATATTCTGCTTTTAAAATTGTATTAGCTCTTCTATTTCTATTGCTGTTTCATATAAATTTAAGAATAATATTGCCTACATTTTAAAAAACCTTTAAAAATTTTTAATAAGAATTGCATTTAACCTTTGTATTAATTTGGGAGAATTTACTTTTTTTCTATGTTGTCTTCCAATCTGTGAACATGGTCTGTCTCTCCATGTATTTAGATTTGTTAATTTTCATCAGCATTTTGTAGTTCTCTGAATATAAGTCCTGTACCTTCTTGTTAGGTGTAATAGCTAAACATTTATTTTTCTTTTTTGGCTCGTAAATTGTATTATATTTTTAATTTTAGTGTCCACATGTTTATTGCTGCTATAATTAAATTCAACTGACATTTGTATATTCATCTTATGTCCCTGTGACCTTGCTGAATTCACTTGTTAGTTTTAGGTCTTTGGGGTTTTACCTTTAGGTGTATTTCTTAGATTTTGAAATGTCTTCTGGCTCATTCTTCCACAGTTCGGATGAATAGCATTTGGCGTCCTTCTCTCCATACTAATCTCCCTGTCAAATGGTCACTTGGTCACATCCTTGGTATTCTGTCCCAAGCATGCTTTTTCATTGATTACAACATGGCCAGGCTGATAATGTTTCAAATATTTAAATTCTCCTTCCCTTTTGATTGTGAATTCTATCTTGAAGTCATCACTCTCACATTTTACTATAAGCAGTCAAGAAGGGCCATGGCACTTCCTCAAAACACTTTCCTTAGATATTTCTTCTACCAAATATCCTATTTCATTGCTCACAAGTTCACCTTTCTCAAAACACTAGGATATGAACATGATTCACTAAGATTTTCTTTTACTACTTTATGACAAAAATTGTGTTTTTTCCAAGTTTTCAATATCATGTTCCTCATTTTCATCCAAGACCTCATCAGAATGAATTTTACTATCCATGGTTCTACCAACACTCTGTTTATAACCACGTAGGTAATCTCTAAGAAGACAGAGGCTTTCACTACAGGCCTCTTCTTCTGAACCCTCATCAGCATGACTCTTTTTTTGTTCTGTTTTTTATTTATTTATTTATTTATTTATTTTATTATACTTTAAGTTTTAGGGTACATGTGCACAATGTGCAGGTTTGTTACATGTGTATCCATGTGCCATGTTGGTGTGCTGCACCCATTAACTCGTCATTTAGCATTAGGTATGTCTCCTAATGCTGTCCCTCCCCCCTCCCCCCACCCCACAACAGTCCCCGGAGTTTGATGTTCCCCTTCCTGTGTCCATGAGTTCTCATTGTTCAATTCCCACCTATAAGTGAGAACATGCAGTGTTTGGTTTTTTGTCCTTGCGATAGTTTACTGAGAATGATGGTTTCCAGTTTCATCCATGTCCCTACAAAGGACATGAACTCATCCTTTTTTATGGCTGCATAGTATTCCATGGTGTATATGTGCCACATTTTCTTAATCCAGACACATGCACACGTATGTTTATTGCGGCACTATTCACAATAGCATGACTCTTAATACTCCATTCACGGCAGTGTAGGCTTTTTTTAGTATGCACCTCAAAACTCTTGCAGCCTCTAGGCCAGGCACAGTGGCTCACGCCTGTAATCCCAGCACTTTGGGAGGCCGAGGTGGGCGGATCACCTGAGGTTGGGAGTTCGAGACCAGCCTGACCAACATGGAGAAACCCCGTCTCTACTAAAAATAGAAAATTAGCCTGGCATGATGGCACATGCCTGTAATCCCAGCTACTTGGGAGGCTGAGGCAGGAGAATTGCTTGAACCCGGGAGACAGAGATTGTGGTGAGCTGAGATCATGCCATTGCACTCCAGCCTGGGCAACAAGAGCGAAACTCCATCTCAAAAAAACAAACAAACAAAAAAAACTCTTGCAGCCTCCACTCAATACCCAGGTTCAAAGCTACTTCCACAACTTTAGGTGTTTGTTAGAGTAGCACTTCTCTCTCAGTACCAATATCTGTCTCAGTCTGTTAAAGCTGGTATAACCAAATTAGCAGCTTTAGACTAACTAATTTGTAAACAACAGATAATTATTTCTTGCAATTCTGGATGCTGTGAAGTTCAAGGTAAAGGTGCCAGCAATTTCAGTGCCCAGTGAAGGCTTGTTCCTTGTAGATGGTGCCTTTTCTTTGTCCTCATAGGGTGGAAGGGGCAAACAAGCTCCTTCCCTCATTTATAAGGGAACTACTTCCATTTACAGGGGCTTTACCCTGATTATCCAATAACCTCCCAAAAGGCCCCACTTCTCCGTCACCTTGTGGTTAGATTTTAACATACAAATTATTTTTTTTGGTTGGGGGAGACACATTCAGACCATAGCATTGTAGTTTGTGTTTTTCCAGGAATTTATGTGTATAGAGGGATTCGTTGTATTTCCTTAATATCTGTTTGATGTCTGCAGAGTCTGTACTGATGTTTCCTGTTTCACTTATGATATGGATAATGTCAATTTCCCCTCATTTTTCTTATTCAGTCTTACTAGAGGTTTGATTTTTTTTTATATTTCCAAAGAACTAGCTCATTGTTTTATTAATTTTTCTCTATTTTTTAAAAATTTAGTTTCATTGATTTCTGCTCTTTATTTTTTTTTCTTTTGTTTACTTTGGGTTTCTTTTACTGATTTTTCTAGCTCCTGAGTGGGCGTTTAGATTATTGAGACTTTCCCTCTTTCCTAATTAATGTACTTTGTGATATAACTTTCCCTCGCAGTACAGTTTTGTCTGTGTCCCACAAGTTTTAATGTTTAATTTCATTTAATTCAATATTTTTTAATTTACTTGATACTTCTTGATCCTTTGATTATTTAAAAATTTGTTGTTTCGTTTCCAACTATTCCAGTGTTCTCCTGTTATCTTTATAATATTAATTTCTACTTTGATTTCATTGCAATCAGAAAACATACTCTGTATGATTTCTCTTCTTTAAATTTTTTGAGGTTTATTTTATAGACCAGTATATGGTCTATCTTGGCATATATTCTGCTGACATTGAAAGGAATGTGTATTGTGTTGGTTTTGGATGGAGTGTTTTATAAATGTCAATTAGATTTTCTTGGTTGATGGTGATGAGTGTTCTTATATCCTTGAAAATTTTCTTCCTAATAGTTCTATCAAATATTAAAAAAATTGATGTCTCTAATCATAATTGAAAATTTGTTTATTTTTCTTTTCAGTTGTGTCAGATTTTGCTTCACATATTTTTCAGCTATTGTTTAGTGCATATACTTTTAGAATTGCTGTCTTTTATTAATAGTTTGATCCTATTATTATTATATAATGTTCTTTTCTTTTATATTCCTTTCCGCTGATATCTACTTTACCTGAAATTCGTATTTACACTCCTGTTTATTCTTGATTAATATTTGTATGATATATTTTTCTATTTTTTTAATTTCTTTTATTTATTTATTTATTTTTATTATTATACTTCAGGTTTTAGGGTACATGTGCACAATGTGCAGGTTTGTTACATATGTATCCACGTGCCATGTTGGTTTGCTGCATCCATTAACTTGTGATTTAGCATTAGGTATATCTCCTAATGCTGTCCCTCCCCCCTCCCCCCCCCCCACAACAGTCCCCAGAGTTTGATGTTCCCCTTCCTGTGTCCATGAGTTCTCATTGTTCAATTCCCACCTATGAGTGAGAACATGCGGTGTTTGGATTTTTGTCCTTGCAATAGTTTACTGAGAATGATGGTTTCCAGTTTCATCCATGTCCCTACAAAGGACATGAACTCATTTTTTATGGCTGCATAGTATTCCATGGTGTATATGTGCCACATTTTCTTAATCCAGTCTATCGTTGTTGGACATTTAGGTTGGTTCCAAGTCTTTGCTATTGTGAATAGTGCCGCAATAAACATACGTGTGCATGTGTCTTTATAGCAGCATGATTTATAGTTCTTTGGGTATATACCCAGTAATGGGATGGCTGGGTCAAAAGGTATCCTGCCTATATGGTTATATTCCAAGTGAGTTTCCTGTAGATTACATATAGTTGGGTCATGTTTTTTTTAAGCCACCTCTCAATCGCTACGTTTTAACTACATTTAGACCATTTCCATTTAATGTAATTATTCATATGGTAGGTACAAAGTCTGCCATTTTATTTTTTGGTTATATGTTTTTTCTTTCTGTTTTTCATTGCCCTGTTTTATTTTAACTACCTTCTTATAAGTTATTTGAACATATTTTATAATTACATTTTTACCTATTTATAATGTTTTTGAATGAATCTCTTTTTATAGCTTATAGTTGATTACTTGGTGTATTACATTAAATATTACTTATCTTAGTTTATTGGTATCATTTCAGCAGATTCATTGAAGTATAGGAATCTTACCTGCCTTTATATCATTTTATTTTCTCCCATTTATAATAGTGTAGTCTTAAATATTTACCTGCATTTAGAACCAAATCAGATATTGTCATGACTTCTGCTTCGACTGTCAAACATAATTGAGAAGACTCAAGAAAAGAAGAAAAAGCTAGTGTATTTACCCATATTTTTGCTTATTCTATTTATTCTTTCTTTCTGCTATTCCAAGATTCCTTTCTTTATTGTCCCCTTTTCTATTAAAAAACTTCCTTAGCCATCTTTTTAGGGTAGGTCTGCTGGCAATACATTCTCTTAGTCTTCCTTTATCTGATAATGTCTTCATTTCCCCTACATTCCTGAAGGATATTCTTGTTGTGTGTGTGTGTGTGTGTGTGTGTGTTTTGTTTTTTTTTTTCTTTTAGCACTTACAACATGTTATGCCACTTCCTTCTGGCCTTCATAGTTTCTGATGGGAAACCCACTCTAATTTGAATTGCTTTCCTTTATAGGTAAAATGTCTTTTCTTCCTCATTGCTTAAAGACATTTCCTTTTTCTTTAGTTTTCACAGATTTGATTATCATGTATCTTGTCGTGAATTTCTTTGGATATATCCTATTTTGCATTGATTAAATCTCTTGAGTGTATCGATTTATGTCTTTTGCCAAATTTTGGAAGTATTCAACCATTATTTTTTTGAGTACTTTTTCAGCCTCGCCTTCTTTCTCTACTCCTTCTGAGATATAGACTACATGGATGTTAGACCTTTTGTTAACAGTCCCACAGATTTCTGAGAATTTGTTCTTTTCTTTTATCTGTCTGTTGTTCACACTGGATAATTTCTGTTGCTGTATGTTCAAGTTTATTTATGTTTGTTTGTGTTGTTTTGTTTGTTTTGTTTTTGAGACGGAGTCTTGCTCTGTCACCCAGGCTTGAGTGCAGTGGCACAATTTTGGCTCACTGCAAGCTCCGCCTCCCAGGTTCATGCCATTCTCCTGCCTCAGCCTACCGAGTAGCTGGGACTACAGGCGCCCGCCACCATGTCCGGCTAATTTTTTGTGTTTTTATTAGAGACGGGGTTTCATCATGTTAGCCAGGATGGTCTCAATCTCCTGACCTCATGATCCGCCCGCCTCAGCCTCCCAAAGTGCTGGGATTACAGGAGTGAGCCACCGCGCCCGGCCAAGTTTATTAATTTTTCCTCTGTCCCCTCCATTCTGCTGTTGAGTCCAATCATTTAATTTTTATTTTCAGTTATTGTATGTTTTAGTTCTAACATTTGTTTGGTTCCTGTTTGTATTTTCTTTGCTGAGAATATTTTTTCATTTGTTTTAAGTGTGTTCATAGTTGTTCATTGAAACCTATTTATGACAATTGCTTAAAAATTTTGGTCAGATAGTGCTAACGTATCTAATTTTTGTGTCATCATTTATTAGTTGTCTTTTTAAAAAAATCAGTTTGAAATCTTCCTGGATCTTGGTATGATGATTTTCTATTGAAACCTTGCCATTTTGGGTATTATGTTATGAGACCCTGGATTTTATTTAAACCTCTGTTTTAGATGGCTTCTTCTGATACTATGCTGGCAAGTAAAGGAGGAGCACTGTCTTTTTACTACCAAATGGGGTTAGAAGTTCAAGTTCTCCACGTGACTTTGTTGACATCTACCGTAGAAGTTCTTCATGACTACTGAGTGAGGGTGGGCATTCTGGTTCCCCACAATGCCTCCATTGGTTTCCCTGGTTGAAATGTGTAGGAATGCCTCCTAGTTGGTCCCCAAGGGCCCTTCACCGACAACATGGGGGTCAGGCAGGTGGCTTTACCAGCATTTGATGGTGGGGAAAGTCCTGACACCATCCCAGCGGGGAGAGGTTTCTCATTAATGCAGTGGTCATGAGATGGTGAAATTTCAAGATCCCCACCACCTGAGAATCCACTGACATGGGGAAGAGGATATGGAAGGGAGGAGCTCATTACTACCTAGTAGGATTGGAAGCCTTGACTCTCTACTTAGACTTCTCTTACACTCCCCTAGTGGAGGATTTGGATACCTCAATACAACCTGGTTAGGCTGGAAGTCTACGCTCCTCACTAAGCTTTTGCTAACATGGGTGGGGGTGGGGGCTATGAGATTTTTCTGTGTTGTTTAGCTTCAGCAGAGCAGTTGTTTTCTAAAAGTTTCCATTCTTGCAAGGCTACTCCTTTTCTTATCCTTTTGCTAGAGAAAGTAAGCTGTTGTTGTTGGTGGTGGTGTTTTAATGCTCATTGACGTTTCTGGTATTGCTTGCTTCTTCAGGAACAAGTCTGATATATAAGAGGCAAAAGATAAATGGAAATCACTGTCATGTGATTCTATGTGTCCTCATGTCTCTAGCATTCTGCCTTCTCTTACCTTTCAGAGCCTTTGTGTTTGTTTTATAAATCATGTCGAGGGATTTTTACTTGCACTTAATGAAAGGAATAGGAAAAAGTATGTCTACTCCATCTTGCCAATAGCCAAAGTCTCCCTGTTTAGGGTTTTGTTTTTTTTGTATTTTGTTTCTTTAGAAGCTGCCATACCATTTTCCAGAGTGGCTGACTGTACCATTGACATTCCCACCAGTAACATGGAAGAGGTCTAGTATCTCTACACTCTCTCTAGTATTTGGTGTTGTCACTACTGTTTATTGCTGTTGCTCTAATAGGTATATAGTTATATCTCATCATACCCTTAATCTGCATTTTCTTGATGGCTATTCATGTTGAACATCTTCTAATTTCCTTATTTGCATCTATATATGCCCTTTGGTGAATTTTTTAATGCCTTTTGCTCATTTTGTAAATGATTCCAATTTAACTATATCAGATTACCAAGAAAGTGAATTTTCATGATTATTAAGCCATGCTCTGTCAACAATACTGGGAAATAGAGAAATAAGACAACATCATTAGGAAACAGTATCATGTATTATTTAAGCCAGAGTTGCTCAGCTTAGGCACCATTGATGCTATTGATATTTTAGGATAAATATTGTTTTGTTGTGGAGAAATCTTCTAGGCATTATAACATATTTAGCAATATCCTGACTCTTTATTCATGGGACACCAGACTCCACTCTATTTCTCCTCCAACTTATGATGACCAACACTATCTCCAGACGTTGCCAAATATCCTCTGGGTGGCAAACTCACCCTCACTTGAAAACCACTGATCTACACTTGTTTTAACCCATATCAGTGGAGAAAAATATATATTAAATTCAGGACCTTTTAAGTACATAGGTTCAACATATAGCTCAATTTTATCTTCCATCATAACTTCTTCACTTATGGTACAACACCTCCTTTACTCCACAAGCTCTGCTGTGGCATACCCCCACTGCAGCTCTTCCCACACTTTCTTTCATGTTAATGTTTTATAGACTCCATGTGAAACTGCCTATGATTATTATTTTTCCCATTTGCACGTAGTTTTTCTCATCAAAATGTCATTATCACAAGGTGGAAGCCCCTTAGTTAGGATGTCATGGAAAAGATCCATTGGCAGTTCAATCTTTAGTGAAATTTTAACTCCATTTGGTAAAGCTGCCACTGTGCTATTGGCTCACTTAAGGTTTGTAGTCAAAAACTGCTTAATATTCTACCATTTCATTTATTTTCCATTATTTTTCCCTTCTGTCCATACTTTCTTGCTGAACTTAACAGTTTCTCCTGAATATATCTTAGCTCATTTTTTTTTCTACTAACTAAACTTGATACTTTCTGCTCTTCTTTTATAATAGATTCCTCATCTGAATTCCCCTCTGGTCAATCATCCCTAAATAAAGGTAGGAACCTACATCAATATTAATGAAAAAATTCTTATTTTCTGAAACAGGAAAAATAAAAATAGAAATGTGAACTCTTTATGAGTAACATAGTTGAAACTGTGTTCCAGGGAAACCAAACCTAACAAAAAAAATTTTTACTGCATAAGGAGATCTGGCTAGGGAAACCCTATTTCATGTAGGTATATTGACAGATAGGCATAACATGATAATAATGTGTGTCTTTGCTATATGGCATTCCTTAATGTGGAGCTGTACCACCAGGGACAAAAAACAATTGTTAGAGTTCATTATTTGTAGTATTGTAAATACAGTACTTAGCAGAACCAAGAAGGTTAAATCATAATGACCTTTCTCCTTTGCATATGTAGAATTGATTGAATCAATGTATTACCTTTTGCTAAGAACTCAGCCCTGGGATCATAAGTGTCTAAAGACATTTCCATGAGAATTAATATTTTTGTGTTGATGTACTTTATCTTCCTCACTTTGAAGCTGCATTATAGAAAGCATTGAGATGGTGTATTCAACTATTTATGGAATATCAACATTTTTTTTTTAGCTTTCATTTTAGCTTCAAGGATACATGTGCAGGTTTTTTAGATGGGAAAATTCTATGTGGTGGTGGTTTGATATATAGATTATTTTGTCACCCAGGTAATAAATATAGTACCCAATGGCTAGTTTTTTGATCCTCACCGTCCTCTCACCCTCCAACCTCAGGTAAGCCCCAGTGTCTATTGTTGGCTTTGTTGTGTCCATGTGAACAGAGATAGTTTGACTTCCTATTTGCATGCCTTTTATTTATTTCCCTTACTTGACTGCTCTGGCCAGGACATCCAGTACTATACTGAATATGAGTGGTAAGAGTAGGCATTCTTGTCTTGTTCTGATTCTCAAGGGGAATGCTTCCAGGTTTTGCTCATTCAGTATGTGGTGCTGGCTGTGGGTTTGTCATTGATGGCTCTTCATATTTTGAGATATGTTCCTTCCATGCCTTGTTTGTTGAGGGTTTTTAATGTGAAGGTTATGTTGAGTTGTATTAAAAGTCTTTTCTGCATCTATTGAGAGGATCATGTGGTTTTTGTTTTTAGTTCTGTTTATGTGATGAATCATATTTATTAACTTGTGTATGCTGAACCAACGTTCTATTCCAGGGATAAAGCCTACTTGATCGTAGTAGATTCACTTTTTGATGTGCTACCGGATATGATTTGCTAGTATTTTGTTGAGAATTTTTGCATCTATGTTCATCAAAGTTATTGGCCTGAAGTTTACTTTTCTTTGTGTCTCTGCCAGGTTTTGGTATCAGAATGATGTTTGCTTCATAGAATAAGTTTGGAAGGAGTTCCTCCTCCTAAAGTTTTTCTAATAGCTTCAGTAGGAATGGTTCCAACTCTTCGTTATACATCTGCTAAAATTTCGCTGTAAATCTTCTGGTACTGAGCTTTTTCTGGTTGATAGGCTTTTTTTACTGATTCAATTTTGGAACTAGTTATTGGTCTGTACAGGGATTCAATTTCTTCCTGGTTCAGTCTTGGAAGCTTGTATGTTTCCAGGAATTTATCCATTTCTCGTAGGTTTTCTACTTTGTGTACACAGAGGTGTTCATGATAGTCTCTGAAGGTTTTTGTATTTCTGTAGGGTTTTATTTCTGTGTTGGTAATGCCCCCTTTGTCATTTCTGATTGTGTTTATTTGCATCTTCTTTTTTATTAGTCCAGCTGGCAGTCTATCAATCTTATTTTTTCTTTCATAAAACAAACTCCTGGATTCATTAATCTTTTGAATGTTCTTTTGGTTCCACTTTGATTCAGTTCAGCTCTGATTATGGATATTTCTTGTCTCCTGCTAGCTTTGGGGTTGCTTTCCCCTTGTTTTTCTAGCTCCTCTAGTTGTAATGTTAGGTGGTTGTTAATTTGAGATCTTTCTAACCTTTTGTATGGGCGTTCAGTGCTGCAAATGTTCCTATTCACATTGATTTAGCTGTGTCCCAGAGATTCTGGCATGTTATATACTTGTTCTCATTAGTTTCAAAGAATTTCTTCATTTTTGCCTTAATTTCACTGTTTACACAAAAGTCATTCAGGAGGAGGTTGTTTAATTTTTATGTAATTGTATAGTTTTGAGCAATCTTCGTAGTATCGATTTCTATTTTTATTGTGTTGTGGTCCAAGAGTGTGATTGGTATGACTTTTTTTAATTTGCTGAGAATTGCTTTATGCTAATTGTGTGGTTGATTTTAGAGCATGAGCCACGTGGCAATGAGAAGAGTGTATATTTTGTTGTTTTGGTGTGGAGAGTTCTGTAGAAGTCTGTTAAGTTTATTTAGTCAAGTGCCGAGTTCAGGTCCCAAATATCTTTATTAGCTTTTTGCTTTGATGATCTAATAGTGTCAATGGGGTGTTGAAGTCTCTGTTATTATGTGGTAATCTCAGTCTCTTCATAGGTCATTAAGAACTTGTTTTATCAATCTGTGTACTTCTTTGTTGATGCATATATATTTAGGATAGTTAAGTATTCTTGTTGAATTGAATCTTTGTCTTTTTTTATTGCTGTTGGTTTACAGTCTGTTTTCTCTGAAATTAGAATATCAACCTCTGCTTTTTTCTGTTTTCCATTTGCGTGGCAGATTTTTCTCCATCAATTTACTTTGAGTCTATGGGTGTTGTTGCATGTGAGATGGGTATCTTGAAGACAGTATGTAGTTAGATCTTGCTTCTTTGTCCAACTTGTCACTCTGTGCATTTTAATTGGAGCACTTACCCTGTTTACATTCAAGGTTAATATTGGTATGTGCAGATTTGATCCTGTCATTGTGTTAGATGGTTGTTATGTAGACTTGACTGTGTAGTTGCTTTCTAGTGGCTGTGGGCTATGTACTCAAGTGTATTATTTAGATAGCCAATAGCAGTCTTTTATTTCCATATTTAGCACTCCCTTAAGGAATTCTTGTAAAGCAGCTCTGGTGGTAATGAAATCCCTTTACATTTACTTGTCTGAAAATAATCTTATTTCTCATTTGCTTATGAAACTTAGTTTGGCTGCATATGAAATTCTTGGTTGGAATTTATTTCCTTTAAGAATGCCAAATACTTTGGGAGGCTGAGGCGGGTGGATTACCTGAGGTCAGGAGTTCGAGACCAGCCTGGCCAGCATGGTGAAGCCCCATCTCTACTAAAAATACAAAAATTAGCCAGGTATGGGGGCACATGCCTGTAATCCCAGCTACTCATAGGAGGCTGAGGCAAGAGAATGGCATGAACCTAGGAGGCGGAGCTTGCAGTAAGCCAAGATCGCACCACTGCACTCCAGCCTGGGCAACAGTGCAAGACTGTCTCAAAAAAAAAAAAAAAAAAGCCAAATATAGGCCCCCAATCTCTTATGACTTGTAGGGTTTCTGCTGAAAGGCCTACTGTTAGCCTGTTGGGGTTCTCTTTGTAGGTGATCTGCACCTTCTCTCTAGCTGCCTTTGATATTTTTTCTTTCATTTTGAGGTTGGATAATCTGATGACTATGCATCTTAGGGATGATCTTCTTGTAAGGTATCTTACTGGGGTTCTCTGCATTTCCTGAATTCGAATGTTGGATTTTCGTCGATGGTGTCCTCAAACATGTTTTCCAAGTTACCTGTTTACTCTGCCTCTCTTTCAGGGACTCCAATGAGTCATAAATTTGTTCTCTTTACATAATCTCATATCTTTCAGAGGTTTTGTTCACTTTTTAATTTTTCTTCTTTATTTTTGTCTTCTGGTTTCAGGCTCTGAGATTCTTTCCTCACTTTGGTCTATTCTGCTGTTAATGCTTGTGATTGTATTATAAAATTCTTGTAGCAAGTTTTTAAACTATTTAAGCTCAGTTTGGTTTTTTCTTAAACAGAAGATGGCCTGTTCATCTTTCAGCTCTGGTATCGCTTTATAGTATTCCTTAGATTCCTTAAATTGGGTTTCAACCTTCTCCTGAATCTTAATCATCTTCACTTCTATCCATATCATGAATTCTATGTCTGTCATTGCTACGTCTGTCATTTCAGCTATTTCAGCCTGTTTAAAAACCATTGCTGAGGAACTAGTCATTCAGAGGTGAGAAGACACTCAGGCTTTTTGAGCTGCCAGAATTCTTGAACTGGTTCTTTCTCATCTACATGGGCTGATGTTCCTTTCATCTTTGAAGTTGCTCTTCTTCTGGAGGGAGTCTTTTGCTCTTATCTTCGTTGATGCTCTTGAGGATTTCCTTGTGGTATAAAGTGGTTTCAGTTGACTGGCTTCATTTCTGGAAGATTTTAGGAGGCTAAAGATCAGCTCAGCACTCCTGAGCTGCGTTCTTTAACTCTGGGGGGCTGGTACTGGGCCCTTCGCTTTGTTCTGTGGTCCATTGAGGTTACGAACCTGTTGCACTGAAGGGGCTGAGGTGTTCCCAGTCTGTTGGCCACAACACTGTAATGGGGCTGCCAGCCAAAGTGCTTCACTGGGGCATTGGCAGAAGGATGCACGCTTACCTGCATGTGCCAGCAGCTGTGATAGCATGGTGGTGTGCACACACATCAGCCTAGGGAGGGCACTGGCAGTGGTGGATCAGGGGAATATGCATGCACACATGTCTGATGGGGGAGGGGAGGGAGGGTCTACCTATGTGCAACCACTGGCAAAGCAGTGGGGGAGGGGAGTGAGTGAATGCTGGCAAAGCAGAGAGAGGAGACTGCAGTGGGGGCAGGCTGTAGATGGGCTGGTGCATGTTGACAGGGGCTGGTCTGCTGAAGCATGTTCTGCCTGTGAAAAAACTATGATAAGGGCCCCAAGAAGCACTCTGGTTGGGCATCTAAGGCTGTGCTGCAAGCAGGTGCATCAGGCTGTGGCCCAAGGAGAAGCCAGCAGACAGGGGACACTGACATTGGACTGACCCTGTCCCATGGGCAAGACCGCTCTGTTCTGTTAAGACATGTTTTTCACCCAAAGGCTAAACCTCCTAGGGGAGCATAGCAAACTCTGGGGGACAGGCATCCCTGGCCATGAGCTACTGCAGCTGTTCCCATGCCAAATTCTCTGGGCTTTGCACAGGCTGGAGTCCTGCCCCTTCCACTTCTCTAAGCAGCTCTACCTGCCAGTTTAGTTGTCCGTGTGGGTTGTGGAGGATTCTGGAGGTCTATTGGAAGAGCAGGCCACTCTTCACCTGTTCAGCTTACTCCTTCCTCAGGAGTCGTGGGCCAAGCATCAGTCCTGGTGCTCAGCAGCCCTGTGCACAGTTCTCAGCTTCCTCCTGGTTCAGCCCAGCAACTGTGTCCTCTCTCCATCCACTCTCAATGCCTTTATTTTGAAGATCTGCTTGGAGTGTGGTAGTCTTCCCAATGTTTTGGTCTCTCGGTGGCACATGTTGCTTCTGGCTGCATCCAGTCAGCCATCTTGGCTCCCATCTCCTAAATTTTTAAAAGATGTGTACATCTCTGATAATTTTTGACTATATACTTCTTATTTTAGTATTCAGTTCCAATATTTTCCTAGTCAAGAAAGTCTAGATGTGATTAGGCTTTACTTTTTCTGAAGAAATTGAAGGAATATTTTGCCATCCTCAACTTCAGTGATATCTTGGAATATTTGAAATAACTATGTATAGATAAAATTTAGGTGAACTTTTTAAAAGCTTGACTTAACTTTTTAGAAGGTGGTTGATTTCACATTGGAATTCAGTGAAATTTAAGCCAGTGCTTCCATATAAATTATTTCATATTGGTGAGTCATATGGGTGTTGGAGATTTGAAAAGTCATGATGTTTTCTTCAACATGTGTTACTAGAAAATTTGACATGCAAGGGCCAACTTGTAGGATGTATCTTTCTCGAAACATTTTACAACTTAGGAAATGCTCCATTTCAGCATGCTTTAAAGCCTGTTCTCAAAAGCATCAATTTTTAATTAGTGCCAACTATTCAGTTTGAGGATTATTCATATCTCTTGCTGTTACTCTTTTTTATACTGCTAACCTTTTCTTCATGACCTTGCTCATTAGCACATCCAATTGGAAGAGAAGCAAAAATAAAGTAGAAAATATAAATTAGCTCATTACATAATTTTCCAACCACCCTGGTAAATTTAGAAGTGGAGATAGTACAATCTATGTGCCAAATTACCAATTTGTAATACTTGTGAATTTTAAGTTACATTTTAGGTGGCCCAGAACCAGCATAAGTGAACTAAACAAATATGCATGCATGTGCTGTTGTAATTATTTCCTGTAACACACTTAACAGCATCAGTAAAATGAAAGATTGAGGATGACATTAACCAGAACATAGGTTTATTAAGTTCTGATAGGAGTTAAAAGTATTTCTTTTAGAAATATAAGATTTACTTTCTGTACAACAGAAGACTGGCCTTCCATTAAAATCTTTGAGTTACTAAACAAAATGTATACACGTGTAGAAAAATAGTTCTTTTTACGATTAAAATTATATTGAGCATATGTGTGTCATATATGTGGATATATATCTATATTTCTATCTACCTATGTCTTGTTTTTCTATTGAAAATATAGTTTGTTAGTTGTGGCAAATTTAATATTTTTTTGCCAAAAGTGAAGATAAAAATAACCTTGTGTTCAGATGAAAGAAAAGGATTTAGCCTCTTAAGATATCTTCTTGGGGAAGTAAGAAAAAAACACTTTTTAAAATCAAAAGACAATAAAGAATTTAAAGAGGTCTTTAAAGTGTAAGTTCACCTAAACAATTGTTTGGAATATTTTCTATGGTCATAATATAGAGAAAAAAAGGTGAGAATTTCCAACTATATGTGTATATGCACACACACACACACACACACACACACACACACACACACACACATATCTATCTCTCTCTCTCTCCAAGACCTCAATGACCTTGGAGTCAGCAATTATCTGTCTTTATCTGAAAATATCTTATATAGAAATGTTGCTTTAAATGCTAATGTAGATGAATATTCAATTCTATTGACAATTATTTTCCCTCACATTTATGTAGGTTCTATTCGGTTCCTTTAAAATAACTTCTTTCTTAGTTTTTTTTTCTTTCATTATGCTTTCTATTTCTTCTTATATATCTTTTGTCATTTTAAGTTTACTTAGTTTGTGGCCTAATATTATCTCAAGTCCTTAGGATGCAAATTCTCTAATTTATTAGGACTGTTGATCATATTTCTTGGTGGAGTATTTCCCCTTGTGTTTTTTTTTTTAATTTTGGAAATTTTGCCAATTTTAAAAGAGAAATATTATTTCCTGGGGGTCCAGTGCTCTCAGAGTCATTTAAGTTAGACAATAATAACTTTTCCTTGTTGAATTCCAGCTTTAAGCAGTCCAAGATAAGGTTTTATGTTTGTGTAAATGTAATTTCCAATTTTCACATAATGTAGGCCTGGAATTAAAGTTCATAAATAAACTTTTTTTGTCTTCTCCTGTCATGCCATGCTTTGCCTTGCCTCATCTTAATCCTGAGGGAAAGGCAAGTTTTGGTATTACTTTCCTGAGCAGAAGAATAGGATATTTCTAATTGTTCTTTCCATGAGAAGCCAGCACATAATAGAGTCTCAGCTCCATGTGGAAATTTCTCTTCCATATCTCTTTCCATTGTCTTCTGGCATATACTACTTCTTTTAAGAAGTCAGATGTCATTCTCATTGCTATACCTCTGATGGTAATGTCTTCTTTTCTCTGGTTGCCTTTTAATTATTAATTTGTCTTGAGTGTTTAGCAATTATATTATGATGAGCCTAGATGTGTGTCTTTTTGTATTTGTCCTGGTTAGTTAAGCTTTATGTCTCTGTAAATTTATGTCTTCCATCAATTTTGAAAAATTCTTCTGCTTTATCTCTTTGAATATTTCTTCTGCCCCATTTTCTCCATTCTGCATTTCTAGAATTCCACTTTCCCATAAATACAAATTTTGAGTACATTCTATATTTTCCTCTTGCTCTTTTCTTTCTTTTTTAAGTCACATACTTACTTCTCTATATACTTTAATTTCAGTGTTTTCTATTGATTTGTCTTCCTGTGTATTAATTCTGTCTTCATTTGTTTCTAGGCTATTGTTAAATCCTTGATTGTTTTCTTAATTCAGATATTGTATTTTTAGTTCTAGAATATTCATTTCATTATTCCATATAGATTTCAGTTTGGTATTTTTTTCTCATCTTTTTACTTATTTTTCCCCAATTTTAAAATGTATTTCCCTGGCTCACGCTTGTAATCCCAGCACTTTGGGAGGCCGAGGCGGGCAGATCACGAGGTCAGGAGATCGAGACCACGGTGAAACCCCGTCTCTACTAAAAATACAAAAAAATTAGCCGGGCGTGGTGGCAGGCGCCTGTAGTCCCAGCTACACGGAGAGGCTGAGGCAGGAGAATGGCGTGAACCCGGGAGGCGGAGCTTGCAGTGAGCCGAGATTGCGCCACTGCACTCCAGCCTGGGCGACAGAGCGAGACTCCGTCTCAGAAAAAAAAAAAAAAAAAAAAAATGTATTTTCCTAAACATATTAGTGGTAATTATTTTTAAGTACGTGTCTGCTACTTTAAAATTTGGATTATATGAATCATTTACAAGTTTGCTTTCATTTTCTATCACTGCTACTATATGTCAGAAATTGTATATATGAAAACCCATATACCCTCCAGATGACATTCTCTTCCATCAGAAAGAATTAAACACTTCCTCCGTTTAGAACATAAAGTTCAAGGTAGGCTAGGGTTGGAGGGCTTATCATATCAATATAATCAGGAATTAGGTTGTGTTGAGGCTGGGTTGTAATTTTGGTAAGACTCAATCTATACCTGTGTCTTCCCAATTCCTAGGGCATTGCCACCACAGATTTCAAGTGAGAGATGGATGGATCTTTGCCTCCATCAAAGATCTGTGGCAGAAACACCACAGACATTATTTCTGCCTATCAGAGGTTTTAAACTTGGCTCTTTAGCCTCACACTCAATAAAACTTCAAAATTTGGTCTTGAGGAAAAGACTGACATTGTGTTTGATGCCCTCATGTCTCCAATTTTAACAGTCTGGCTCAACACAACACCAAAGTGTTGGTTGGTTTCCTGGTATCTCAGCAGCAGCCTTCTGCTAGCTTCAAGCCTGGGTTATCAGCCTCCAGCTATGCTCAACATTAAAAAGTGTTTCTAGGGAAAAGATGCTTGTGGATACTTAGTGTTAATTCTCAACTTTATTTAAAAATCCTTCCAAGAATTTTGTTTCTTGTTTGCTTTTTTTTAAAAAAGAGTCATATCTCCTGCTTCTGATAGGTCTTTACTCTCTAAGGCCCATGAAACTGTAGGGTAGTCTACTTTTTCCACAGATTTCAGTTTAGCTTATTTGCTTCCCCAATGCAGCCTCGCAACTCAACAAATATCTCATGTGGAGGTTAGTCAACTTTTGTTTAAGGTCTCTTGAGTTTTCCAATTTTGTCACTCCCGTCTCTGTGATTACTAACAGATTTTTATGTTTCTCTTTTTAGCAAAAGCAACCTGTGGTTCTCAACCTCTAGCCTGTACCTATAATTAGCAGATGCTACATGGAAAGGTCAGCTATCATCTCACCTCACTTCTGGACACTTTAGCCCTCTCTTGAAATTTGGTTTTTCTAGTTCTCATTGCCTCTACAGTTCACTGATACTTTTTTTTTTTTTTTTTTTTTTTGAGACAGAGGCTCACCCTGTCACCCAGGCTGGAGCGCAATGGCTCAATCTTGGCTCACTGCAACCTCTGCCTCCTGGGTTCAAGCAAATCCCCTGCCTCAGCCTCCCGAACAGCTGGGATTACAGGCACGTGCCACCATGCCCAGCTAATTTTTTGTATCTTTAGTAGAGATGGGGTTTCACCATGTTGGCAGGTTGATTTCAAACTCCTGACCTCGTGATCTGCCTGCCTCAGCCTCTCAAAGTGTTGAGATTACAGGTGTGAGCCACCATTCCCAGCCACTGATACTTCTTAAATTATAATTTCTTTTTCTGTGATGCTGCGAGCATTTCTAATTGTTATGAGTAGATTATTTACATCTTGCTTGGAATCAGAAGTCAGATTTGCTTCAATATGTTTCATCTGTATTATTTATATTGGTTTGCAGCAAGAGGAGGTTCTGTTTAAGTATATCATTATAATCATTACTAGCATTATCTCCAAATACTTTTGTTGAAAGTTTAAGCTAGATGCTTTACTAAATGCTTAATATGGTCTACTTCACTTAATTCTTATAAAAAGCCTATGGGAAAATTTCACTATTAAAGTCACTTTACAGATAAGAAAAATTGAAGCTTATAGGCCAACTATCCTAAGGTCAAACAATTAATAATAACTGGTGGAGTTGGGATTTTAGTTCAGACTACTAAACTCTACTACTTCCACAGCATCCTTCTATAGGATAGGACATTATAATTTGTTTACATCATTTTCTGGGTCTTTTATATGCATTGGATTCTCTCCCCCCAAATAGGATAAATATCTAAATTATTAGTACCAAGTTTAATACTATACTAACAATGCCATTCTTATTTCAGGCACTTGAAAATACATTGACATGACTGTCAATAACATGTACAATCTAAGTGTATGTGTGGCAATTACTAATAAAAATGTAGTATTTAGGAAATGGACCCAACATGTGGCATTGTCTACTAAGTCTCTGCTCATGCTGATTCCTGATGGTTTTGTGGAATATTGTGTTAGTTTTTTTAGGGCTAATGAATTTGACTTAATTTCTTTACCCCTCTCAGCCAAGTCTTTCCACATTGTGGCTTCTCCCATGGGGTCCTTGCTAATAAATATTTTAATTGAACTGCTTTATTAAAATGAGTGTCTATATGATCATCTAGACACCCCACAGATGTAGGGGGAGATTACAAGTTCAAATTAGATTGGAGCAGGCAGATCCAGGTTTGATCCTGCTACTGCATTATCACAAATTCTGCTAATAAGGGAATCCAAGTTCACACAGATTAGTAAACATAATGAAATGAGACTTTAAGTACTTGTAAGTTTTCTTTTAGTAAGTCATTGATATTTATTAAGCATGAAAGACTGACATTTTCCAAGCAAAGAAAGCAGGTAAATGCTATTAACCACATATTAATTTCAGTTGCTATGTAACTTGATTATTTGCTGATTTTATTCATCCAGGTGGGTGATTTCTACTTTATTGTTCCTACAAAGAATGTCTTTCATTTATTTTTAAAACAAAATAATACAGAATAAAATTTCTGCCTCTATTTCTGTTTAGAATAGCATTTCTCTATTATTTTATCTTTTCGTAAGCAGCCACAACTATTCATAATTCATTTAATTGTGAATAATTTTTATCATTTTATAATGTTTCAATTTTTATATGGCTTTATAATTATGTGTATAATTCTATGCAAACTGTCAAAGAATATAATCTAACAAATTGAAATTTTTAAAAAGAACAAAATCTCCTTAAAATAAATTTCCAGGTCTTATACTTCTGAAAGTTTTTCTTACCATATTTGTTCTCTATATTAATTAAAATCTAAATAACATGTAAATATTCTTATATTAAGGTTTCTTATTTAACTGAAACCTTTCAATAGCAGGGCTGTCAAATATTTCATATTCTAAGACAAGGACAAAAAAGTCAGACTAATGCTAATATTGATGGCAGTGGCTGCTGCCATCACCCTGGCTGCAACAGGGAGGCACAGCTTGGGTTGAGCACTCCGTGGGGCTGATGGGAGCCCCGCCTTTTCTGAGTTGGAGCGGGACCTTCTCAGGTGCAGCTGTAGTTGCCCAAACTGCGGCTGCAGACCCAGGCCTCCTGCTCTATGGAGCTCTATAGAGCAGGCAGCCTCCCAAACCACAGCTGTGGATCCAAGCTTCCCTGTGGTCTTGGAGAAGGATGGGGAGCAGGCAGGATCTGCCTTCCTGGTGCAGCTGCAGCGCAGGACCCAGCATCTCTGCAGCCTGCATCCTCAGGGGCCCCAGGAAAGACTCCCCCAACCCCCGTCCCCATCTTGGCAGGCTCAGGAGTGTCTGCTCCCACGGCCTGGCCTCTCTCAGCTCCTAGTTTCTGCTCCGATCCGAGTGGGGTTAGGGCTGAGTCCTGGGGCCTTGAATGGCAGTGGGAGGCAGACACAGTCCTGGGCGGAAGGAGGCAGGTGCCCAGCTAGCTAGGCCCCATCTTCAGGCAGAGGAGGGCCTGAAGGCTGGGGGTCAGTTCGTGGACTGGAGTGGGGACTCGTTTGTGCCTTTTCTGGTCAGCCCATGGCCACCCATAAACAGCAGGCATGCACTTCCTCCTGTCTGAGGTCCATAAAAGCCCTGGGCTCAGCCAGAGCAGGGCAGAGGACAGCCAGAGAAGGCAGAGAGATGAGGGGATGAGACGACTAGTTGCAGAGAGGAGCGCCCTCTCCGCAGAGAACTACAGAGATGACCTGCTGGCAGAGAGAAGCTGTCCTCTCTACTGAGAGCTTCAGAAACTGATAGAGAGGAGCTACTGTCTCTGCTGAAAGCTTCAGAGACCTGCAGAGACATCTGAATGACCTGCCTGCAGAGGGTAGCCACCCTCTCCAGGGCCTCCACTCTATTGAGAGCTGAACACTCAATGGGAAGACCTGCCTACAGAGAGGAGCACCCATTGTATGTCCGCTCTGAGCTGTTCTAACACTAAATACAACTCTCATCTTCTTCACCCTTCTCTTGTCTGCATACCTCATTCTTCCTGGATGCAGGACAAGAACTCAGACAAAGGCACCACAGCCACAGAGGTTTCTGCCTAGAAAAATTGACATCCCAGAGATCCTATAACAATATTTTCCTCTATTGCTAAACTGAAAGCAGGTTTTATTATTACGGTTTGGGAAAGGAGGCTGAGACTTCTCTTAGTTTAAATGGCATCTCACTTGGTAAATGATTGAAAAGGTGTAAAGGACGATGGAAAAGAAAGGGATAATATTATTTGTATGAAGTAATCCAAGACAAGTCTCTTGTTGGGAAGGTAAAAACAGATCTAAAGGTGATTCAGTTAGTTATACAGAAGAGGTGTGAATGACAAATTGATGAATATTATATTTCTTTATATAAATATTATGTCCATTTAAGCAATAACTGAAAATTGCTTGTAAATAAATCTTTTCTAATCATTACTGTTCTGGATAGCTTATTAATTTGAAAATAAAAATATCCGTTAAATTTTTCCTGAATTTTACCAAATCTTAAGAATATTGAAGTTTACTGTCAATTTAATTTGTATTCCATCAAAGAGAGAACAACAAACTCTAAGGCAGCCTACTTGAGGGTGGTGGATAGAAGGAGGGAGAGGTTAGAAATAATAACTCTTGGATACTACTTTTAATAGCTAGGTGATGACATAATCTGTATAACAACCCCCCATGACATGAGTTTATTAATACCTACATGACAAACCTGCGAATGTACCCCTGAAACTAAAATAAAAGCTTTTAAAAATGGGCACATATTCCATTTATTATAATATGTGGGCCTCTTAAATTGGCCCATTTTAATCTGGTTAAAGCAAATTTTCTCAAATTTTCTTTGAGACACAATAAGCCTTTAACACTGGTTACAGTTCCCCTCAGCCACATCTGGTTTGGGTCATCTTTTAGGCTTGCTAAAATAATAGTAATAGAAATAATAGTAGTAATGATAATAATAAAAGTAAATTAAATACCCATAAATACAGCACATTATTGGTTTCCTAAATTTCTTTTAAGATGTGTTTCTGCCTCCATTCTTAATTTTCGGGGCAAAATTCCTAAATGCTTCCACTATGGTTATTAATTTCCTGTCTCTCAAATTATCTTCTTTGTGACCTTTTCTGCTATTTGAAATATTTGGGAATATTTTAACCCATCCTAGAATTTAAACCATGAAAGAGAATAGGCCAGATAAAGTACCTTCCCAGAAGTTACTCTGGGTCCTATGCAATGTGCATCTACTCTTTCCTTCTCAAGTAACTGCTGCATACAGCAGCTTTGTCAAGTCACAAAAGATTCCTTACTCTTCCTCCTAGGGTAATAGTTATCTGCTGTTTTATATTTATGTGATTACATTACTATATAATTATTCCTAAAACTAAAAGAGATCTGCATAGTGATGATTTTCTGTCTCCACAGATAGGTGGCTAGCTACAGTTAAATGATGGAAATGATGGACTTCTTTCGGTAATACATACATGAATACCACATTTTCCACCTGTTCTTCATGCCCCAAATTCACACAAATCAACGGGTACCTATGAAAATCTCAATCTTTGCTAGCAATTGTGTGAGGATAAAGGCATATGGCTACATGAGGCACATGGCCTGTGCTCAAGGAATTTACATTATAGATGTTGATAGTTTGCCATATATTTCTGTGAATGTTGGCTGCAGAGAAGGTAAATTCCAGTTTCAGTGCCACTTTAAAGATGCTGTTTCTTTTCTGTATGGCTCCAAGTTAGTCTCCCCTGCCCAGAAACAGCAATAGGAGATTTTCTGATTGAACTGTTTCATACCCAGAGATCATGTATTTTACTAAAATTACGTGCACACATATATTGTACCTTCTCTTCAAATCTCTTTTATCCTCAGTCAAAGCCCTGAGTATAAGTACTGCCTCCAGTTAGTTAATTGACCAGCAAAGAGAAATTTCTTTTCTTTTTTTTTTTTTTTTCGGAAGAAAGGTTTAAAATAACAAATTATAGAGGTTTTGTTTTTATTTTTGTTTTTGTTTTGTTTTGTTTTAGATTCTGGAGTACATGTGGAAGTTTATTACATTGATATACTGTGTGATGCTGAGGTTTAGGCTCTAATGGTTCCATCACCCAAGTAGTGAACATAGTACTCAATAGATAGTTTTCAGCCCTTTACCTTCTTCCTAGCCTGCACCTTTGGAATTCCTAGTGTTTATTGTTCCTATCTTTGTGTCCATGTGTACCCAGTGTTTAGAACCCACTTGTAAGTGAGAACTTGAGGTATTTCGTTTTTTGTTTCTGCCTTAATTCACTTAGCATAATGGCCTACAGCTGTGTCCATGTTGCCGCAAAGGACATGATTTCATTCCTTTTAATGGCCTTATAGTATTCTATGGTGACTATGTACCACATTCTCTTTACCCAATCCACTGCTGACGGGCAGCTAGGTTGATTCCATGACTTGCTACTATGAATAGTGCTGTAATGAACATACAAGTGCATATGTCTTTATGGTAGAGCAATTTATTTTCTTTTGGGTATATACCAAGTAATAGGATTGCTGGGTCAAACGGTAATTCTACCATTATTTCTTAGAGAAATCTCCAAACTGCATTCCACAGGGGCTGAACTAATTTGTATTTCCACCAACAGTATATAAGGGTTCTCTTTTCTTCCCAACCTCACCAACATCTGTAATTTTTTGACTTTTTAATAATAGCCATTCTGACTGGTGTGAGATGGTGTCTCATTGTGGTTTTGATTTGCATCTCTATGTTGATTAGTGATGTTGAGCATTTTTTCATATGTTATTTGGCCATGTATATGTCTTCTTTTGAGAAGTTCCTGTTCGTGTCCTTTGCCCACTTTTTAATGGGTTGTTTGTTTTTTGCTTATTGATTTGAGTTTCTTATAGGTTATGGATATTAGTTCTTTGTCAGACACACAGTGAATATTTTGTGAATATTTTCTCTCATTCTGTAGGTTTTCTGTTTAAAATTATAAATTATAATTTTTATAGTTTGAGGTCTTACATTTAAGTCTTTAAACCATCTTGAGTTAATTTTTGTATATGGTGAGAGTTAGGTGTCCAGTTTCATTCTTCTGCATATGGTTAGTCAGTTTTCCCAGCACCATTTATTGAATAAGGTATCCTTTCCCTATTGCTTTTTGTTTACTTTGTCAAAGATAAGTTGGTTGTGGGTGTGCAGCTTTTCAGGGGTCTCTATTGGTCTGTGTGTCTATTTTTATACCAGTATGATGCTGTTTTGATTACTGTAAACTTATGCTATAGTTTAAAGTTGGATAATGTGATACCTCCACCTTTGTTCTTTTTTGTACGATTGCCTTGGCTATTCAGATTCTTTTTTATTTCATACGAATTTTAGAATATTTTTTTCTAATTCTGTGAAAAATCATGTTGGTAATTTGATAGGAATATCATCGAATCTGTAGATTGCTTTGAGCAGTATGACCATTTTAGCAATATTGATTCTTCCAACCCAAAAGCATGGAATACTTTTCTATTTGTTTGTGTCGTCTCTGATTTCTTTCAGCAGTATTGTATGGTTCTCCTTGTGGAGATCTTTTACCTCAGTTAGACGTATTCCTAGGCATATTTTTGTGTGTGGCTATTCTAAATGGGATTGTGTTCTTGATTTGATTCTCAGTTTGGAGGTTACAGGTATATAGAAATACTACTGATTTTGTATGTCGATTTTGTATCATTAAGACTTTACCAGCAAAAGGAAATTTTGATGGAAATTTTTTTTATAGGAGTAAACCTGAGGCTAATAGGTGGAAAGCCAGGTAAAATGATGAAAAATGCCCTCAGTTCAAAGTGAGCAGACATGTTTATGAACTCAGCTTTGCCATAAAGTGAGAGTGAGTCCACAGTTTCCTGGGTTTCTGTCTCTCATCTGTAGCACAAGGGACGTTTCTTAAATCAGAAACTCTCTGATAAGAATAATCACTTCAAGCATCATTTACAACTGCAGAAATTGCAATTAAAATGTAGTTTGCTCTCTCGTTAAGTAGGAATTTTTGAATCAGGTTCAGTTAGAGGAGCAGAATCCTGGCAGGAGAGTCTTTTAGAATCTCTTTCAATTGAGTTTTGGCCTTTGTCAATGCAGATGATGTCTCTGGGACTTTCTGGGTCCAAGAGAAGTATGTCAGGCTTTGTAATTATGTAGGTTCCACTTGCTTCATGTTTTTCTAAGTGTCTCTAATGAAATATATTTGAATATAGTTGATTATGTTCACTTGTAGCAAATTTAATTATTACATACTTTAAGAAAGTAATATCTTAGAGAAATCCTTTGAATAATTAACTATTAATTACAGTGTTGGCTGGTATTAAGGAAAAATGTGCTTTTCAATTTTTATGTATCTATTTTCCCTGTAAGTAAATTGTGAAGGACAAATACTTCTACATTCTAATTCAAATGCTTTTTAACTCAAAAGAGGGATTGTGGAGTTACTGTTTATTAATAGAACAAAAGAAGCACATGATTGAAAATCTAGAGAAAACAGAAGTGGATTTTTTCCTTCTATCTAGAATCTAAAATTCTTCCTCTTCTCTGTCAATCTCTTTCTCTCTCTCCCCCCGCCCTCATTTCCACAGAGTTCCAAAACACTAGAATAATCATTATGTTGGTACCAATGACATTAGAAAATACATAAATGCATGAAGATCCTGTATAACCATATATCCAGACAGATTGATTAAGAGTGCCAGTACAGTAGTTGGATTTGATGTGTTAAATGTTTATATATTTTATCTTTTATTAAATGCAGTAAATAATATAAATTCTGCCATTCGCAATGTCTCAAGATCTTGAAATGGATTGACGTAGAGATTTACCTTTGCTCTATCTGTGAAAAAAACGTTTTCTAAGCAAAGTCATTATTGAAAATATATTTCAGCAGGACGGCATTTATCCCATTTAGGATATTTGATCAAGTAATTTAAAAATCACCCAGTGTTAATTTATTTACACATAATCAATATGGTAATTACAAGTAGTTCTATCATTTACTTACTTGCATGTAATAAATACAACTTTTGTTTGTTTTCATTTTCTTTTTAAAATTTCAACTTTTTAAATTTTAGATATGGGGGTATGTGTGCAGGATTATTATATAGGTATACTGCATCCATGTAGTGAGCATAATATCTAAGAAGTAGTATTTCAACCCATGTCTCCCCTCCACCACTCTAGTAGTCTACAGTGTTTGTTGTTTTCATGTTTATGTCCATATATGCTCAGTGTTTAGCTTCTACTTATAAGTGAAAACATGCAGTATTTGATTTTCTGTTCCTCTGTTCATTTGCTTAAGATTATGGCTTCCAGCTGCATCCATGTTGCTGCAGGGTACATTTTTTCATTATTTTTATGGCTGTGTAGTATTCCGTGGTGTATATGTACCACATTTTCTTTATCTAAACCACCACCGATGTGTACCTAGGTTGATTCCATGTCTTTGCTATTGTAACTAGCACAGCAATTAATATAGAAGTGAATGTGTTTTTTTGGTATAACAATCTATTTTCTTTTGAGTTATATACCTGGAAATGGGATTGCTGGGTTAAACGGTAGCTCTGTTTTAAATTCTTTGGGAAATCTCCAAACTACATTCCACAGCAGCAGATCTAATTTGCATTTCCACCAGCAGTGTATAAGCATTCTCTTTTCTCTGCAGCCTTGCCGGTTATCTATTGTTTTATGACTATTTAAAAAATAGTCATTCTGACTTGTGTGAGATTGTATCCCATTGTGGTTTTGATTTACATTTCTTTGATGTTTAGTGATAATGAGCATTTTTTCATGTTTGTTGGCTGCTTGTATCCCTTCTTTTGAGAGGTGTCTCCTGATGTTATTTGATCATTTTTAATGGAATTATTTGTTTTTTTTCTCATTGATTTATTTAAGTTCCATAGAGATTCTGGGTATTAGATTTTGGTGGATGCATAGTTTGCAAATATTTTCTCCCATTCTGTAGGTTGTCTGTTTACTCTGTTGATAGTTTCTTTTGCCGTGCAGAAACACATTAGTTTAAATACGTCCCACTTGTCAATTTTTGTCTTCATTGCAATGGCTTTTGGGGACTTAGCAAAAAATTATTTGTCAAAGCCAGTGTCGATAAGGATACTTCTTAGGTTTTCTTCTAGGATTTTTATACTTTGAGGTCCTACATTTAAATTTTTAATCCACCTTGAGTTAATTTTTTTATATAGTCAAAGGTAAGGGTTTAGTTTCATTCTTCTGCATGTAACTAGCCAGTTAGCACCATTTATTGAACAGGAAGTTCTTTCCTCATTGCTTGTTTTTGCTGGCCTTGTCAATGATTAGATGTTCATAGGTATGCCGCTTTATTTCTCAGTCCTCTATTCTATTCCATTGGTATATGTGTCTGTTTTCATACCAGTACCTTGCTGTTTGGTTACTATAGCCTTATAGTATAGTTTGAAATTTGGTAGTGTAATGCTTCTGGCTTTGTTCCTTTTGCTTAGGATTGCTTTGGCTATTCAGATTCTTTTTTCATTCCGTATACATTTTAGAATTTTTTTTTTTTTCTAATTCTATGAGGAACAATGTTGGTAGTTTGACAGGAGTAGTGTGGAATCTGTAAACGGCTTTGAGAAGTATGACCATTTTAACGATGTTGATTCTTTCAGTTCATGAGTATGAAATGTTTTTCCATTTATTTGTGTCATTTCTGATTTCTTTCAGCAGGGTTTTGTAGTTCTCCTTGTAGAGATCTTTCACCTCCTTGGCTAGCTGTTTCCCTAGGTATTTCTATGTGCATATATTTTTTCATAGTATCTCTAACGATCTTTTATATTTCTGTGGGATCAGTTGTCATGTCCTCTTTGCCATTTCTTATTGTACTAATTTCGATCTTCTGGATATTTTTTCCTTTGTTGCTCTAGCTAGCAATCTATCAATCTTTGTTTTTTCTTGAAGGACAAATGCTTTGAAAGTTTCATTGATCTTTTGTATGAACTTTTGCTCTTAATTTCATTAAGTTATTCACTAATTTTAATTATTTCATTCATTTTGCCAGCTTTGGGATTAGATGTTTTGTGTTGTTTCTAATTCCTTTAGGTGTGTTAGATTGTTTATTTGAGATCTTTCCAACTTCTTGATGAAGGCATTTAGGGTGATTAACTTTCCTTTTAACACTGCTTTAGCAGCATATCAGAGATTTTGGTTATTCATGTCACTATTTTCATTAATTTCAAAGAGTTATTTGGGAACAAGTTGTTCCATTTCCATGTATTTATGTAGTTTTGAGAAATCTTCTTGATATTGATTTCCATTTTTATTGCATTGTGGTCCAAGCATGAACTTTGTATGATTTCAGTATTTTTGAATTTATTGAGACTTGCTTTATGACCAAGCATGTGATCAACCTTATAATATGTTCCATGTGCAGATGAGAAGAATGTATATTCTGTTTGTTGGTCAAGTGTTGAATTTAAATCCAGAATTTCTTTGTTAGTTTTCTGCCTCCATGATCTGTCTAATACTATCAGTGGGGTGTTAAAGTCTCCCATTGTTATTATGTGGTTGCCTACATGTTTTCAGAGGCCAAGAAAAACTTGTTTTATGAATCTGAGTGCCACAATGTTGTGTACATATATATTTAGGATAATTAGGTCTTCTTTTTAGATTGTACCCTTATTATTATGTAATGCCCTTCATTGTCTTTCTTAATTTTTATTCATTTAAAATCAATTTTATCCTATATAAGAATAGTAACTTCCACTCTTTTTGATTTCCATTTGCATGGTATATTTTTCTCCATATCTTTACTTTGAGCCTTTGGATATCACCACAGGTGAGATGGGTCTCCTGAAGACAACAGAAGGTTGGGTCTTGTCTTTTTCTGCAGCTTTCCACTCTGTGTCTTTTAAGTGGAACATTTAGCTCATTTACTATCAGGCTTAATATTGATATGTGAGATTTTGAGCCTGTCATCATGTTGTTAGCTTGTTGTTATGTACACTTGATTGTGTAGTTGCCTTATAGGGTTTGTGGGCTATGTGCTTAAGTGTGTTTTTGTGGTAGCTGGTGGTGTTCTTTTGAATCCATGTTTAGCACTCCATTAATTACCCCTTGAATGCTTGTTTAGTTAATATAAATTCCCTTAGCATTTGCTTGTGTGAGAAAAATTTTATTTCTCCTTCACTTATGAAGCTTCACTTGGCAGGATATGAAATTCTTGGTTGGAATTTCTTTTAAGAACACTGAAAATAGGCCCTCGATCTTTTCTGGCTTGTGAGATTTCTCCTGAGAAATCTTCTGCTAGCCTAATGGAGTTCCCTCTGTATGTGACTTGACCCATTCTCTGTAGCTGTCTTTAAGATTTTTTTTTCTTTGTACCTTGGTGATGGTCATCTTATGTAGTATCTAACCAGGTTCTCTGTATATGCATATCAACCTCTAGCAAGATTAGGGACATTTTTATGGACTATATCATCAAATATATTTTCCAAGTTGCTTATTCTCTCTCTTTCTCTCAAGAATGTCAGTGAGTTGTAAATTTAGTCTCTTTACATAATTTCATATGTCTCAGAGGTTTTGATCATTTTTTAAATTCTTGTTTATTTATATTTATCTTACAGAATTAATTTGGAGAACTGGTCTTAAAACTATGAGATTCTTTCCTCAGCGTGGTCTATTCTCCTGTTAATACTTCCAATTGTATTATAAAATTATTGTACTAAATTTTTCAGTTCCAGAATTTCAGTGTGATTCTTTCTTATAGTGGATATTTCATCTTTCAGTTCTTGGATCGTTTTTCTAGATTCCTTGAATTTATTTGACTGGGTTTCATCTTTCCCTTGAATCTCAATGTGCTTCTTTGCCATCCAGATTCTGAATTCTCTGTCTGTCATTTCAGAAAAACTGGATTTTAAAAATACCTTTTTTATTGCAAGGACTACTTACTATAGACTATTTACTATTTATAGTGCCCTTCTCTCCTTTGCCAATCTATTTCTCCCCCAGTGAATTGAGTTTTTATATGTATAGAAATTATGTAACTGGTCATTTATTCACAGTGTAAGAGTTGCTCATCTTATTACTGTGCTCTAAATTTATCTATACTCATCCACTATATTACAGATAGATAGATAGATAGATAGATAGATAGATAGATAGATAGATAGACATACAGATATAGTTAGATAGATCACCTTTCTTCCAAAGCACTCTATGTATTTCATTCATTTTATCACTTCCCCCCACCCCAGGAATGGACATTATCACATTGCACAGAAAAATAAAAGCAAAATTAAGAGTGGGGCCTAGAATCCAAATTATCTGTGTCTGATGCTGACTGCAGATTTCTACAAAACAATGACAAGCATTCACTGAGCACACACTATATGCCTAGCATTGTCCTAGAGGTTTCAAATGCATAGTCTCATTTATTGTCATTTAAGACCGGTAAAATCAATAACTCCATTTTGCAAAGGTGAAAATGAAGGTGTGGAGAGGAGAGGTTAAGTAACTTGCTCAAAGTCTCAGGTTAATAAGTGGCAGAGCTGGACTCATCCTGGTATGTAAACATTCAATGCCTTACTCTAAGCACTAAACTTAATGCAGCCCCGTCTTTGCATCATTGGTGTGCTCTTCTATGTTCATTTTTCAAATTTTTTATGCCAGAGAAGTATTTAATATTAGGTACATGAAGTTGTAAGCTTCAGGGTCCCCTTGGTTGTTGGGAGTTGCTGCAGGTTTCAGAAGGGGAGAGAAAGCCTGTTTATAGTCAGGAAGAACTTCTGTTTAAGCATTTCTGGTAAATTGCCTAAAGAGATCTCAGAAGAAAGAAATCTAAATCTCTAAGTCTCCAGGAAATTGTTGTGAGTTTTTATTTATTCCATGTATTTATTTTCATATTTAATTTTGTAATTATAGCTTGATATTCTTTTCCTTAAAAAGGGCACCCATAATTGTGTAAGTTTTGGTCCCATGAATCCTGGCTCGTCTCTTTATCTACCTTTTGGAATTTTTGCAAATAGAAAATTACAGCATCTATTTCATAGTTAGAAACATGCTGAATGCTAGGTACCAGTGGGAGGGCTGATTGTGTGGACAGAATCAGACTGCCTTAACAGGCAACTAATAATTTCAAGGGCTATTGCAGGTCTATATTTTTTAAGATAGTAGGAGAGGCCAGGCACGGTGGCTCATGCCTGTAATTCCAGCACTTTGGGAGGCTGAGATGGGTGGATCACGAGGTCAAGAGATCGAGACCATCCTGGTCAACACGGTGAAAACCCGTCTCTATTAAAAATACAAAAATTAGCTGGGCATGGTGGCATGTGCCTGTACTCAGGAGGCTGAGGCAGGAGAATCACTTGAACCCGGGAGGCGGAGGTTGCAATGAGCCGAGATCACACCACTGCATTCCAGCCTGGAGACAGAGCGAGACTCTAAAAAAAAAAAAAAAAAAAAAAAAAAAAAAAAAGGTTGTAGGAGATATCAGATGACCGATTGTTTCTGAATTCTCTCTTAGTAATCTGTCATGGTGGAAATTTTCCTGGTCAAAAAGCAACTCCCTAATGCTAATTTTTAATCCAATATGTAAATAACCAGTGGCTTTCAAACATTTTTGAATGCAACCCACATAAATAAATATAAGTTACATGCTTGGCATGACTCATTAAATGGATTTCCCAACCTGCTAACAGGTGACAGAATTTAGTTTGAAAAAGACAGTTCAAGAACATACTGGCTCCCTGAAATGAATTTTTTTCCATAAGCAAAAACATGGGGGGCATAGGGAAAGTGCACTAATCTAGTTGTCCCTCTTTGTCCAATCACTCTCCACAATGAGAAGTAGAACTAGCTGTTCCAAAGGGAAACGAACCTCAGACAGTAAGGAGAAATCAGTTATGCAAGGTACTAAAGAGATGTCATTGGTTTGTTGGTTCATTTATTAATTGGGAGTGAGCCATTCCCATGGCTTTTACTGCCCATTTTACAGAGGTGCCTCGCACTGGTTCATCGGCTACGTTGTCTAATCATCCACAGGAGGCTAATTTAAATGACTATGCTATTTGTGATTAAGCCATCAGTTGATGATGGAACTAAAGGTTATTAGTTTAAATTCCCCTCTGAAGAGTTTTTTTTGTAAATATTTAAACACAGAAACTAGCTGAATATAGTGATGAAGAAATTTGATACACTGTATAAAGAGGAATGTTCTTCCACAGTATGTATACAATTACTGCTGATTCATAATCAGCATATGTTACCTAAATTGCACATTTTGTGATAAAAATATATAATAAATTGATTGACTGCTCAGCATCTTTGAAAACTACAGACATTTCACAGGGCTTATTTTTGTATCCTATGTCTTTGCAAAAAATGAAATTCACCAATAACTTTAAATGTAGGCAGCCTTGGAACATGAATTTATGAATCAAAGTTATCTTTTCATTTAAAGTTAATTGCTTTTTAAATCAAGGAAGCTGAACATAGATATTAATTGGCAAAATAGAGCTGCAGGTGCACTTTCAGTTTCAAATTTAGTATAGCAATTTCTTGTTATCTGTAATAAAGTATACTTATCAAATGTTAGCCACCTGTAGGAATGTGGAAGTCACCTGGAAGACTCAAATTAAAGTGCGGCCTTTTTAAGTCTGAAGAGTTTATTTGTAACCAGTTTTTAATATATTGGAAAAGTGTCCAGTAACCCTGGTAACAGCCATTGGGGCAAGCATCTGCTAAGTGCTTAGTTATTCCCATTTTGTAGATGAGGTGATCAATGATCTTTTCAGCAGATTTCCTCAGTAAGAGGAAAGCTGTATTCATGACTCACTGCCTTACATGAAATACCTTAGCTCACTGAGCCTGATGTTGGTCTTAATGAATGTGTATTCTTGAGGATATAGATAAGTAAGGAGAATGGTGATAAAAAAAATCTCTCTGGGTTATGTGAGCTATTTCTAATCATTCTCTCATCACATAAGCCTGCTGAGAACCACTACAGGGGAAACTTTATGCTACAACAGTTCTCTCCTATGCCTAAATGACAAGGTCAATGCCTGGTCTTATTTTCCCAATACCTGTGAATCTTTTACACAATTATATTTAAGGGAGTCCTCTAAAGAAAATGAAGCTCTTTAGTGTTAGTCCCACTTGTTCAATCCTGTCCACTTTGATCAAGGCAGGATATTATTCCTAAATGCCTGGATGAAAAACCAAGAGGATTTGGGTAGGCAAAAAATAAAATAAACATTTTAAAACACTTATTTAGATCAATATTTAGTGCCTCTGTCCTGAGCTCTATGCCAGGTGTTTTCCTGATAGCATCTCAATTAAACCTATACTGATTTCTCTAAGAATTTTCTTTATTCCTGCCTTACAATAAGGACAATCAGACTCAGAGAAGCAAATCCCTGAAAGATGGCTGAGAGATAGTAAGCAGCTGAGTCAGAAGCCATGAGGAAGTGTGTCTGAAGACACAGCTCATTACAATATGTTCTTGGAGATCCCAAATTAATTCAGGGCTTGTCTGAGACTAGAACCAAGCTCCAATCTTCATGACCTACTTTCCTTGCACTAGACTATGCTGCATCATGACATGGCCACAGATTTATCAACTAAGGGAGAGATTGTCTTCTAAACATGGGCACTTTACTAATAAAGTATCTTAGGTGAAAGTTCCTGAGTTCTCCAATGAGAGGCTAGTCATTCAATGAGTCATCCTACTACATATTTGTGACACAGCAATCAGAGGTCTGAGTCAATCAAAATCAAATCTGCCTCCATAACTACAACCAAATGTTGTTGCCGTCCAGGAAGAAACTTGGCTTCATTGATTAATAAGTAGCCATGATAGTTGATTGAGAAATGAGCAAAGCAGTCTTGCTTACTCTATAAATGGGGCCTTTCCATTGTGATCATAGTCTGAGAGTCTTCAGAACTTACAGTCAAGACTACTAAGCTCAACCTGCTCTGTCTTGATTCTTCAGTGCAAAATTTTTCTAAGCTATAATTACTTACAAAAACCTAGAATAGCTCTTGTCTAGCTTTCCCTTCTCTAAACAGTGCTGTTGATTCTGTTCCATGATAACCATTGCTTTCTAGATCAGGATAGATGCCAACGAAATCGTTAAAATTCTCAAAGCCAGTTAAACACAATGAATATCAACTACCTGCTGCATGGCAGGCATAGTCTAAGAGCCTAAGGAGGTCACATAAACGAATGCATAGTCCATCAAAGGAGAAAGACATGTGCACAAATAACTCTAATGTAAATTGTGCTGTGCTTGAAAATAGAGGTGCATGATAGAGTTGGCTACCTCTTACTAGGAGAAACAGCAATATCTCAAAGAAGAGGAAACACTGGATCCTGGCCTGGAAGACAAAGATTAATTTAACAGTCAGAGAAGGGCCTTGGATGACAGGGAGGAGAAAAGCAAGAACGTTACACACGGAGGAGACAGCACAAACAAAGGTACATTGGTATGAATACGTATCACCAGAATAATACAAGTAGCACCACAATGAGAGATGAACAGGGAAGAGATGGTTGACATTCAAGGGGCAGATCAATCTGGAAATTCCTGTGAAGCAAGATTGCTGAGCAATACCAAGAACTTGTAATTTCATTTGGTAGGAAATAGGAAACCTTTATGAATTTATAAGTAGAGCAGAGGAATGAATATTGCTTAGGACATATAGCAATTTTTTCATTTTATTTTACTTTAAGTTTTAGGGTACAAGTGCACAACGTGCAGGTTTGTTACATATGTATACATGTGCCATGTTGGTGTGCTGCACCCATTAACTCGTCATTTAACATTAGGTACATCTCCTAATGGTATCCCTCCCCCGTCCCCCACCCCACAACAGGCCCCAGTGTGTGATGTTCCCCTTCCTGTGTCCATGTGTTCTCATTGTTCAATTCCCACCTATGAGTGAGAACATGCGGTGTTTGGTTTTTTGTCCTTGCGATAGTTTGCTGAGAATGATGGTTTCCAGCTTCATCCATGTCCCTACAAAGGACATGAACTCATCCTGTCTTATGGCTGCATAGTATTCCATGGTGTATATGTGCTACATTTTCTGAATCCAGTCTATCATTGTTGGACATTTGGGTTGGTTCCAAGTCTTTGCTATTGTGAATAGTGCCACAATAAACATATGTGTGCATGTGTCTTTATAGCAGCGTGATTTATAATCCTTTGGGTATATACCCAGTAATGGGATGGCTGGATCAAATGGTATTTCTAGTTCTAGATCCCTGAGGAATTGCCACACTGACTTCCAAAATGGTTGAACTAGTTTACAGTCCCAGCAACAGTATAAAAGTGTTCCCATTTCTCCACATCCTCTCCAGCACCTGTTGTTTCCTGACTTTTTAATGATGGCCATTCTAACTGGTGTGAGATGGTATCTCATTGTGGTTTTGATTTGCATTTCTCTGATGGCCAGTGATAATGAGCATTTTTTCATGTGTTTTTTGGCTGCATAAATGTCTTCTTTTGAAAAGTGTCTGTTCATATCCTTTGCCCACTTTTTGATGGGGTTGTTTGTTTTCTTCCTGTAAATTTGTTTGAGTTCTTTGTAGATTCTGGATATTAGCCCTTTGTCAGATGAGTAGACTGCAAAAATTTTCTCCCATTCTGTAGGTTGCCTGTTCACTCTGATGGTAGTTTCTTTGCTGTGCAGAAGCTCTTTAGTTTAATTAGATCCCATTTGTCAATTTTGACTTTTGTTGCCATTGCTTTTGGTGTTTTAGTCATGAAGTCCTTGCCCATGCCTGTGTCCTGAATGGTATTGCCTAGGTTTTCTTCTATGGTTTTTATGGTTTTAGGTCTAACATTTAAGTCTTTAATCCATCTTGAATTAATTTTTGTATAATATGTAAGGAAGGGATCCAGTTGCAGCTTTCTACATATGGCTAGCCAGTTTTCCCAGCACCATTTATTAAATAGGGAATCCTTTCCCCATTTCTTGTTTTTGTCAGGTTTGTCAAAGATCAGATAGTTGTAGATATGTGGCATTATTTCTGAGGGCTCTGTTCTGTTCCATTTGTCTATATTTCTGTTTTGATATCAGTACCATGCTGTTTTGGTTACTGTAGCCTTGTAGCATAGTTTTGAAGTCAGGTAGTGTGATGCCTCCAGTTTTGTTCTTTTGGCTTAGGAGTGACTTGGCATGGGGGCTCTTTTTGGTTCCATGTGAAGTTTAAAGTAGTTTTTTCCAATTCTGTGAAGAAAGTCATTGGTAGCTTGATGGGGATGGCATTGAATCTATAAATTACCTTGGGCAGTATGGCCATTTTCATGATATTGATTCTTCCAACCCATGAGCATGGAATGTTCTTCCATTTGTTTGTATCCTCTTTTATTTCCTTGAGCAGTGGTTTGTAGTTCTCCTTGAAGAGGTCCTTCACATCCCTTGTAAGTTGGATTCCTAGGTATTTTATTCTCTTTGAAGCAATTGTGAATGGGAGTTCACTCATGATTTGGCTCTCTGTTTGTCTGTTATTGGTGTGTAAGAATGCTTGGGATTTTTGCACATGGATTTTGTATCCTGAGACTTTGCTGAAGTTGCTTATCAGCTTAAGGAGATTTGGGGCTGAGACAGTGGGGTTTTCTAGATATACAATCATGTAATCTGTAAACAGGGACAATTTGACTTCCTCTTTTCATAATTGAATACCCTTTATTTCTTTCTCTTGCCTGATTGCCCTGGCCAGAATTTCCAACACTCTGTTTAATAGGAGTGGTGAGAGAGGGCATCCCTGTCTTGTGCCAGTTTTCAAAGGGAATGTTTCCAGTTTTTGCCCATTCAGTATGATATTGGCTGTGGGTTTGTCATAGATAGCTCTTATTATTTTGAGATACATCCCATCAATACCTAATTTATTGAGAGTTTTTAGCATGAAGCATTGTTGAATTTTGTCAAAGACCTTTTCCGCATCTATTGAGATGATCATGTGGTTTTTGTCATGGGTTCTGTTTATATGCTGGATTACATTTATTGATTTGCGTATGTTGAACCAGCCTTGCATCCCAGAGATGAAGCCCACTTGATCATGGTGGATAAGCTTTTTGATGTGCTGCTGGATTCAGTTTGCCAGTATTTTATTGAGGATTTTTGCATCGATGTTCGTCAGGGATATTCGTCTAAAATTTTCTTTTTTTGTTGTGTCTCTGCCAGGCTTTGGTATCAGGATGATGCTGGCCTCATAAAATGAGTTAGGGAGGATTCCCTCTTTTTCTGTTGATTGGAATAATTTCAGAAGGAATGGTACCAGCTCCTCCTTGTACCTCTGGTAGAATTCAGCTGTGAATCCACCTGGTCCTGGACTTTTTTTGGTTGGTAAGCTATTAATTTTTGCCTCAATTTCAGAGCCTGTTATTGGTCTATTCAGAGATTCAACTTCTTCCTGGTTTAGACTTGGGAGGGTGTATGTGTCGAGGAATTTATCCATTTCTTCTATATTTTCTAGTTTATTTGCGTAGAGGTGTTTATAGTATTCTCTGATGGTAGTTTGTATTTCTGTGGGATTGGCAGTGATATCCGCTTTATCATTTTTTGTTGTGTCTATTTGATTCTTCTGTCTTTTCTTCTTTATTAGTCTTGCAAGTGGTCTATCACTTTTGTTGATCTTTTCAAAAAACTGGCTCCTGGATTCGTTGATTTTTTGAAGGATTTTTTGTGTCTCTATCTCCTTCAGTTCTGCTCTGATTTTATTTATTTCTTGCCTTCTGCTAGCTTTTGAATGTTTGCTCTTGCTTCTCTAGTTCTTTTAATTGTGATGTTAGGGTGTCAATTTTAGATCTTTCCTGCTTTCTCTTGTGGGCATTTAGTGCTATAAATTTCCCTCTACACACTGCTTTGAATGTGTCCCAGAGATTCTGGTATGTTGTGTCTTTGTTCTCATTGGTTTCAAAGAACATCTTTATTTCTGCCTTCGTTTCATTATGTACCCAGCAGTCATTCAGGAGCAGGTTGTTCAGTTTCCATGTAGTTGAGTGGTTTTGAGTGAGTTTCTTAATCCTGAGTTCTAGTTTGATTGCACTGTAGTCTGAGAGACAATTTGTTATAATTTCTGTTCTTTTGCATTTGCTGAGGAGTGCTTTCCTTCCAACTATGTGGTCAATTTTGGAATAGGTGTGGCGTGGTGCTGAGAAGAATGTATATTCTGTTGATTTGGGGTGGAGAGTTCTGTAGATGTCTATTAGGTCCGCTTGGTGCAGAGCTGAGTTCAATTCCTGGATATCCTTGTTAACTTTCTGTCTCATTCATCTGTCTGATGTTGACAGTGGGGTGCTAAAGTCTCCCATTATTATTGTCTGGGAGTCTAAGTCTCTTTCTAGGTCTCTAAGGACTTGCTTTATGAATCTCGGTGCTCCTGTATTCGGTGCATATATATTTAGGATAGTTAGCTCTTCTTGTTGAATTGATCCCTTTACCATTATGTAATGGCCTTCTTTGTCTCTTTTGATCTTTGTTGGTTTAAAGTCTGTTTTATCAGAGACTAGGATTGCAACCCCTGCCTTTTTTTGTTTTCCATTTGCTTGGTAGATCTTCCTCCATCCCTTTATTTTGAGCCTATGTGTGTCTCTGCATGTGAGATGGGTTTCCTGAATACAGTACACTGATGGGTCTTGACTTTATCCAATTTGCCAGTCTGTGTCTTTTAATTGGAGCATTTAGCCCATTTACATTTAAAGTTAATATTGTTATGTGTGAATTTGATCCTGTCATTATGATGTTAGCTGGTTATTTTGCTCATTAGTTGATGCAGTTTCTTCCTAGCCTTGACGGTCTTTACAATTTGGCATATTTTTGCAGGGGCTGGTACCGGTTGTTCCTTTCCACGTTTAGTGCTTCCTTCAGGAGCTCTTGTAGGGCAGGCCTGGTAGTGACAAAATCTCTCAGCATTTGCTTGTCTGTAAAGTATTTTATTTCTCCTTCACTTATGAAGCTTAGTTTGGCTGGATATGAAATTCTGGGTTGAAAATTCTTTTTTTTTAAGAATGTTGAATATTGGCCCCCACTCTCTTCTGGCTTGTGGAGTTTCTGCCGAGAGATCAGCTGTTAGCCTGATGGGCTTCCCTTTGTGAGTAACCCGACCTTTCTCTCTGGCTGCCCTTAACATTTTTTCCTTCTTTTCAACTTTGGTGAATCTGACAATCATGTGTCTTGGAGTTGCTCTTCTTGAGGAGTATCTTTGTGGCGTCAATTTCAAGGTGAGAAATGACTGTGAATCAGTTAGGAAATAGAAAGCAATTCTATCCACCTCAAAACAATGCTTAAGAAGGATGTAAATAAATTTCACCTAGATTCATATGACAGCGAGTCAGTGTCAACCTTCGATGTCAATACTCCAGCTCACGATTTGAAATATACTCCAAGCTGAAGTTTTTTGAAGTACAGGCTTCTGTTGTGTAGCACATGTCTGAGAAGGTTATTATCTGAATACTTGCTGAGTAGAATAATACAATGAAGGCACACTTTCTCTTGCAGTAATAAAGATGGTGGAATAAGCGATGCTGTTTGGAAATTGTGGTCTCTTAGCATGAAAGGATTTGGTATGGGAAGTATAATTCTAAAAACAGTAAGCATCAGGTGCAATTCAGAAACTTTCATGACTTTATGAATTACCAGTGCTATTAGAGGAGAATGACACCTAGTCTTTTGCTTCCCTTACTTTATAAACTTCAAGATTCTAGAGACTCATAGGTATGTAACAAGAAGATATTAGAGAACATGAATAGAAAAGGGTGAGAAAAAAGTCAATTCATCTCTATTATTATTGTCTTTATGAGAAAAACAAGTTGATCATCTCATTCCTTTACCCCAATAATGGCCTCTTAATTTCAATTACATATATTTCCTAATGCAAATTTTCTGAGAATGTGCTGAATTTTCTCTGTCCACTATGATGTGGAAGTGTACCCACATTATCATAAGATGTGTTTCCAATCCTTGTCTCTTCTATTTGCACATAGATTAATTAATTTTAATCCTTCCTTGGTGCTTTTAATATCTCAAATGAGACTATAATGCCAACAGGTTGATTCTCACCCTTTTATTAACAAATGTGAAACATTTGTAAGTCATAATCACCTGCTTCTTCTTAGCCCAGGGCAACCAGAAAGGCTTTTCAAGATATCTACTCTTCCCTTCCTAGGCACTCACCAAAAGGGAGTACAAGACTCGGCCATTTTAACCCTGTGAATCTGTTCCAGATTTAATTATTTAGGGTTTCTATTTCCTAGATTGTCATAAATCCAGCCTGGAATTTATCTAATAGATATTTTAAGCTAAATGTTTAAATAAAAATGACCAACACTAATGAAGACTTCCAATGAGAGAGTAATGTTAGACTGAGTCAAGAACTCAGTGTCAATGTTTGTTTAGAAAGAGGCATATTATACATAGATACTCCCTATTTTATGAATTTTATGCATTAAACGCTCTTCCAAACAACCACAAATTTCTATAGTTGTAGACACTTATGTGAGTACATTGATTACAGATATGTGAATCCAAGATGCTTTTTCAGAATAAAACTAATTGTCCCCTTATCCGCTAAACGATAGCACTGGCAGGCAGAAAAGAACAACTTAATTAAAATTCTCGCAAGTAATAATTTATTATTAGGATCATTGGTCACAGAGAACCATGAGAAATTTCTCAGTTGCTGATTCCAAATCTAAGAATGTGTTGATAGTTAATATGGGTTTTCTTATTTAAGAATAATGATTTTAATATGATAACGAATGAAAGCGACCTCCAAATTGTACTGATTTTTGTTATTACTGGTGATTGGGATTGCTCTTCATACAGCCACCTTCTCCTTATCATCACATTGTGACCTGCTGAGACAGGTGCCCTAAACAACACAATTTTGAGGAGCCCCGTGACACTGTTGCTATTGCAGTATCATCTTTTTTTCATGGCAGTTATCACTGTCATATATTTTCTTGTTACATATTTATATATTAATTTACTGTCTCTCTCCACTCTAGAATGTAAGCTCCATGAAAGCAGGAACATTTCTGTCTTGTTCACCACTGTATTCCCAGTAAGTAAATCTGTCTAGAATTAGCTGGGAGCTCAATTAACATTGAGGTATGATTTTGATGCACTGGGACATATTGCTTCTAGAACTTAGAGAACATTTGTTTTATTTAATGGTATTAATTAATATCTGTCTTTTAGATATATTTTAAAATAGAAACTTTTAAAATCCCTTGGAGGCAGCCATGTTCATTTTAAAACGTTGAGTAAGAAAACATCTGTGTGTCCTGTTTGCATTTATATTGTAACCATATTGTCATAGACTGAATTGTGTCTGCCCCACAAAAAAATTAATATGTTGAAGCTGTAACTGCCAATATGGTAATTTTTGAAGAAAGGACCTTTTAGAAGGTTTTATCATAGTCCATTTTCTGTTGCCTATAAGAGAATACCTGAAACTGAATAATTTATAACGAAAAGAAATTTATTTCTTACAATCATGGAGGCTGGGAAATCTAAGGTCAAGGGGGTGTATCTACTGAGAGCATTCTTGCTGGTGGGGACTCTCTATGGTGTTCTCTGGCAGTGCAGAGTATAACATGGTGAGGGGGCTAAGAGTGCTAAAATGTTAATATACTAGATGAGGTCTCTCTTCCTCTTCTATAAAGCCACCAGTTTCCCTCCCATGATAACCCATTAATCTATTAATCCATGAATGGATTAATCCATTCATGAGGGAAGGGCCCTCATGATCTAATCACCTCTTAGAAGTTCCACTGCTCAATGGTGCCACATTGGGGGTTAAATTTCAACATGTTTTGCAGGGGACATTCAAACTATAGCAGAAGGTAATTAAGTTTAAATAAAGTCATAGGGGTGAGACCCTAGTGTGATAGGATTACTGCTCTTTGTCCTTATAATAAGAAACACCTAAAAGCTCCCCTTCCTACCCCTTACCATGTGAGGACACAGTAAGAAGGTAGCCATCTCAAGCCAGGAAGTTCTCACCAGAAAGTGAACCTGCCTGTACCTTGATTTTGCACTTCCAACTCTCCAGAACTGTGAGAAAATGAATACTAATCAACATACAATTTTTAAAATGACTACATTAGAAATTTCTCTATTTTTCATGCTCCATTATTCAGGCCTTTTTATGCTTATGCTGTCGATAGCATTTGAAAGCTGTGGTGATGGGGATGAATAGAGAAGGGAAAACACAGTTCTGTGAGATCAGAGCTGAAATTGCCTCGGTGTAAAGTTTTTTCCTCTACATGCTTCATCATTTATTATGTGCTATGTTCCAAAAATAGGTGACATTGAATGTACAAGGGAAAGCATATTGGTTGTCATTATGTGATCACTGCTTCAGTTTTAGATTGGTCAAGGGGATAGACTTCACAGAGGAGCTTTGTCTTCAGTTGGCACTAATATTCTCTTAGATCAAGAAAATGGATGGTGCAGTGTTTCACCACTCTTTGGACCTTAGAAAAAGCAGGTTAACACCAAAATCATGACCACAGATAATTCCTATGTTGCTCTGTGTTAACTCTGACTAAGTGCTTACATTGTTAAATAACTTAGTAACACCTCCAAATATTTGGGAACCTAAGTTTTATTTTATTTTGTTTTCAAGAAGTGGAAGCTACAGGTATTTATGAGCATGAAAAAAAGTCATTGTTGCCAAAGGTTCACCAAAATCACGATTATTTTTAAATGATGTTGGTCATTTTAAAATGCTCCATATACTAATAATCTAAATTAATGAATTAAGCAGGTGCTTACATTGTTTTAATCAACAGCACCTGCATTATAGCAACATTGTAGGAGCTGTTTGTGACATCATGTATTAAGAACATGTTGCCAATGCATTTTATAACATGCATTATAAAAAGTTATTAAAAGATGTGACTACATCTTGGAATCATTCAATAAATATTAATAAAGAATGCATGATTGGGCATTAAAAGTTCATTATCATTCAAACAGATGTTAGACATCAAGTGTCAATGAGCCACTCGATGGCATAAATAGTTCAGTAGTAGTTAGCAGTTTCCCTGAGGGTGTGTTAAATATCCTTCCCTTTATTATTTTGGAAATAGTCTCCATCTAAATGGTAGCTCCTGAGTCTCCTTGTGTGCTACCCAAATATTAATAGGAAAATAGACCAAACAAACCAAAAAACTTTTTTTTCCTCTCTTTGCTTTTTATTTGTATCTCTATAAGAATACTATTTCCTTTCCCTTCTCTTTTTTTGACCTCTCAATTTTTATGGTGGTCCTTTGCTCCTCCTTTCTCTTCCCTCCTTCCCCCTCCCACCTTGCTTTCCACTTTCCTTCTTTCCACAGCTCACCCTTTCTTTCTTGCCATTCCTACATCTGTAAAATGAGAAAAACTGTTAACTATATTATCTTGACTGTTTGAAGGCTTAAAGAAATACACTTAAGACTCCTAACGTTCAGATACTGTAGGATATTAATAAATGGAAGATGTTCTTCTTGCCTGTCCTGTTTCTCTGAGTCTGTCTTCTTCTTTTCTCTCTCGTTTCCTTACTTAGATCCTTGGCATCTCGTTCTGCTTTCCACCCCCGTCTTTTGCTGTCAGGTTGGCATTAGCACCTTCTTCACCCCCACAGCTCAGGGAGGCAGCGCCCTTCATTCACACCAGTAACACTCTCTCCTCAGCTCTGTATACTTCCTTCATTTGATAGGCACAATGGCAACTTGTTAAGATGATTCACTATATATCACAAAAGAGTCACATTTCATGAACTTCAGGAATTTCCTCAATAAAGACATATTTGCTCTATGTACATTTTTTTTAAGTTTTTTTTTTTTTTATTATACTTTAGGTGTTAGGGTAGATGTGCACAATGTGCAGGTTTGTTACATATGTATCCATGTGCCACGTTGGTGTGCTGCACCCATTAACTCGTCATTTAGCATTAGGTATATCTCCTAATGCTCTCCCTCCCCCCTCCCCCCCCCCCCCACACTCCCCCAAATGTGATGTTCCCCTTCCTGTGTCCATGAGTTCTCATTGTTCAATTCCCACCTGTGAGTGAGAACATGCGGTGTTTGGTTTTTTGTCCTTGCGATAGTTTACTAAGAATGATGTTTTCCAGTTTCATCCATGTCCCTACAAAGGACATGAACTCATCATTTTTTATGGCTGCATAGTATTCCATGGTGTATATGTGCCACATTTTCTTAATCCAGTCTATCGTTGTTGGAGATTTGGGTTGGTTCCAAGTCTTTGCTATTGTGAATAGTGCCACAATAAACATACGTGTGCATGTGTCTTTATAGCAGCATGATTTATAGTCCTTTGGGTATATACCCAGTAATGGGATGGCTAAACTTTAACTGCCTCAAATCTTACCTCTGAGTTTTAAACTGTAGCTACATGTAACTCACGTATTAGATACTGATGGTGGTTGAATTTTTCATGCCACATATAACTATTATAGGAAATTGGTTAATTTCCTTTAAATTCTCTTGATTACATTACCAAATATGTTTATTGAAACAGAATAATTCTCTGAAGTCTTAGTGGGATTCCATAGCCCATTAATTGCTTTGAAATCTCATGAATCATCTTGCAACTTGCTTTTGGTGTAGGTAGCAGTGCTGAATGGAATGGCTAAAAACGGAGCCACTTAGTTCATTAATCATTTGTTTTAGCAAATATCAGTTTACAAAATAATGCTAAGGAATCTTCTGTAGATGAAACAGGCTAAAAATAGATATAGCATTTTTGGAATTACAGATTCTTGTACAAATCAATAAAAAGTCCTGAAATGTGTACTTTTTACAAGGTAGGAAATTCAAAGACTTTGTAAACTACAGCTATGATGATTAATAAGCTGGCCGGGCGCGGTGGCTCACGCTTGTAATCCCAGCACTTTGGGAGGCCGAGGCGGGCGGATCACGAGGTCAGGAGATTGAGACCACGGTGAAACCCCGTCTCTACTAAAAATACAAAAAAAATTAGCCGGGCGTGGTGGTGAGCGCCTGTAGTCCCAGCTACTCAGAGAGGCTGAGGCAGGAGAATGGCGTGAACCCGGGAGGCGGAGCTTGCAGTGAGCCGAGATTGCGCCACTGCACTCCAGCCTGGGTGACAGAGCAAGACTCCATCAAAAAAAAAAAAAAAAAAAAAAAAAAAAGAAGCTATGAAAGCAAACAAATTACAGAATTAACGTTATTTCTCTCTGTGATATAGAATACAAAATTATGAATAACTAAAATTTAGCTACAATTCTTTTACTTTTATTAAATGGAATCCTAGAATGTGACCTCTCCCCACCCCCAGCAAGCCTATTTGCAATGAAGTTTGGATTCTTAGGCCAACCAAACAAGCACTATTGATACCACCTTTCATTGTGAGTAGATAAATCTATTAAACTTTCTGGTTTTTCTCAGTTAAACTAGATTCATTATTTCTAGCCTAAATCCCTTAGCTTTTAAACTAAGACAGAGATTTACTACAGCTCCTTTTTTTTTTTTTTTTTTTTTTTGCCAAGAAATGCTTATTAACTTCTTTTTCTCATCTTAGGCAAACAAACCCAGAGGACAAACATGTTTCCTGTCAAATATTCTTAAAGCCTTCTTTCATATAAAAGAAGGCTAAATCCTCAAAGAACCCAAATCTTTAAACCTGTTTGGTTTGTACCATCTCAGGCAACATTTCCTGGTGAGGAATATGCCATGGGGTGACTTGACTTTGAAATTTTCTTATTTTAAAAACAGAAGTCTATGTATATACATAGACTATATATATATATTATATATCTATATGTAATATAGATATATTTGTTTTTGCCCTGTTTTCTTTCCTCCCTTCCTCTCCCCGTATTCATATATATGTAGTTATATATATATATATATATATATATGTTGCTTAAAAATATGGATTCCTAAAACTATATTTTTTATCCAAGAAAGTTATTACATATAAGTATGGTTTACAGTTTTCCAAACCCAAATAGCGTTTTGCTCTTGATGCATAGAAAACACCATAGCTTGTAAAGTGTGTGTACATTGTGTACTTCATATTATAGAATTATTAGCTAATGATAATTGAGCAATTGTTATATTTGGTAGTGTTTTAAATGCTTTATATTATAAATGATTTAATCCTCCTATCAACCTAACAAGATAGGCAGTAGTGTAATTTCCACTTAATAGGTGAGGACACTGAGACACTAACTTGTTAAGTAACTCTAAATGTTCATAGCTAGTAAGTAAAGGAATCAAAATTTGAATCCAGGGTAGAGACAAAGCCAAAGTTTACAAGATGTGCAGTTGTGCCCTGAATTTCCAGCCTTGAATAAGTTCTTGAGACTTCTTGAGACTTCTATGTGAAGAAAAAAAAAGAAAGAAAGAAGAAAGAAAGAAAGAAAGAAAGAAAGAAAGAAAGAAAGAAAGAAAGAAGAAAGAAAGAAAGAAAGAAAGAAAGAAAGAAAGAAAGAAAGAAAGAAAGAAAGAAAGAAAGAAAAGTTTCAACACAGTGGATCAGTTTTACTTTAAAAATTTATCTCAAATTTCAGATAGGTTCTCAACATGGTCCAGGAATTCTGCAATTCTTGTATAATAAACTTCATCTCCTTTCTGAGATGTTGATTTCATAATTTTTCCTCTCTTTAAATGTTCTACATCAGCTTTTCTCTCCCAATTAGTTTTATTATTGCCTTTTTTTATTTAAAAAAAGGGAGGGAAATAGTAGAGTAGCACTTTCTCATTTCCCAGCAACTCTGTGAACATTTATGCCTTTCTTCTCCTAATATAATTAAGCAAAAGTTTCTCTTTATTGCAAGAAAAGTTTCTCTGTGAGGGTGCTGGATTTGAGTATTACCCACCAGCTTCACCCAGCCCCCTCTCAGCTGAATTGGCAATATCTTCCTCTCTAATAGACCACCCTTGGTACCTTGCAACCTACTCTGGCCTTTTCATCCTAAAGATAATACAAACTTCCAGAGAACCCCTTGTCTAGTCCATCTTCCATACCATTTCTCTGCTCCTCTTCACAGCAAATTACTCCTCTTGATTTCTGTACTTCCTCATATTTATTCTCTTATCATCCTAATTCATTGTGGCTCTGTTTCTATCATGCAACAAAAATGGCTTCTGGCCATGATGCTAAATCCACTGGACACCTTTCTGTCCCTGTCATATTCCACCTCTTAGCGATATTTCACATGGTTATTTACTCTTTTGAAAACTCATCTGTCTAGCATTCCATAATGCCACCTTTGTCTAGTTTTCCTCCTGCCTCTCTAAAGCATTTTCTTAATCTCCTTTACAGGTTCTGCTGTCTCGACCCAACTTATTATCTAAACAATGGCATTTCCCACAATTTTTTCTGAATCTTTTTCCTCTATTCTCTCCTTACCCTCTTCTTAAGACCTTCAACATGTTAAACTGTCTTTACATGTTTGTGGTGGACTGTATAATGGCCCCTCCAAATGATATCTCTACCCTAATCCGTGGAATCTGTGAATGATACCTTATATGGCAAAAAAGGGAAGTTTCAGCTATGACTTAATTAAGAAACTTGAGATGGTGCAATTATACTGGATTCTCCATGTGGGGCCTAAATGCAATCCCACATGTCCTTATGAAAGGAAAGCAGAGGAAGATTTAGGGCATACAGAAGGAGAGAATGTGATATGAGCACAGAGGTAGAGATTGGAGTCATGCAGCCACAAGCTAAGGAATACTGTAGCCCCAGGAAACTGGAAGAGGCAAGGGACAGATTCTCTAGCAGAGGCTCCAGAGGGAGCATGGCCTTATTGATTTAATTCTTCCTTGATTTCAAGCTTCTGGTCTCCAGTACAGAGAATAATGCCTGTACTGTGGTTCTAAATCTATTGTAATTTGTTAGAGCAGCCACAGTAAACTATTGCAAAGCTAAAGTTTACTAACTTAAATATACAATCCAAATTTCTTCTCTGAGCTTTAGAATCATAAAGAAGTATCTTCTGGCCTTCGCCATGTGAATACCTTAGAGTTATTTCATCTGTAACATGTCCACCATGGAATTCTTGCCTCTGTATCCCTTCCCCATGCTTGCTCCTTTCCCAATCTGCCTGTGCCGATCACTGGTATTGTCATCCACCCAACATCTCAGGCTAGAAATTGCATCCCTCCCTTGATTCTTGTCATCTTCTTGCCTTAGAAATGCATGGAGGGATCCCCACATTTTTTACCATTTTAGATGCTGTTAAGAACATTTGTGATTCATGGGATGAGGCTAAAATATCAGTACCAAACAAGAATTTGGAATAAGTTGATTCTAACCCTTGTGGATGACTTTGAGGGGTTCAAGACTTAGATGAGTGTGGTTCGTGGCATCCCTAAACAATGCCAATAGTAACATCGAAGATCACAGATAGACCTCAACAGTGGGCTTAAAATATTCAATAAACCATTCTCTAAACAGATGTGCTCTCATCTAGGCTTTGTTGTTCTATTTATAGAGAAGGAGCAGAGTAGGTTTAGCATAATTCTTAAGGGCCCTAGGATTTTCACAATGAGGAAGTAATTTCAAATGTGGTGTAAATAACAAGAGAGCTAGAATTAAAAGTGGAGCCTGAAGATGTGACTGAATTGCTCTAATCTGTTAAATGATAAAATTTTATCAGATAAGTTGATTTTTATCAATGGTGAAGAAAGTGGTTTCTTGAGATGGAACCTAGGCTGGGTGCGGTGGCTCACACCTGTAATTCCAGCACTTTGGGAGGCCGAGGGGGCACTGATTACTTGAGGTCAGGAGTTCGAGACCAGCCTGGCCAACATGGTAAAACCCCATCTCTACTAAAAATACAAAATTAGCTGGGCATGGTGACACACACCTGTAATTCCAGCTACTTGGGAGGCTGAGGCAGGAGAATCACTTGAACCTGGGAGGTGGAGGCTACAGTGAACTGAGATTGCACCACGGTACTCCAGCCTGAGCGACAAGAGCAAAACTCTATCTCAAAAAACAAACAAAGAAACAAACAAACAAGGAGATGGAATCTATGGCTGGTGAAGATGCTGTGAACATTGTTAAAATAGCAACAAAGGATTTAAAATACTGCATAAACTTAGTTGATCAAGTCGTGGCGGGGTTAGGGAGGATTAATTCCAATTTTGAAAAAAAGTTCTACTATGGATAAAATGCTATCAAACAATATTACATGCCACAGAGAAATCTCTTACGAAAGAAAAAGTCAATCTCTGTGGCAAACTTCACTGTTGTCTTATTTTAAGAAATTGTCACAGCCACCCTAACCTGCAGCAACCACCATCCTCACCAGTCAGCAGCCATAAACATTGAGTCAAGACCCTCCACAAGAAAAAAGATAATGATTTGCCGAAGGCTCAGATGCTGGTTAGCAAGTTTTAGCAATAAAGTATTTTTAAATTAAGATATATACATTTTTTCTTAGGCATAATGCTAATATGTCTTAAAATTATTATTAAAATTAAATTTCTATTAAAATAGATTACTGTATAAAATAGATTACTATTTACTGTATAAAATAGATTACTTTTTAAAAATTAATATGATATTGCTAAAATTTAAGAGTATTTGTGTTGATATAGATTGTTTTTGCTATTGTCTAACTTTCATATGCACTGAGAAATCAGAAAATTCGTGTGACTTATTGTGATATTCACTTTATTGCAGTGGTCTGGAACTGAACACACAGTATACCTGAAATATAGCTGTAGTTAGTTTTCAAGTTTGTGGTTATCTAATAAGCACCTGTGAACCCAAAACAAACATCTGTGAACTCAAAACAAAACTTAAGACCAGAAAATAACCTCCATCTAATGCTTTTCTCTCTCATTCCGTAAACCTGTCTCACTCAACTGAGCTAAACTATCGTCTTGGATGCCATGTCTATCATTTTCTTGCTTTCCTTTTTAAAAACAGTTTTTTTGTCTCTGCATGTACAGTATTCCAAAATAGTATATCTCATTATTTTAGTTATTTTAATTTTATTTTTAAAGTGGTTTCATGTAGCTAAGATTTGGACTTACTTTTTTAAAAAATTAACATTATATTGCTAAAATTTAAGCATATTAGTGTTGATATAGATTTTTGTTTTTGCTATTGTCTAACTTTTCACTATGTGAGTGACTATGCCACAGTTTATTCATCAGCTCTTTTGATGATGAGCACCTCCGTTGTTTCCATGTGTTCCTTTTGTAATTAATGCTGCTATAATCATTCTTATGCATGTCTACTATTGCATAGGTGCATACGTTTGGGCATTATATATTTAGTGCCAAAATTACTGAGTCATTTTCTCATAATTTTTGTTTTCTAAGCACCCCTTTTCTCCATCTGCACCACTCATCCATTCATCTATATCTTCATCATCTCTACCTAGTCTCCTGCAGTCTCTTCCCTGGTGTATTTTCTGGTTTCTCCTGGCAATTGAGGCTTCACAATGCAGCCAATGTAATATTCTTTATGAAGAGAATAAGATTATTTTTCCTCTCAAATTAAAACTCCTCACTCATTTCTTATTATTTTTCAACAAAATCTAAACTCCTTGCAAAGGCCAACTGGCCCTTTCCTGCCCGCTGCTCCAGCCTTCCAGCATATTCCTCCCCTGCTCTCTTTTTACATGCCCATCACACTGATGTCCTCTCAGTTGCGCAGACCCCAGGCTCTTTCCCACCTCAGTTACCTCATATGTGCATTTCTTTATACCTGAAATATTTCCTCCTGCTTCTAATGTGGCCAAGTCTTCTCTTCATTCAAGTCTTATCATAAAGCTCATCTTCCAGAAAATTGTTTCCTCACCACCTGTTCATTGTTAGGTCCTTGTTTGTTATCTTTTGCAAAATCCTTTCATTTCCTTCATAATATGTGCGGCAAGTTGTAATACTTATTTCTGCCTCTTTTTTTGCTATACTATAAAGTCTGCAAAGGCAAGGACTGGTTTTGTCTTCTTATGATGACCTAGCAAACAGTTTGCCGTACACAGATCAAACGATATTAAATGACCAGTAGACACTTCTTTCTTACCATAAAAAGGCAGTATCACATGGTCATCTGGTTAAAACTAAGAATAGTTGGCACTCAATGAAAAATTCTTAAAGAAAGTCCTAGCTAAATGAAGGAGTGGATGGATACACGCGCTATAGGGTAAGGACAGTGGCAGCACGGCGTATGTTGAGAATTCTGGAAGAAAGGCACCTCGTGAGTTAGAATGCTGTTATGTTTTGACTCCACCTTTCAACACTCTACACAAGAATAATCAAGTTTGAGACAACTTGGTAAAGTAACAACTTCCACTTTTCTTACCTGCTCTAACATCCTAGCACCTGAAGACACTTAGCCCAATTAACAATGTTGATCAATCTCCTCCACACAATGGAATCGAGTTCTGTAATTTTTTAATTTATCCATTGTAACTTTATTCACTATCTTATTTCTTTTATTAATTTTAACTACATTCTTGGGTCCCGACCTGCCTCAAACAAGTTTCAATTGCCATAGCGATTCTTTAAACATATGGTATTTTTTTTTTATTCGGTTTATCCTGAGTCTAATAGTCAAAGTCTGCCCCCTGTTCTTACCAGCCCATGCTTTTTCCTTTTGGCTTGTGTCCAGCTGTGGCAACTAGTGTTATTCTGTTTTGTTTTCCACAATACTTTTCTATTTCTCTCTTGCTTTTTTTTTTTTAAGAGACAATATCTCACTCTGTCACCCAGGCTGGAGGCTAGAGTGAAGTGACACAATACCAGCTCACTGCAGCCTCAAACTCCTGGGCTCAAGCAGTCCTCCCACTTTGGCATCTCAAGTAGCTAGGACTACAGGTGCATGACATCATGCATGGCTATCTTTTTTACTTTTTGTAAAAACAAGGTCTTGCCACATTGCCCAGGCTGGTCTCAAACTCCTGGCCTCAAGTGATCCTCTTGCCTGAGCCTCCCAAAGTGCTGGGATTACAGGCATGAGCCACTGTGTCTAGCCCCTTTTTATATAAGAATATCTCATCCTGGACATTCATATACTTTCTTTTTTTTTTGTATTTGTAGTTACAATGGCTAGAAATATATACCTTCTTTATCTGCAGTATTTACTTACTTCAGTGCTATTGACCAATTTTTTTTAATCCACTGAGATTCATTTTTGCTCTTGGGTTGTGATATAATTTGTCTCTGTGTTCCCACCCAAATCTCCTCTCAAATTGTAATCCGCATAATTCCCACATGTTGCAGGCAGAACCAGTAAGAAGTGATTGCATCATGGAAGTGGTTCCCCCTTGCTGTTCTTGTGATAGTGAGCGAGTTCTCAGGAGATCTGATGGTTTTGTAAGTGTTTGATAGTTCCTCCTTCACAAGCTCTCTCTCTGGCCTGCTACCATGGTAAGATGTGCCTGCTTCCCCTTCTGCCGTGATTGTAAGTGTCCTGAGGCCTCCCAGCCATGCATAACTGAGTCAATTAAATCTCTTTTTTAAATAAATTACCCAGTCTCAGGGAAATCCTTTATAGCAGTGTGAAAATGGATTGATACAGGCTGTGAATCAGATCTAACTTGTAAGCAGTGAAAATGTTATTCTTGATCTTTAGACTTAAAAGCTTTTGGATACTACATACTAAATTGTATATAGTATATTGTGCTATTCACAGTAGTCAAGACAAAGACTATTTTGTCATTATCAGAATATATCCCCATATATATAACAGAGTGATAAGAACTTTCTGGTTCTCAAACCCATTCTCAGTCAGATGTTGCTCTGGAACACAAGGTGATGCAAACTTTTCATAAAGTGCGTTTACGGGATATTTTTGCCTAGATAAGTCTATGTTTAGGAAAGTGGCCCATTATTTGCAGCTGATTCATTTTAAAGTGTTGCCAAAGTACTATACAAGTAACAAAACTATTACGTTATGTGTTAATATACTAATAATTACTCATCTATACTTAATGTTTTTTAAATACCAAAATGATGGCTTGAGCTTAAAAACAAATAAGAACAAAGAAAATCTCAAATATTATGAAAATAGAAAAGTTTAAAAGTATCGAAAGCTTGCTTTTTCAAGATCTCTTTAAGAGATCTTTTCTCCAGACTCTTTTAGACTCACGTTTGAAGCTGAAGGTGGGCATCTGGAAGAAGCATCTATCATAAACCGTAAGAATGATTAATCCTCCGGGTCGCATATTCCCCCATCATTTGCTCATGGCCAGGTTCCTCTTGAGTGTAAAACTAATTCCATTCATGCTTTGGGCCTGGAGCACCGCACTCATTTGCATAATACATTTTGCACTCACTGGATGCCAAGTGTAGATTAATAATCTGATTTGGGGAATAGTGAACAATTGTTTGGGAAAGTTCAATTGTTACTGCTTTCGGCACGCTTGAATTACAAATCTAGTGACAAGTAGCATATTGATCCAAACATGTTTATGTCATAGAAATAAATATCATAGAAATATCAATATTTGAATTTAAAATACAGCAGTCTTGCCCGACATTCACTGCCTTTTGGCAGGCAATTCAGTGAGTCTGTGAATGTATTCATGCGAATAATTGTTCATGATCACACTAAATCTCTTGACTGCTATTGTTAGCTCAAACCACACAATGCCATAGCAGGGTTTTTGGAACTATTTTTGAATTTTTCTGAATGGAATACATACCCAGGGGCCCAGAGTGGGATTGTAACTGGGTTGCATTTATTTCTGGCTCTCTGTCTGTTTGCTCATACCTCACAGCACTTCAATCCAAAGCACATTTTTATAAAATGTAGACTCACTTGGTTCAGGTAAGCGTTATTTGAATGTTGCTTCCATGGTACCAAAGAGATAGTCAGAGAGTCAACTATTTTCCTATTTTGAGAGGCCATAACAATCCCAACACCACCCCTCACTAATATTGACCAAGTGTATGGATCTCCTTAATAATGTTTTTCTTTGTAAATGATCTTTTGGCGAGAGCCATGAGACCACAATCAAGTCACTGGAAATCCCTGAGAAAGAAAGCATTTTGGTGTAAAGGGTTTATGAAAAATGACACTTTGTTGCAGTTTTTCCAAGCAAATTATAACTGCCTGTCATGCAGACAAGGGTTGCCATGGTAAGCGGTTTTTTGAATAGGTAAACCAAATAAAAGTGAGACAGAGCATGTGTAAAGCTCATGGGAAAGGGAAGTTCAGGTTGCCTGGAGCGAGAATAACCTCAGTATTTAAAGTCACAGAAGAACCCAACACCCTTTCCCCAAATGTAGTGCAGGCAAATGTCTATTTTCTGTCTCAGGCAGTTTCTTTCTAAAATGTTTAGCACAGAAATCACTAATGGTTTGTAGGAGAAATGGCTGAATCGTAGTACTATTACTATTGTGATAGGGTTAATTGTTTATTGATTCTAAAAAAAAAAAAGAACCTTTTTTCTCTTCAACGTACGTCGTTGTCATTGTGCCACGTATAGAACAGTTTTTCAGATACTTAGTCTTCAAACAGTAGCCAAAAGGCAGGGTAAAATTTTCATAATTCTAACACATAAGCTTATTAAAATTATTTAGTAGGACACTGTCACTTTTAAGTAGCCCTAATTCAAGAACTGTTATGTTTATATTATGATTTCACTTGTCAAAATGTATCAATACATACCACACTATTGAACACACAGCTTTTAATACCCTTTCCATGATGCTAGCTCTCTCATGTAAGTGTCAAAAACTCCAGTCCAGTATTCCATTCTCCCATCTTCAGATATGTACCTACATGTGCCTACAAATATCTTTATTTGCATGTCTAACAGATAAATCTCTTCTTCAGTATAGTGGGCTGAGCATGAGTTAAGTTGTCCCTCTCTACATAAAGTCTGTAAGAATGACATATATTAGCAATTAAACAAATAAATAAATCATGCGTAGAAACTAAAAGTTAGAAAAAGGGAATACACCAGCAGAAAATTATTAGAAGACTGGGTATGGTGGCTCAAACCTATAATCTCAGCACTTTGGGAGGCCATGGTGGGCAGATGGCTTCAGCACAGGAGCTGGAGACCAATCTTGGCAACATGGTAAAACTCTGTCTCTACAAAAAATACAACATTTAGATAGGTGTGGTGGCACGCACCTGTGGTCCTAGTTACATGGAAGGCTGAAGTGCAAGGATCACTTGAGCTAGGGAAGTTGAGGCTGCAGTGAGCCGTGATGGAACCACTGCACTCCAGCCTGGGCAACAAAGTGAAACCCTGTCTCAATCAATCAATCAATCAATCAATCAATCAATCAATAAATAAATAAGAAAACTCTTAAAAATTCTGGAGGATGGCAACAATAGGATTGGAGTTGTTGGATATTGAAATTAGGAGGAGGCCTAGGAGGAATCATCAGAAGGCTAGAAAGCAAAAGCAGCCAAGTGCATCAGCACTGTTATAACTTGAACCAAGCTGCCATGACAGAGATTCTTGTCTCCAAGTAGTGGCAGGGGTGTGTGAGCGTGGGTCAGAAGACATCGCCACATCCAGATGGCTAGCAAAGGCTGGGAGAAATAGCATATACGCCCACAGGATGAACTACCCAGGTATAGCACCAGGAAGTATGTACCACTCTTCCTCAGAGCTTGCTGAGAAATAGCCAACATAGCTTCTCAGCAGGCTCTGCTATCTCTCCCCTTAGCAGGCCTTAGGCCCATATAAATACTATTTAACAAGAAATCACCATTTCAAGGATGGACACACAATCAAGGATCTCCAAGCACTGAGGAAAACCAAGAGCCTAAAGGCAAGACAATAGAATCAATAAATGAATTGCTTACACTGGAACAAACAAAAATAATAAAAGAGAAAAAATGTGAAAATGAATATAATTGATACCTATATTGAGAAAAATAAAGGAAAATAGAATACTCATGAAAAAGGAATATGTTTTGTGCAAAAGAGCCAATTCAGAATCTCAGAAATGAAAAATACAATTGATAGTTAAAGAAAACGCAATGAATTCTCCCAGAGAGCCCCTTAGAAAGGCTGTGATGTGGAGGATATACACAAAAATTCTAGTGTTCATTTTGTAGTAACTTCAGGTTAAGAGAAAATAAAAAATGGAAGGAGGCAATATTTAAATGACTAAAGATAAGAAGCCCCCAGAAATTAAAAAAAAAAGGTTCATCAGCCTTTACACTAAAAGTACACACAAGCCAAACATAATTTAAATTTAAAAACAGTCTCTATTTATAATATGCTGGTATAAAATTTCGGAAACTGAAGATAAAGAGAAAAATTATGAACATTGCTAAAGGGATACAAAAGCAGATTATTAATACTAGAACAAGATTTAGATTAATATCAGTCTTCCCTAAAGCAACCCTAGAGAAGCAAGAAGATGATGGAGCAATATCTTGGAGGCAGTGATGAGGGAAAGTAGCTTTATCCTAGGATTCTATAGGCAAGTAGACATTCAAATGTGAGGGTAAAATCGAGACATGTTTTCATAGAAATTAAGACAGAAAGGCAGCCACACTCTAAAAGTTTACCAGTTTATCAGTTCCACAGATGTCTGAAAGAATAATGAAAGAATATAGTAAAGTAAGAGGAATGTCTACTGGCCTATGAAATGGACTACCACCAAAATGGAGCTCCCGTTTCCCCCTCCACAATTCTGTCTCTCTCCCAATCTTCTCCATCTTGGCCAATGGCACAATTATCAACCATGACACTTGTGATTCATCTTTCACTCTTCATTTTTCATCTTCCTCTACATTTAATTCATCATATCCTATAGGTTCTATCTTCAAAAATATCTTGAATCTATAACTTTTCTCCAACTGTACTGCCATCACTTAAGCTCAAGCCACCTTCATCTTCTTCCCATACTGCTGCAATAACCTCTTCCTGGGACTTTGCTCATTTATTTTCCTCCTCAGAGTACTTGCATTTACTGTCCCCTCCATCAGTAATATTCTTCCACCACTCTTCATCTGGATTGTTCATTTCCATTTTTAGAGTCTTAGCTCAAATGTTGCTTCTTCCACCTTTTTTTTTCTTGACATTTGCTTTATAACACCCTGTTTGTTTTCTGCATGATACTTATCACAGCCTATAATCACTTTTTAAACTATTTTATTGGTGATCTTTTCCACTAACATGTAAGCTGAGGATAGTGGTCCCACTTGTATTGTTTATTAAGTTTTCTTCACCTCAAAGGGGCTCATTTTGTTCTGAGCCAATAACACACTTACTGACACAGAACATTTGGAGAACAGCTACCTTCCCTGATTGAATGGACCCTAGGAGGTGCATGAGAAAGATCTTGAACCATATTAGGAATTGAGGTTCATACATTCCCCCACAGCCATTCATACAAAGACAATTGTCCAGTAGACTAGAGGCAAGAAGATGTGCAGGTTATAACCCTAACCAGGATCACAAATGGAGATGATGTGTCCCCTGTAATAAATTTACCACAGAAATGGGAGAAGTCTGAAAGGTTAGCCAGACTGAGCCTGGGGTTTGAGGCTGTTATCACCTACCCTCCCTTTTCTGAGCCTCCATCATACCTATGTCATTTGGGAACGAAAGGTTGTGGCGAGTCTAAACCATTCTGCTCTAGAATACTCCCCTGAAAGAGCTGAGCTTAAGAGAAGTGTTTTCCCTCAAATTCAGAGAGGAAGTGATGAGTAGCAGAGACTCAGGGGAGGTTGCCAGTTCTGACAAATGTTGTCCAGAGGAGGTCAGCAAACAGAAGTACAGAAACAGCCTGAGGCCAGCACAGTACTGTGAGTGTGGAACAGTGGTCTGTGGGGCTGTAAGCGAGGGCATTAAATCCTGCATGAAACACCTGCCTCCTCTCCATGGAGACTTGCTACCACCCTCCCCTTGCCAGAGTCTCTCAGGGGACAGTCATCTTTTCTTAGGAACCATAACTGGTTGGGGACAAACACATTACACATTTGACTCTCGAGATTCTCAAAAATATTTGGGGAGGGCACACTCAGAAAAAATAAAGACGCTATACTAATCTCAGAATTAGAGGCTCACAGTGTTGAAATTTGGGGATTCTCAGAATTGAGACATGGCTTAAGGGTACAAAGATGTAAAGGCATAGTTTCTCTACTTACAGAGACCCAAATTAATTAGAGTAAAAATAACAGTGATGATGAAAAGCAGTATTGATTCTTCTATGTCTAGGTCTCTGCTAAACACTGTACACACTTTATCCATTTTAACTTTTCAGCAATCATATGAATCAAGTACAATTGTTATCAATTTTTAGATGAAGGAAATGAAGCTTGTAATGATAATGTTACTTATCTAAACTGATAAGTTTTGGAGCTAGTAGAATCCAGACAGTCCAGAGGTCACCTGCTTCATCACTGTGCTCACTGACTTCCTAACAGTACTGAGGAAATAAACCTATTAAATATTACAGTCACAATGCAATTTATAGATATTCCCTAACCACAATTAAACCTGCAGTTGCCCCTTGAATTCCTGGGGGCAGAGCATGGCTACGACACACAGAATATTGAGGCGGTATCTCTATAGAAGGGCTTCATTAGCTAGTGGATGCCTGGCCACCCATCTCCAAGAGGCAAAAGAGGAACCAACCCTTGGAGCAGGGCTGCAGCTAATTTGGTGGGGTAGGAAATACAAGTTTCCATGGGAATGCCCATGTTTGGCTGGGGAAATCAAGGGAAGGATTATCAGAAGCAATAACATTTGAATTGACTCTGGACTAAAAATACAACATGAGAGGACTATGGTCCCATGGCTTAGGTTGAGGACAGCACTCTATTCCACGCAAAAATAAATGTGAGGAAAGCAGAGTACCAGGGCTGGAAAACTGGACTACTACATATACTATCTAGACAGAGACTCAGAAAGATAAGATAGAGACTCAGCCAAATAAGATATTAGTAAGAAGGCAAAATTCCAGTTAATAAAACCACAGGTTAAGGTCAGAGTGGCATCAACGAGTAAGCTGGCTTGAAACTAATTCCTCGAAAATTGAACTAGAGCTTTAATTCCCCTAAAAACAGGATTGACCCCAACAAAGAAAACTGGGGAACTTTTTAAAAAAGAAGAAGAAACAAACACCAATACTAGCAGAAGAAATGAGATAACTAAATTAGAAACGAACTGAATGAAATTGAGATGAAAAAATTCATACATAGGATCAATGAAGCCAACAATTGGTTCTTGGAAAGAATAGACAATATGTATAGATCTCTAGATGCATTAACAAAAAAAAAGAGAATACACAAATAAATACAATAAAAATGATGAAGATGACATTACAACTGATCCCACAGAAGTACAAAAGATCCTTACAGAATACTATGAAAAACTTCGTGCACACAAATTAGAAAATACAGAGGAAATGGATACATTCCTAGAAACATATAACCTCCTATGACTGAATCAGGAAGAAAATGAAAACCTGAAAAGAAAATAACAAGTTCTGAAATTGAATCAGTTATTTAAAAAAAAAAAAAACCTACCAACCAAAAAAAAGCTCTGGACCAGATGAATTTAGAGCTGAATTCTACCAAATGTATAAAGGTACAAAGAATGGTACCAATCTTACTGAAACTGTTTGAAAAAATCAAGGAAAAAGGGGTCCTGCCTAACTCATGCTATGAAATAAGCATTGGCCTAATAACAAAATCTGTCAGAGACACACACACAAAAGAAAACTTGAGGACGATATTCCTCATAAACACAGACCTAAAAATTCTCAACAAAATACCAGAAAACTGAATCCAGAAACATATCAAAAAGCTAGTTCACTGTGATCAAATAGGATTTAAATCTGAAATTCAAGGCTTTATATCTGGAGTACACAAATCAATAAAGGTGATTCACCACATAAACAGAATTAAAAGCAAAAGCATATGATCATGTCAATAGATGCCAAGAAAGCTTTTGATAAAATCTAACATCCTTTCATGACAAAAATCCTTAACAGACCATGTATTAAAGCAACATACCTCAAAATAATAGGAGGCGTCTATGACAAACCCATAGCCAACATCAAGCTGAGGCAAAAGCTGTAACCATTCCCATTCAGAACCACAACAAGACAAGGATACTCACTCTCACCACTTCTGTTCAACATAGTGCTGGAAGTCCTAGCAAGTGAAATAAATAAAAGGCATCTAAATAGGAAAAGAAGAACAATCTCTTCGTACTGATGATATGATTTTCTAGGTAACCTAGAAAACCCTAAAGACTCTGCCAAAAGGCTCCTCAACCTAATAACTGATTTTAGTAAAGTTTCAGGATACAAAATCAATGTACAAAAATCAGTAGCATTTCTATACAACAATAACAATCAAGCTGAGATCAAATCAAGAATACAATCCCATGTATAAAAACCACCCAAAAATGAAATATCTAGGAATACAGCTAACCAAGGAGGTGAAAGATCTCTACAAGGAGAACTACAAAACACTGTTGAAAGAAATCAGAGATGACACAAATAAATGGAAATATATTCCATGCTCATGGATTGGAAGAGTCAATATCATTAAAATGACCATACTACCCATAGATTTAATGCTATTCCTAACAAACTACCAATGTCATTTTTTACAGTTAGATAAAACTATTTTAAAATTCATATGGAACCAAAAAAGCATACTGAATGGCCAAAGCAATCCTAAGCAAAAAGAAGAAAGCTGGAGGCATCACATTATCCAACTTCAAACTATACTACAAGGCTGCGATAACTAAAACAGCATGGTACTGGTACAAAACCAGATACTTAGACCAAAGAAACAGATTAGACACCCCTGAAATAAAGCAGCACATCTACAACCATGGGATCTTCAACAAAGCTGATAAAAATAAGCAATGAGAAAAAGACTGCCTATTCAATAAATGGTGCTGAGATAGTCATATGCAGAAGAATGAAACTGGACTCTTACCTTTTGACCATATAAAATATTAACTCAAGATAGAATAAAAATTTAAGTGTAGACTTCAAACTATAAAAATTCTAGAAGAAAATCTAAAAAGTATCCTTCTTAATGTTGGCCTTGGCAAAGAATTTTTGGCTAAGTCCCCAAAAGCAATTGCAAAAAAAAACTCCAAAAATTAATAAGTGGGACCTAATTAAACTAAGTCTCTGCTCAGCGAAAGAAACTATCAAGAGAGTAAACAGACAACCTACAGAAAGGGAGAAAATACTTGCAAACTATTCATCTGACAAAGGTCTAATACCCAGAATGTGTAAGCAACTAAAACAAATCAACAAACTAAGACAAACAGCCCAATTAGAAAATTGACAAAGGACATGAACAGACACTCCTCAAAGGAAGACATGCAAGTGATCAACAAATATATGAAAAAAATGCTCATCATAACTAATCATCAGAGAAATGCTAATCAAAACCACAATGAGATGCTGTCTCACACCAATCTGAATGGCTACTATTAAAAGTTAAAATTATATCAGCCATAGGCAATGCAAAAATCCTCAATAAAATACTGGCAAATCAAATCCAGCAGCACATCAAAAATCTTATCCACCATCATCAAGTCGGCTTCATCCTTGGGATGCAAGGCTGGTTCAACATATGCGAATCAATAAATGTAATCCATCACATAAACAGAACCAATGACAAAAACCACGTGATTATTTCAACAGATGCAGAAAAGGCCTTTGACAAAATTCAACATTCCTTTATGTTAAAAACTTTCAGTAAACTAGGTATTGATGGAACATATCTCAAAATAATAAGAACTATTTATGACAAACCCACAGCCAGTATCATACTGAATGGGCAAAAGCTGGAAGCATCCCCCTTACTGGCAGAAGACAAGGATGCCCTCCCTCACCACCTATTCAACATAGTATTCGAAGTTCTGGATAGGCCAATCAGGCAAAAAGAAAGAAATGAAGAGTATTCAAATAGGAAGAATACCCCATCGTCTCAGCCAAAAAAAACTTCTTAAGCTGATAAGCAACTTCAGCAAAGTCTCAGGATATAAAATTAATGTGCAAAAATCACAAACATTCCCATACATCAACAATAGGCAACCAGACAGCCAAATTATGAATGAACTCCCATTCACAATTGCTACAAAGAGAATAAGGTACCTAGGAATACAGCTAACAAGGGATGTGAAGGACTTCTTCAAGGAGAACTACAAATCACTGCTCAAGGAAATAAGAGGAACACAAACAAATGGAAAAACGTTCCATCCTCATGGATAGGAGGAATCGATGTCATAAAAAATAGCCATACTGCCCAAAGTAATGTATAGATTAAATGCTATTCCCATCAAACTCCCATTGACATTCTTCACAGAATTAGGAAAAACTACTTTAAAATTCATATGGAACCAGAAACAGCTCACATAGCTAAGACAATCCTAAGCAAAAAGAACAAATCTGGAGGCATCATGCTACCTGATTTCAAACTATACTACAAACCTACAGCAACCAAAACAGCATGGTACTGGTACCAAAACAGACATGTAGACCAATGGAACAGAATGGAGACCGCAGAAATAACACCACATAACTACAACCATCTGATCTTCAACAAACCAGACAAAAACAAGCAATGGTGAAAGGATTCCCTATTTAATAAATGGTGCTGGAAAAACTGGCTAGCCATAAGCAGAAAACTTAAACTGGACCTTTCCTTACACCTTATACAAAAATTAACTCAAGATGATTAGAGACTTAAATGTAAAACCTAAAACCATAAAAATCCTGGAAGAAAACCTAGGCAGTATGATTCAGGACATAGGCATGGGCAAAGATTTTATGATGAAATCACCAAAAACAATTGCAACAAAAGCTTAAATTGACAAATGGGATCTAATTAAACTAAACAGCTTCTGTACAGCAAAAGAAGCTATCATCAGAGATTTATGTGGCCAAAAAACATGAAAGAAAGCTCACCATCACTGGACATTAGAGAAATGCAAATCAGAACCACAATGAGATACCATCTCATGCCCGTCAGAATGGCGATTATTAAAAAGTCAAGAAACAACAGATCGTGGTGAGGCTTTGGAGAAATAGGAATTCTTTTAAATTTTTGGTGGGAATGTAAATTGGTTCAAACATTGTGGAAGACAGAGTGATGATTCCTCAAGGATCTAGAACCAGAGATACCATTTATTTGACCCAGCCATCCCATTTTGGGGTATATACTCAAAGGAATATAAATCCTTATGTTATAAAGATTCATGCACATGTATGTTTATTGCAGCACTATTCACAATAGTAAAGACATGGAACAAACCCAAATGCCCATCAATGATAGAGTGGATAAAGAAAATGTGGCACATATACACCATGAAATACTATGCAGCCACAAAAAGGAATGAGATCATGTCCTTTGCAGGGACATGGATGAAGCTGGAAATCATCATCCTCAGCAAACTAGCACAGAAACAGAAAACCAAACTCCGCATGTTTTCACTCATAAGTGGGATTTAACAATGAGAACACATGGATGTAAGGAGGGGAACATACACACCAGGGACTTATCGGGTGGGGATGGGTAAGGGGAGGGAGACCATCAAGACAAATAACTAACGCATGTGGGGCTTAAAACCTAGTGATAGGTTGATAGGTGCAGCAAACCACCATAGCACACATATACCCAAGTAACAAATTTGCACATTCTGCACTTGTATCCTGGAACTTAATAATTAAAATATTTTTAAAAATTCAAGTTTTATTTTAGATACAGGGGGTACATGTGCAGGTTTTTTTACATGGCTATACCCTGTGATGCTGAGGTTTAGGGTATGAGTCTCATCACCCAGGTAGTTAGCATGGTATCCAATAGGCAGTTTTTCCACCCATGACCCCTTTATTTTCCCTGCTCTAGTTGTCCTCAGTGTCTCCTGTTGCCATGTGTGTGTCCATAAGTACCCAACTTTTAGTTTCCACTTATAAGTGAGAATATGTGATATTTGGTTTTCTGTTCCTGCATTAATTTGCTAGGGATCATGGCCTCCAGATCCATCCATGTTACTGTAAAAGACATAATTTCGTACTTTTTTATGGCTGCTTAGGATTCCACAGTGTATATGTACCCCATTTTCTTTATTTGATCCACCATTGAGGGGCACCTGGGTTGATTTCATGCCTTTACTATTGTGAAGAATGCTGTGATGAACATGTGAGTGCAGGTGTCTTTTGGTAGAATAATTTGTTTTCTTTTGGGTATATATTGCAATAATGGGATTGCTGGGTTGAATGGTAGTTGTTTTAATTTCTTTGAGAAATCTCTGAACTGCTTTCCACAGTGGCCAATTAATTTACATTCCCACCAACGGTGTATAAGTATTCCCTATTCTCCATAGCCCTGCCTATAACTAATATTATTTTAATAGTAGCCATTCAGATTGGTGTGAGGTTACATTTATTAATTTGCATATGTTGAACCAGCCTTGCATCCCAAAGATGAAGCTGACTTGATTGTGGTGGATAAGCTTTTTGATGTGCTACTGATTTGGTTTGCCAGTATTTTATTGAGGATTTTTGCATCAATGTTCATCAAATATATTGGCCTGAAGTTTTCTTTTTTGTTGTTGTGTCTCTGCCAGGTTTTGGTATTAGGATGATGCTGGCCTCATAAAATGAGTTAGGGAGGAGTCTCTCCTTTTCAATTGTTTGGAATAGCTTCTGAAAGAATGGTGCCATCTCCTTTTTGTGCCTCTGGTAGAATTTGGCTGTGAATCTGCCCGGTCTTGGGCTTTTTTGGTTGATAGGCTTTTCATTACTGCCTCAATTTCAGAACTTGTTATTGGTCTATTCAGGGATTTGACTTCGTCCTGATTTAGTCTGGGGAGGGTGTATGTGTCCAGGAATTTATCCATTTCTTCTAGATTTTCTAGTTTATTTGCATAGAAGTGTTTACAGTATTCTCTGGTGGTGGTTTCTTTTTCTGTGGGGTCAGTGGTGATATCCCTTTTATCATTTTTTTATTTATCTGTTTGATTCTTCTCTCTTTTCTTCTTTATGATTCTAAACAGTAGTCTATCTTTTTTATTAATTTTATTTAAAAAACAGCTCCTGGATTTATTGATTTTTGAAGGATTTTTTCGTGTCTCTATCTCCTTCAGTTCCACTCTGATTTTAGTTATTTCTTGTCTTCTGCCTGCTTTTGGAATTGTTTGCTCTTGCTTCTCTAGTTTTTTTTTTTTAATTGTGATGTTAGGGTGTTGGTTTGTGATATTTCTAGCTTTCTGATGTAGGGCATTTTAGTGCTACGAATTTCCCTCTTAACACTGCTTTGGCTGCATCCCAGAGATTCTGGTATGTTGTCTTTTAGTTCTCATTGGTTTCAGAGAACTTCTTGATTTCTGTCTTAATTTCATTATGTACCCAGGAGTCATTCAGGAACAGGTTGTTAAATTTCCATGTAGTTGTGTGGTTTTGAGTGTTTCTTAATCCTGAGTTCTAATTTGATTGCACTGTGGTCTGAGAGACTGTTTCTTTGATTTCAGTTCTTTTGTATTTGCTGATGAGTGTTTTACTTCCAAATATGTGGTCTATTTTACAGTAAGTGCCATGTGGCACTGAGAAGAATATATATTCTCTTGTTTTGGGGTAGAAAGTGATGTGGATATCTATTAGGTAAACTTGATCCAGAGCTGAGTTCAAGTCCTGAATATTCTTGTTAATTTTCTGTCTCATTCATCTGTTTAATATTAACAGTAGGACGTTAAAGTCTCCCACTATTATTGTGTGGAAGTCCAAGTCTTTTTGTAGGTCTCTATGGACTTGTTTTATGAACCTGGGTGCTCCTGTATTGGATGCATATATATTTAGGATAGTTAGCTCTTCTTGTTGCATTGATCCCTTTACCATTATGTAATGCCCATCTTTGTAGTATGTTTTGATCTTTGTTGGTTTAAAGTCTGTTTTGTCAGAGACTAGGATTGCAACCCCTGATTTTTTCTGCTTTCCATTTGCTTGGTAAATTTTCCTTCATCCCTTCATCTTGAGTTTATCTGTGTTTTTACACATCAGATGTGTCTCTTGAATGCAGCACACTGATGGTTCCTGATTCTTTATCCAATTGGCCAGTCTGTGTCTGTTATTGGGGGCATTTAGTCCATTTACATATATGGTTAATATTGTTATGTGTGAATTTGACCCTGACATCATTATGCTAGCTGGTTATTTTGCATACCAGTTGATCCCATTTTTTCATAGTGTCATTGGTCTTCATATTTTCCTATGTTTTGCAGTGGCTGGAACTGGTGTTTCCTTTCCATATTTAGTGCTTCCTTCAGGAGTTCTTGTAAGGCAGGACTGCTGGTGACGAATTCCCTCAGGATCTGCTTGTCTGAAAAGGATTTTATTTCTCCTTCACTTGTGAAGCTTAGTTTGGCTGGATATGAAATTCTGGGTTGAAAATTCTTTTTTTTTTTTTTTTTTTAATAATGTTGAATATTGGCCCCCATTCTCTTCTGGCTTGTAGAGTTTCTGCTGAGAAATCTGCTGTTATTCTGATGGGCTTCCCTTTGTAGGTGACATGGGCTTTCTCTCTGGCTGCCCTTAACATTTTTTTCTTCATTTTAACCTTGGAGAACCTGATGATTATGTTTCTTTGGGTTGGTCTTCTCATGGAGTATCTTACTGGGGTTCTGTGTATTTCCTGAATTTGAATGTTGGCCTGTCTTGCTAGGTTGGGGAAGTCTCCTGGATAATACCCTGAAGTGTATTTTCCAAATTGTTTCCATACTCTCCGTCTCTTTCAGGTACTCCAATCAGTTGTAGGTTCAGTCTTTTTACATAGTCTCATATTTCTTGGAGGTTTTGTTCATACCTCTTCATTCTTTTTTCTCTAATCTTGTCTGCCTGCCTTATTTCAGCAATATAGTCTTCCATCTCTGATATTTTTTCTTCTGCTTGATCGATTCAGCTACTGATATTTGTGTATGCTTCACAAAGTTCTCATGCTGCATTTTTCAGCTCCCTCAGGTCATTTAATGTTCCTCTCTAAACTAGTTATTTTAGTTCACAGCTCCTCTAACCTTTTATCAAGGTTCTTAGCTTCTTTGCATTGGGTTAGAACATGCTCCTTTATCTCAGAACAGTTTGTTATTACCCACCTTCTGAATTGATCTTCTGTCAGTTCGTCTATCTCATGCTCTGTCCAGTTCTGTGCCCTTGCTGGAGAGATATTGTGATCATTTAGAGGAGGAGAGGCACTCTGGCCTTGTGGGTTTTCAATGTATTTTTGTGTGTGTTGTTGTCGATTCTTTCTCATCTTCATGGGTTTGTCTACTTTTGCTATTTCAGGCTGCTGACCCTTTGACGAGGCTTTCATGGGGACTTTTTTTGTTGTTGATGCTCTTGTTGCTGCTTTCTGTTTGTTTGTTTTTCTTTCAGTAGTCAGTTCCCTCTTCCTTAGGGCTGCTGTGGTTTCCTGGAGGTTCTCTTCAGGCCTTACTCATCTGGAGTTGTCACTCGAGGAGGCTGGAGAACAGCAAAGATGGCTGCCTGCTCCTTCCCTTGGGATCTCTGGCCTCAAAGGGCATCAACATGATGCCAGTCGGAATGCTCCTGTATAGGATGTCTGACAACCCCTGTTGATGGGTTCTCACCCAGTTGGGTGGCACAGGGAGCAGGACTCATTTAATGAGGCATTTTGGCTGTCCCTTGGTGGAGGGCGTGGGCTACACTGGTGAGGGAACCCACTCATCTGGGCTGCCCAGATTTCTCAGAGCAACTCCCTTGGCTGGATGTGGGGGCTCCCCTTCCCTGTGTGGCTCTCAGGTGGGCTGCCTGCACCACATTGCTCTTCCTTCCTCTCCATGAGTCATGCCAGCCACCTAGTCAGTTCTAATGACAAAATCTGGATACCTCGGTTGCCGGTGCAGGATTCATATGTTGTTTTGGAACTTATCGATGGGAGCCTGCAATCACCACTGTTTCTAGTTGACCATCTTGGCTCCACTGAAATTTTTTTTTTAAGAAAAGATCATGACCTTTAAAGGAGAGAATTTCTGTCTTATTTACCAATGTATTTCCAGAACTACTTTAAACTCAGAACATTGTAGACAGAGTTTTTACTTGTTGGTGCTTGACACCAACTAGATACTGAAAAATATGTTGTTACTTCTTCCTCATATTATTTTTAAATTCAATAATATTTGCCAAATTGAGAATATTATCAAGAAAACTAACCTACTTACCTGGTTGTGGATTGTTTTAAAAGTTTTAAAATATGATCATATTTGTAAAATATTGTATCCATAGAACCCATTTTCAAATATTTTATGGTTCCCAAATATATACTTGTTTATCTTGGCATATAGAAAAAGAAATAAAGAAATACAGAAATGGTTACAATATGTAAAATTAATTGAATTATTATGGAATATAATATGAAGGACTAGATATTCAACTCTAAAACTCAGAGTTAGTCCGATTTATAGTTTTTCTTTTTAATATTTGTTTTAGAAAATTGCCATTTATCTGCTTTTAATTTGGTAGTGCATTTTACAATTGATGGCATATTTGATTCAATAAATTATTAGAGAGTCAGGAGAGTTTTTTCTGAGGAGGTACATTTTCCCCAAACCTGGCCCTCAACAGCAAACTGGTTAAACTTGCAAGTGTCCTTGCATCTGGCATATACCACCTACAGCTAGGCTATCTGTGTCAGGTATCCTGGGGCCACTGACTTCTCTTCCAGAATTATATTCCTCAGAAGGATCCTGTCTCATTATCTCCACCTGGAGGAACAATAGGGGCCCTTCTCAGGGAGCTACAACTTGCTGCTAATATTATAGAGCTAATATTATAGAAATTCACATACTGATGGACAGAAAGAAGTAAGAAAGAATTCCTAGGAGAGGTCTATGACTATGATTTGGTTTTTTATTGTCTACCAAATTGTAAACTGTAGTGGCAGAGTCTGTCTTTCTCTCTGGCATATGTGTTAATGTGCCCAAAGGCTAGTAAGCATTGAGTATATTTAATATGCATGATAAATAAAGGGATAAAGCCACCAATTTTGCCTTTTTAATGTTTATTTTTCCAAAAATACAAACTTCACTGTAAATAAAAATTGATAAAACATACTATCAATCTGAAATGCTTTGAAGTAGGAAATAATAGTAGAATAATTCTGATTCTGTACCAAAAAAACATGCAAATGTTTTATTGGAGAGTGGTCTGCCTCTCCATATTCCCTACCTCTTCATGCCAGAAATCAGAAGAGCAATGGATTAGGATGAGACTGAGGCTTCTGGGCACCAAGTACAGTGCAAAACCCCTCTGCAGCTACTAAACCTAAAATCCATGTGCTGAATGACACAGGTAAGGGAGGATGTGGCATTCAACATTCTAAATTGTGTGCCCTGTAGCTATAGCTTACTCATAGTGAAATTGGGCCCACTTTCTGTTCCAACCCATTCTTTTTCATGTGTTGAGTGGAACTAAGCCAGAAATTGAACCAGAAGTACCCAGACATGTTGGTCAACTATTGCTTTAACAGATGTATTCTTTCATTCTGGCTCAATCTCAAATTCCTGTACTTCATGGATCTAAAAGAGGAAGAACATTTCACTCTGTCTTCATCATCTGGAATGCCCGAGTATGAGTTTTATAAATTTTTAAATATACTTTATAAATATTCTTTGATATACATTCAATATTTAATAAAATTATTAAATATATATAAAATCAAGCCAGCTGTATGGCTCATATTCTGAGCTATATTGCCAGGTATTTATGAGTCCAAAGCCACTGTATTATGGTCTGATGTCTGACAAACTGGCAAGAAGGCATGTTAACTAAATATAGGGATACAGGGATGAAGCATTGTTAGGCCCAATGTTATCTCTTTGGATTATAAAGTGCCCATTTTCTCTCTGATACTGATGGTTTTCTACTTTGGGAAATGGGTCTTTCTGCTTGTTTAGGCTGACAGTGCTGATAAGGCCAGAATTGTGAGTTTAATTTTTGAAACGACAACTCAGTTTGGCACAGAGGAAGGCTCTTATGCTTAGCCCGTTCTTGTACTACTTGCTGAATGCCAGCAAGCAATCTATTGTAGAGAAGGTTCAGTGCAACCATGTGGATGGAGCCCTGCAACTATCAATGTTGTGTGGAAAAACAAATGTAAGTACATGTACATACTAGTACACCTTTCAGCCATTCATTTCTTCTTTCAGCCATTTGTTATTTCATTCAATAAGCTATAGCTGAATAGTCACAGGATATAGAATATATTAACAGCTGAGTGACCAAAGACAAAGTCATCCTGTTGGATTTGAATCCAGGTATGTTAAGGCCAGTACATACTTTGAGTGTGTGGACTTTATCTAGGTTGCTTATAACTTGGCTTTGATTGGTTTTTAATTTTCTTTATTAAAGACAACATTTAAGAAGTTGTACTGAATTTGATTTCTTTTATTTATTTTTATTTTATTTATTTAAATTTTTTTGAGATGGAGTCTTGCTCTGTTGCCCAGGCTGGAGTGCAGTGGCACGATCTCAGCTCACTGCAAGCTCCGCCTCCGGGGTTCACGCCATTCTCCTGCCTCAGCCTCCTGAGTAGTTGGGACTACAGGTGCCTGCCACCACACCTGGCTAATTGTTTGCATTTCTAGTAGAGATAGGGTTTCACCATGTTAGCCACTTAAAGCTATGATAAAAATAGATTTACGGAAAGGTATCAATTAGCTTTGGTGAACTTGTAGCTTACTTCCGTTTTTACAAAACTCCCACTTATTACTTAAGGCTTTTTCTTTTTTGCTTCTTTATAGAATCCAGTATGTCTGTAGGAAACCTAAATCTATCCACAAATGAACTTCATAATTAGTTATTTGGTTTAGCTATAAAAGTTTCTTTCATTCAGTATTATTAAGCCCTTCTAAGATTGTGCCATTTTATATATTTTGTGTGAGGACTTCTGATAAATTAGTAATGAAAAATGGTTACTTGGAGTTCTTGCTCTTGTGTTATTACCTCCTTTGGGCCAAAGATCTCAGGTTATGGAATTAAAATTGACACAGATTGCTTTATCAAATGATAGTAAGATGTGGTTTTGCTACACCATATAATGAGAAGTATATGCATGACACCTAAAAAAATGAAAAACTTTCCAAGTTCATATTCTGTAAATTCCAAAATTAAGGATACGTTATTTAAATACACTGTTTTCCATAGCAGAGTCATTCACACCCACTTTTTCCTCTCTATCATTCATATTTACCAGGCCTTGCCTAAAAGCTCCAAGTTTGGTCTTTGGGCTGGCAATACAGTTTTTGCATCCTAGCTGTGATATAGAAAGATGTACAGTCAGAAAATTCAACTGCAAGTGGCTGGATCATTAACTTCACTTTTCTGAGCATTTATTTTTTTGTCTTCAAAATGGAAATTATAATGTCATTCTTATTTGTAAGGATTAAATGTTTATAATGGATATAAAGTTATCCATAACTGTAAAGTGGGCATAAATATAAGTTCTTGTTAGTCTTATATTAGACTGTGGTAGAGTTATATTAGATGTGATGATGCTTTCTCAAATTCCTTGTAAGCTTCTAGTTCACTAAAGGCAAAAATCCCTCCATTCAATCACAAATATATTTGATGGTATTGCAGTGATATTTATGTTTCATTTGCATATGTGGAAAACTGACTAAACCTGCAGATTTTATTTTCACTTATAATCCCCATGTGTCTGATGACAAAAATTCCCCGTCTGTCTTTCACAGAAGGGTAATTATTGGTGCTAAGGTGTAGAGCGTAATATTTGGGAATCTCTTAAACAGTTTATCCTGTACTTGAATTCTAACAATGAAAAGAGAAAAATTGTAAGGATTTCAAGATGGACTCTGAGGAATGATCAGACAAGCATGCTTTTATTCCATTTCCATCATTTTGAATTTTAAATCACCTTTTAAAGGGCACTAACTCATTCTTGCAAATTAATCTGCTCTCCAATTAATGTGCCCAACATGACAATAAGACCAGTTTTAGCTTGGCTGAGCAGACCGGTCAAACAGGAGTGTGTGACTTGAGGACTTGGAAAGCTTGTTGGAGGCCACATTTCCTTCCCCCTCCTTCCTCTGGGGCTCTTTTAACAGCTTAGATTTAATTAGGCCAGCTAATCCACCTAAAACCAGCAGATAGAACAGTTTCTATAGAAACCCTCTCACTACCAAACAATATAATAATCTGCAATATTCCCAATACTAATTACTACATGGAACAATGGCAGTACATTTATTAATCTGGATCAGTGCTTTCCAATAGAAATAGATTGTGAGCCATATATCTAATTTTTAAATTTTCTAGTAACCATGTCATGAAAAAAGTAAGAAAATTTTTAAAACACAAAAATCAAGTGAAATCAATTTAACAGCATATTTTATTTAAACATCCTATCCAAAATATTATCATTTCATCTTGTAACCAATACAAAACGTTGTTAACGTGATATTTGATCAATTTTTACATGTCTTCAAAGTCTTGTGTGTATTTTTTACTTATAGCTCATTATAATTTGAACATTTCAAGTGCTCAATAGCCACATGTTGTTAACAGCTACCATATTCTACAGGCTAGGTCTAGATTATTAGAATTCTTTCCTTGATAAGCCCGTTTATGACATTTACTGATATATAGAAGTTTCCTTCGTCTTTTTATTTTCCAGACCATGCACATTTTTGACATGCATTACATTTTATAAAAGTAGACTGCAAATGGTAGTGATGAGAAATGCCAGGTTTTATTACAAGAAAGTGTTCATAAATAGAAATGACTTTGTGTTTTCAATCAAAAAGTAAATAATGCTTGCATGAAAATATGAGCATCAGATTTTCCAAAGGAAAATTGAAGACTGGTGTGCGAGAAGAAACCATTTATATACTTTATGAATGTAGAGATGTGCTATATCCCAAGTTTCTATAGAAAAATAGTGATTTTAAACTACAAGAAATGTTAAGTCATAGTGCAAAATAGTGCTTAGTGGTATTCTGGTCTGAAACATACCTATTAAATGCTTGCCTTAGGTGGTTAGGATTAAATACCACACCAATAAAGATTGGCGCTGGCATATTGGAACTTCTAAGTTAAAATTAGTCATAGGAATGCAAACATACAGAGATGTACTGGTTTTCTAAAATACCTTCTTCACTATCACCTTCAAAATAATTTTTTTCTCAGTTTTGGAGCGTTTGGGAGAGTGATTCTTTCCTTTCACTTTTGTTTACTCAATTTAGCATAATCTTGAGGAAATGGGAAAATGAATAGAGAGATTACATGCCCAGAAAACCATTCACATCCATGCAAGAGAACATGTATCCTTAATATTTTCCTAGGCCTTCCTTGTTCTAATATCTAATATCTTATAGCCTTAATGAATATGGCACATGGGCACATTCACAAAGACATTATGCCAGAAAAAAAGTGTCCTCAGCACTGTTGAATGTCTGAGGCCAGCCAGAGTCTGTGGAATTCTTTTGAGGAAGAGTGGTCTCAGAATCACCAAAGGCATCTTACTCGTTACCAACATGGTATCTTCTGAAAATGCATCTGCCCATGGAAGGGGGGCATGTTATGTTTCTATAGCTCAAGATCTCAAGATATTTGAAAACTTATTATTAGAACTAGTAGTAGTAAAATTATTATTGAAAACACATTTTATCCATAGATGTTACGAATAGTCAAAATAAAAGTAAATATGTATCTACATAAAACTGGCACATGAATGTTTATAGCAGCCTTATAGTTGCCAACATTTGGAAGCAACCAAGATGTTCTTCAGTGAATGAATGGATTAACTGTGGTACATCTAGACAATGGATATTTTTAATTATTATTTTTCAAAATTTTATTTCAGATTCAGGGGTTATGTGTGCTTTTTGGTTACATGGGTATATTGTGAACTGGTGGGGACAATGGACTATTATTTAGTGCTAAAAGAAATCTAACAAGCTTGAGCTATCAAGTCATGAAAAGGCATAAAGGAACCTTAAATGTATATCAGTGAGTAAAGGAAGCCAATCTGAAAAGGCTACTTACTGTATGATTTGAACTACATGACATTCTGAAAAACGCAAAAACATGGAGACAGGAAAAAGATCAGTGGTTGCCAGTGGTGAACGGGGAAGGAGGATTGAATAGGTAAAGCACAGAGGATTCTTAGGGTAGTGAAAATACTCTGTGTGATACTCTAGTGGTAGATACATGTCACTATACATTTGCCACACCCCTGTACAACACCTAGATTAAACCCCCATATCAGCTATGGACTTTGGGTGATAATGACATGTCGATGTAGGTTCATCAGTTGTAATATATGTACCCTTTGGATGGGGATGTTGATAATAGAGGAGGCTGTACATGTGTCAGGGCAAGGGACATATGGGAAATCTCTGTGTCTTTCTCTCAGTTTTGTGGTGAACCTAAAACTGCTGTAAGAAAATAAAGTCTTCTAAAAAAAGTCACCATAGATAGGTAGGTAGCCTTAAAATAATTTACCATCATTTGAAAATTACAGTTTATTCATTTCTTACAAAGCATGTCCAAATACTGGCCTACTGTATTTTGTTCAATTTAATGTCTATACAATGAGAAAAGTTGATTCCCAGAGTTTCACTTTCAGAGATTCTACTTCAGTAGCTACAATGTGGGGCCCAGAAATCTAAATGCATTCAAGCCCTCTCAGATGATTTTGAAGATCACATTGAAACAGACATGACTCTGTCAGGATTGATATGAATCGGAATCATGTGTATAGGTGTAAGAATTGCTATCTTAGCAAATGGATTCATTATTGCCAGCAATGCTAATAAGCTTGAGGTCAAATCAGTTAATAAATGTTAGTTCTTTATGTGGGCAATTTTTGATTAAGTTGTGCTTTCAACATTTTAAAATACTGTACTAAGTACAGATTTTTAAGGCATTCAGCCCCTTAAAAATCAATACGTAATTTGCATTTTAGGAAGAGGAATAGAAATGTTCAATAGAAGGACATCGTAGTCATTGGTCATTAAAATATTTGGCTTTATTTAAGTGCTAACTATGAAAAGTGGAAATAAATATAGGTACTTTTCTAAATATAAATTAATTCTCTCAGATGGAGGTGATTTTGTATTTGCTAAGATATCCCTTTATTTACATTATTAAAGAAGTGCTTTTATTGTTTGAAATGAAAAATTACCCTCATTTAAATGCTTATTAAAAATGGCAACATCTTTTTTCTTCAGAAATATGCAGAAATATTTATGTGATAGATTTTATCAGCACAGCTCCATCTGTCAACAGGTAGTTGTATTTGCTTCTCAGTAGAATTGGTGACAGATTGTGACAATTCGATTTTATCCTAACAAGCAAAACGTATTTTAGAGCCTCATGGCTGAACCTGGCTGCACCTTCACTTATTTCAAAATTAAAGTTTTATTAGCCTTTCAGTTATCATGTTTGCTGAGAAATTATGTCATATATTTCATAGTGGAGACAAGAATCACAGTAATCCAGTATTGATACCAAAAAGATAAATGTTTTCTTTCTATATTTTAGAAAATTATAATTGTTATTATTCTCATAAAGAAAATAAAAATTAAGGTATATTTTTATTCAAAATATATTACATACAAAATACATGAAATATTATATCCAAAATTAAATATTTTTATTTGCTACAAGCAATCAAGGTTATTTATTTTATACTATCAAATGATGAAAATAGAAAAACCTCTAATTTCCAAGTCAAAGAAATTTAAAACAAAACATTCATAAGTTTTAGCATCTAAATTTGCTCCCTGGAATGGACCATAAGCTATAAAAATGTCTAGCCCAAGAATTACTATGAAATGTATTCATAAAAATTAAACTTATTTTTCCTGATGAGTACCAGGTTAATAAGAAAACAGAAATTACAACCGGATTTATTTTTTTCCTAAAGTGACCAAAAACTGAAGATGTAGAAAAACTAAACTGAAAGGCTTACAACTTTGTTTGCTAAAGAGCAGGTGGTATTATGTTTCTGTTTATAAAATAATTACTTGGAGATTATTAAAAGAAACATGGAAAACCAAGAAAATTGGCAAAATTAATCAGAACCCATTATCTACAATGCAGAAATAATTACTATTTCTGTATTTCATTTCTGTGTGTCTAAGAAGTATGCAAAAATATTTTTATATAATGCATATTTAAACTTTCACATGCTGCTTCAATGAACTTCAACTTTAAATCATAAAGATGTTCTTATGTTGTCATTCATTTTCTGTATTTTCCCTTTTTAGTATTATGTAATATGCCAATGAATTGTAATTTATTTGAGGACTTCTTTAATTTTTGGCCTTTAGGGTTCCAAGTTTTTATTGTTATAAATAATGCTGTGATAAACACACTTATATGTTAATCATTATCCACATTTCCATAGGATGAACCTTATAAGTATGGTAAAAGTATCAACATTTCTATGCCACTAAATATGTATTGCCACATATGTATTATTACACGGTAATATGTATTGCCACATAATACACAATATCTATTGCTTTCCACAAAGATTATGTCAATTTATCCTTCCACCCCAGTATTTTAAAGTTCTGGTCTCATCACACCTCAAGAGAACAGATGAATCTCAATATGTTTTTTGTATGCGAGAGTACTGTTCCAGTGGTCTTTAAAAGCAGCAATTAAATGAGGTCAAAAGGAAGAGCCTGACTTAATCCATGAAAATATGACTTTACTGTTAATTAACTGACCCTAAAGCTTAGTGATATTTTTCCCGTTAGCTCTTAGACCCTGAACTTTTCCTTGTGCTGATGCAAGTCAGGCTAATAGGGAACATGTGATGGCAATCATTAATTGCATCAGATATTTCATATCAGAGGTATAGTTATTGACCATTTTCCTGTTTGTTCTTAAAACTTGTAGTTTTCTGAAGGATTGACTGTGCCTGTCATTATCTCTTTGCCCTTGTCATAATTTATGAGAGACACATATACAGAGGGATATTTGCCAAAGATAAACTGGGTCAAGGAGATCTTTTGATTGCCAACATATGATACCGTGTCCAGTTTTGCCATTTGTTGATAACATTGTTGTTGTGTTATTATTTGGTGATAACCCTCTCTCTTGCTCCCATTTTTTAATACTCAATATGGAGACTTGATGCATATAAGGAAAAGACTGAATTGAGTTTTGCTCTACTCTAGGGATCTAAAATATAAGGCTTAAAGTTCTATAACATTTAGTCTGGGTAAGTCAAACTATTAATATGCCTGGTTAGCCTTCTCTATTAGCATCACCCATGATGTGTTCTTGGTCTATAGATTTGTGGGTATTTACAGTTTTGTTTGTTCTGACGTTCCCCATAGGACTTGATCTGGTATGTTTGAGGGACTTACCTAAACGGCTTTAAGTAAAGCTGAGCAAGTAGCATTAATAGATTTATCATAGCTCTGGAAACTCTTAACAGTCACTGTGCAAGATAACAAACTACATCTCCACTGGACTGTCTCATCTCAAGTAGCATGAATCCCTAAACCTACTTCACCTGCCACTTTATCTCTCAACTGTTGGCAGCTGTATCCTCCAAGACTTTAGTTCAATGTCCCTGTAGTCATCCTCAACTATTCTCTTTCTATTATACCTAACAGCTGATGTATGAAACAATCTTACCAGTTTCGCTGTTGAAATGGTTGCAGACTCCCTTATTTCTTGTCACTTCTACTTTTACCTTGATCCAAAGCACCATTATATCTTGGCTGATTTATTGTCAGGTAAGACAAATCATGTAACTCCCTTCTCAGAATTCTGAAATTCATTGTTCTCCATCTCATTCAAAATTTTTAAGAGTCCCTAAGGTGGCCCCTACTGAACCCATAACCTTCTTTCACAACTGATCCTCTTGTTCACATCACTTTGGAGTCATGGTGACCTCCCTGTTATTCCTCTCCCCCAGGACTTTTGCACCAGCAATGTCCTCTATCTGGAATGCTCTTCCTCCAGGTAACCACTTAACTGAACTCTCCCTTTCTTCAATGTTTTGCACAAACATCATCATCTTAATGAGGCTTATGATGACCACCCTATTTAAATTGCAGCCCCAGGACTTAGGAGTTTTCTTAACTCTGCTGTGTTTCACATTTTTTTCTCACCTATATGACATACTTATTTACTATTTTTATTGTTTTGTGTTTGTCTCTTCTACTAGAAGGCAAGGCACCTGAAGGCAAGGATCTTTGCTTACCTTATGGATTAATAAAAATTCCAAGAGTCTAGGACAATGCTTTGCACATGAAATAAGTGGAATAGATAGTTGACAAATAAATGCCCCCAAAACAAACAAAAGAAATTAAAAATCTCGAGGTTAGGAATTAATTCTTAAAATGCAATGAGCTTTAATGGTAACTGTGGAGATGCAGCTGCATAAAAATGTGCCCCTGCTTCTAACTACTCCTCATCGCCTTAAGTTTTCATCCCAATTCACACCTTTAAACCAGCTTGATCATAAACCAACAATAACTTCTACCTTGGAAAGTTCTTATCTCCTTGATCTTTCAGAAGCTTTTTTTTTTTTTTTTTGAAATATATGTGCCTTTATTAGCTAAGCCACTATTTGAGGGGGATGCAGCAGGGGTGGCCCAATGCCGGGCCGGCAGTGCTTCACAGGCTTGTAGGTGATGGAGAATTCGCCCAAGTAGTGGCCGATCATCTCCAGCTTGATCTCCACCTGGCTGAAGGTTTTGCCGTCGTAGACGCCCACCATGCTGCCCATCATCTCAGGCAAGATGATCATGTCCTGCAGGTGCGTCTTCATCACTTCCGGCTTCTCCATGGGCGGTACCTCCTGCTTGGCCTTGCGCAGGCGCTTCAGCAGCGAGTGCTGTTTCCGCCCCAGGCCCGGTTCAGCCGCTGCTGCCGACGCGCACTGTACAGCTGCATAAGCTGCTCGTAGGACACGTCCGGCAGCTGGTCCAGGCCCACGCCGCGGTAAGTGAACTTGCGGAAGGTCCACTTCTTCTTCTGCTCTACGTCTGTCATCTTGCCGCAGAAGCATTTTAAACGGTCGTCCATCTCCCCTCTCTTGAAACTTGATACTGTGAATCCTATGTTATGATTCGCTCCTGTTTCCTCTCTAACTTGAGTCTCCTTGCTTGGCTCTTTCCCGTCTGTTCAGCCTGTATATATTGGAAAGACCTAGGACTCTGTTCTGGGCAATCTTTTTTTTTTTTTTTTTTCCTATTGAGTGACCCTTTCTGCACTTGCAGTTTCATCTATGTGGTTATTACTGCTACATGTGTGTTTTCAGCCTTGACCAGAGTGCCATATTCATCTATACAGCTGTATACTTGACATCAGCATTTAGGTGTCTAACAGGCAGCTTTAAGTCAACAGGGTTAAAATTAAACTCTTGATGCACTGCCCTTCTGCCTTTCCTAATTCTATCTCCCAATCTGAGTGAACAGCACCAACTATTACCCAGTTGTTCAAGCAAGAAAATCTCGTTGTCATCTTGATTCCTCTTTCTTTCTCATCTCTCCTTAAGTCTAAGGTATAATGAGGCCTTTAAGCTTCATCTCTAATATACCACAAATCCAAGCTCTGGTTACCAACTCTACAGCTGACATCTCTGCCCACTCACACGACTTCAGGAGTCTCCTACCCATTGCCTTTGTTTCTGTTCTGTGTTCCTAGAATTGTCTACACAGCAGACAATCAAATGAGATCATGACACCCGTGCTTAACTCTACAAAAGTGTCCTATTATAGTTAAAATAATCCTGAAGTCTTTATTGTGTTTTCTAAGATGGACGTGGTACATCCCTTTGGGCCTCTAAAACCTCATCTCATACTACTGTCTATCTCGTTCACTACCCTTAAACCATCTTGGTCTTCTTCTTCTTCTTCTTTTTTTTTTTTTTAACTGAATAAGCTCTTTCCCTCTTCAGGACTTATTGCTTGATGCTTCTCTGCCTGGACAACTCTGTTACTTCAGATAGACCCAAATTTTACCCTCTCAAAGAGGACTTCTTGGATCATTTACCCTAAAGAGCACCACCACTCAGTTACTATCACAATACCCTTTTACATTTGTTTTCCCCTCAGTCCTCAAGTAGAATATAAGCTACACCAAGAGCTCAGACTTTGTCTTTCTTGTTCAGTTCTGTATCTACAGTGCTAAGTATGATTTCTTAGTATAATTTCTGGCTTAACAAATATTTTTGAAGAGATGGGTGAATAAACAAAAGAATAACTGAATAAATTAGCTACAGTTGAGTACTTTAGTGGTTGAGCATTTATTTGGTGTAAAACATTACTAAACAAGATAATTTCAGACACCTGAAAAGCCCTTTTTATACACATCTCTGAAACCTTGGCCAATGTATAGATCTCTAAGGTAATTGGATATTATGGCTGGGTTTCTTTCTTTGTTTTTATCTTTATAGATGGAGAAACTGAGATACAAATTGACTCTCCAACATTACTAGTAATCTCTGGGACCATTAAATCTTTATTCAGAATTGCTAATGAAACTTTTGGCCCGTTTCCAAGCGTGAGACCATGCTTTGTAAATATAATTGATTTGCTTGTATAAGAGACAAAACAGTGTGCACAGGACTCCATTTATTTGGCTGCTTTCTTTTTTGCTCAAGATACCTGGCCCTTTGCTATCTTAGTATCAGAGACCTATAATGCTAATACTGAGTTTTGGGGGAGACTGCAGAATGAACATTTTAGAAAGAAAACCAAGAAGCAGGTTATAATTTGGCTAAAACTTTACTATTCTCTCTTTGGACATAAATCTGGACAGATGTCTGCCACTTACCATGATAAAAAACTTATTTTCTTGTTTTCAGAAAAGTAAGCCAAATAATTCCACTACCGTTTAGCTAGCCCATTTTATTTAATGAGCAGGGAAACATAATACTGTGTTTGCCCTATCAATGATGATCACTTTCCTAGTAGAATGGACCCAACAAGAAATATGACAATATCTTAACTTGAACTGTTCATTAACTATCTGTATAAGGGAAGAACAATTAATCAAAAACAAACTTGTCAAAATACTTCAAGGATGATCAGAGAGCCTATCTTTATCAGATGAAAGAATGTAGCTACTCAGAAGTTACTGTTACCAGAAACTAAGATGAAAGGAAACATTGGTGAGACAGAAAATTTGCCACAGAATTGATTGAATAAAAACATGAAAGAAAACACATGAAGCATACAAGTATAGACCTAATTGCAAAGAGGAGCCATTCCATGAAATGCAATTAAACTTCTAGAGAGATCAAAGCATTCTCCCACAAGGGAGGTGTAAGGGCAAAGAAATATTTCCCTTATAATTAAGAAACATTACCAAAATTTAGAGGAAAATGCAGAATATCTCCCAAGTTTGGGGGAAAAAGTGAAATTACTATAATAGGATGAATTATTTGTTATAATGGCATGTGTATAAAAAATAAATGCAATTCAAGGTACTCTAGTAAAATAAATTACCTTGCACTGCAATCAAATGTCATCCCAAAGTATTTTTATACTAATAGTTACTTCATTTTATAATATTTTTTGAAAATTAAATATAACAACTGAGTGGAAATGATTCATAATTCTCTGTTATGCTAAATATAAACATAGAAGACTGAGTTTGTAATGCTATTCTTTTGAATTGCTTGAAGTACGTGAAAAACAATGAACTTCACTACTTTAAGCAAAGTAAAATGGAGAAGCATATTTTGTACATAGAATATATGTATTAATGACTTTCTCACCGAGAGTTTTTCTTACCCCAAATCCTAGCTAATTTAGATTTGATTTTGTTTCCAGCTTTTTACTAATAGGAAAGAAAGCAGATGGCAGGTGGAAGTATAAGTTTTGTTATTATTGTCTGTTTTCAAAGAAGCCTGGGACAGCAAAACAGAAGCCAAGGGACTTTAGAGTCAAATTCTAAGGGAAAAGGTATCAGGACATGTGTGTCAGCAGGCAGTTTCATAGTGCTTTAACAAGAAGCTTCCATGCATTGTGTAAGACCACATAATCATAGATTGTATGAAGAGAGGTTGAAAAATGTCTACTCAACTATATCTTACAGGGTAAAACGTTACTCAAAGTCTCTCAAACAATTAAAGGATTCTATGTCTGAGACCAGGTAGTATCCTGAGGCAGGAGATAATAGTGTTGTGTCATAAAATCAGAAATGCATGAGAAACAAAATAAAGCAAACCTCTTATATATTTTATTTTCAACAGAGCACTTTCAGGTAGTTTGTTAAAATACAAGAAAGGCAGTTTTTGAAATGTTTATATTAAACAGATTCTAAATGAAAATGAACTGTTACAGTTAACTATTATAGCTAAGTAAAGATATATAAAGCATCATTGATATTCATTTTAAGTACTTTGCCATCTTTTCATAATATTTATAACAATTTTAACAGATTAAACTGAGTTTTCTGACCCTAGTTTTCTAGTTCAACCAAGAATTTTGTTATTAAAAGGCTAGTGAGAAACAATACTCTCCTGATCAGAAAAACAGGCTACTGTTTTATTTTTCTAAGGAAAAGAATAAACTAGTATTTCCAATGTATAACTGCCATGCATATCTAATAAAGCCAAGTATTTCATATCCCAACCACATTTCTTTTTTCATACAAAAATTCTCAACAAGTGAATTAGAACATTTATATTCTGGCAAAGTGTTTATTTCTGGGGAAAAAGTAACAAACTTAGATTTTTGAATTTTAGATTTTAATTTTCAGTAGCAATAAACGAGGGAGATTTAACTTGAAATTTCCTTGAGCCTCTTTCTACTTCATCAATACTGACGTCTAGATGAGGTTATATTTCTGTTCTTAAATTTTGTTATATTTAAGTCATTTAAAATTTCACACATTTAATTAAAAATAATTATAACTCAAATTTTAGGAGGCACGCAGTGATTGAAAGTAAAGCAAATGGAAACAGCATTTTATGGTGTTTACCAGGAGCCATGGCACTGCACAAGTAGAGATTCTGATTTTTTTTTTTAAATTTAGTTTCCAAGCAAAAATGGACACTTACGTCTCCAAGATGTATTGTTAGGTGGAAAAAGCTGGGTTGGAGATCTTTCGTATTATGTACTACCTAGTCTATTAAAGGATGAAGATTAAGAGTATATTGATATTTACTTTCATATGCATAAAGAAACCATAGAAAGATTCCAAGAGCAAACAACATGGGCCAACAGGATGAACACAGACAGGGAGCGCAGGTACAGAGAAGCTTTCCTGAGGTTCACAGTAAAGAACATGATGGCCTTCCAAAGATATACTGGAGGAGGGCAATACCCTGCTTAGAGTGAAAGAGTAATGGTAGATGTAAAGTCTATAATCCTAGTGATAATGGGGGTGCGCAATGCAAAAACAGCATTCCAACACACTGGTAGGATGCAATCTACTGCAACATGTGGAGGAGTTTCAGGAAATTGTTCCTGGAGAAGGGACACCCAAATAACACTTGGTGAGGAGGGACCGGGTTGTCTGTGGAGTTGTTGATGCAAATATGCTTGAGTCTGTGCAGGATAAAGTATGTGAGTTTTCTTTTTTGACCTTAGGTTAAATTTTTATAAAATCTTATGTTGGTAAATGTAATGTAATTAGATTTGTAATTTAATAGGTAAGGTATTACTATTAAAATGCAGCAGACGATTATAATCACTGCCTCCCACTCCATGGAGTGGGGATGGGGGAGACAGTGAATAGAAAGACTTTAATTTGACACAATCCCAAGGATGACAAAGAAAGCAGCCTTCACAAGCCAGAGTAGTTTTTGTGTTTCCTGTTGTAAGTGCCCTGGTGGAAAATTGAAGAAACCAAATGCTTTTCAAAAGATGATCAGGACCCATTAACTCCAAGGGCAAGAGTTTTTGGTAACCTGCCATTAACAGGCAAAACTGGTTTTTTTTTTCCTTCAATGTGAGTTTAGACTATGATCCTGAAAACAATTTTTTAAAGATTTGAAAGGTAACCTACCTCCAATAGTCAAGCATAGGAAAAAAAATTACCAAGAAACCTCCCACACAGTTTAAAAAGATTTAAGAAATAAAACACTTTCATGAGACAAAGGGTGGTAATTGCCGTGTGGTGGGAGACTCATCATTCACAATGACAGGTGTGAAAAAGGGAGTGTCTAGAGCCCTGCGTGAGAATCTGAGGGAGGTTTAGATGGGGAAAAGCATCTGGGGTGCCCTTTGTTTTGTGAAAGGTTATGTTTCTGGGTGACTTCCATCATCCATGGGTGAGTTGGGTCCAATTTCTAATTATAAAATTTATTATAGCCTTGTCCTTTGTGTTTTTTGTTGTTTTGTTTTGTTTTTATTATCTTGGAGGAGGGCACAGTAGCAAGGAAATGATGGATTCATGCCTAATGATATCGATTGACTCTGTCCCCATCCAAGTCTCATCTTGAATTCCCACATGTTGTGGGTGGGACCCGGTGGGAGTTAATTGAATCATGGGGGCAGGTCTTTCCCATGCTCTTCTCATGATAGTGAATAAGTCTCATGAGATCTGATGGTATTGAAAAACGGGAGTCTCCCTGCACAAGCTCTCTCTTTGCCTGCTGCCAACCATGTAAGATGGGAGTTGCTACTCCTTGCCTTCCACCATGATTGTGAGGCTTTTCCAGTCACATGGAACTGTAAGTCCAATTAAACCTCTTTCTTTTGTAAATTACCCAGTCTCAGGTATGTCTTTACCACCAGTGCGAAAATGGGCAAATACAGTAAATTGGTGCCAGTAGAGTGGGGTGTTGCTGAAAAGATACCTGAAAATATGGAAGTGACTTTGGAATTGGGTAAGAGTTGGAACAGTTTGGAGGACTCAGAAAAAGACAGGCAAATGTGGGAAAGAGTGGCACTTCCTAGAGACTTGTTGAATGGCTTTGACAAAAATGCTGATTGTGTTATGAACAATGAAGTCCAGGATGAGATGGTCTCAGGTGGAGATGAGGAACTTGTTGGGAACCGAAGCAAAGGTGACTCTTGTTACATTTTAGCAAAGAGATTGGCAGCATTTTGCCCCTGCCCTAGAGACTTGTGAAACTTTGAACTTGAGAGAGATGATTTAGGGTATATGGCAGAAGAAATTTCTAAGCAGGAAAGCATTCAAGATATGACTTGGGTGCTGTTAAAGACATTCAGTTTTATAAGGCAAGCAGGGCATAAAAGTTTGGAAAATGTGCAGCCTGACAATGCAGTAGAAAGGAAAATCCCATTTTCTGAGGAGAAATTCAAGCCAGCACAGAAATTTGCGTAAGTGATAAGGAGCAGAATGTTATTCCCCAAGACAATGGGGAAAATGTCTCCAGGGCATGTCAGAGACCTTTGCAGCAGCCCCTCCCATCACAGAGGCCCAGAGGCATAGAAGGAAAAAGTGGTTTTGTGGTCTGGGCTCAGGGTCCCCAAGCTGTCTACAGCCTAGGGACTTGGTGCCCTGTGTCCCAGCTGCTCCAGTCGTGGCTGAAAGGGGACCAATGTAGAGCTCAAGCTGTGGCTTCAGAGGGTGCAAGCCCCAAGCCTTGGCAGCTTCCATATGGTGTTGAGCCTGCTAGTGCACAGAAGTCAAGAATTGAGGTTTGGGAAGCCCCGCCTAGATTTCAGAGAGTGTGTGGAAACACCTGGATGTCCAGGCAGAAGTTTGCTGCAGGCGCGGGCCTCTCATGGAGCAGTGCAGAAGGAAAATGTGGGGTCAGAGTCCCAATACAAGAGTCCCTACTGGGGCGGGGCAGGCATCTTATGGAGCTGTGCAACAGGAAAATGTGGGGTCAGAGTCCCGACACAAAAGTCCCTACTGGGGCACTGCCTAGGAGCTGTGAGAAGAGGGCCGCCATCCTCCAGACCCCAGAATGGTAGATCCACTGTCAGCTTGAACCATGTGCCTGGAAAAGCTGCAGACACTCAACACCAGCCCATGAAAGCAGCTGGGAGGGAGGCTGTATTCCGCAGAGCCTCAGGGGTGGGACTTCCCAATACCCAAGACCATGGAAACCCATATCTTGCATCACCTCCATGACCCGGATGTGAGAGATGGAGTCAAAGGAGATTATTTTGGAGCTTTAAGATTGGACTGCCCCACTGGATTTTGGACTTGCATGGGGTCTGTAGACCCTTTGTTTTGGTTAATTTCTCCCATTTGAAATGGCTGTATTTACACAATGCCTGTACCCCCACTGTATCTAGGAAGTAACTAACTTGCTTTTCATCTTACAGGCTCATAGGCAGAAGGGACTTGCCTTGCCTCGAATGAGACTTTAAACTGTGGACTTTTGAGTTAATGATGAAATGAGTTAAGACTTTGGGGTACTGTTGGGAAGGCATGATTGGTTTTGAAATGTGAGGACATGAGATTTGGGAGGTACTGGGGCAGAATGATATGGTTTGGCTGTGTCCCCATCCAAATTTCATCTTGAATTCCCACATGTTGTAGGAGGGACCCAGTGTGAGGTAACTGAATCATGAGGGCAGGTCTTTCACATGCTGTTCTCGTGATAGTGAATACATCTTATGAGATCTGATGGTTTTGAAAAACCTGGAGTCTCCCTGCACAAGCTCTCTCTTTGCCTGCTGCCATCCATGTAAGACAGGACTTGCTCCTGCTTGCCTTCTGCCATGATTGTGAGGCTTCCCCAGCCACATGGAACTCTAATTCCAATTAAACCTCTTCCTTTTGTAAATTGCCCAGTCTCAGGTATGTGTTTATCTACAGTGTGAAAATGGACTAATACACCTATATTTTTCCCTCCTACACTCGAACACAGAAGGGGCATCTCATTATCTGGTGGATTATGACTTGAATTTTCAGATGGTGATTAAGAGAAATGGAGGCAGGACTGCCACACTAAACCCATTGGCTGTGGAATACCCAGACTCTTGAGAAGCCTTAGATAGAAAAACAGTAGTGCCAAGAGGAAACACCTTCTGGAGTTGGGGAAAGACCTAGTGCCCCTAGATTAGTAAGGAGATCAAATGACCAGTTCCCAGCATTGTCAAAACTATGAAGTACACCCTTGCAGAATGTAATGTTCATCTGATTTAGTTCTGTCTACATGAATTACTTGTTATAAAGAGCAAAAATTATGGTATTGCTAGTGGAAGTAGCAAATAAAAAGATGTCATCAAAAAGGAAACTTTTAGAATTTGGAAAAAGTTTTTGCCAAGTAATGCTAGGATACAGCTTTATACTAGACTGCCATACTAATATAATTTCTTTAAAGTGACTTTTTCTTGTTTTCTAGAAGAGAAAATATTATTCACCATGAATAAAGGGAAATATAATTTAGTTTTTCCTGGAATTATAAAAAATGGCCTTAGATATGGATTGTTTAGTAGAAGAAATATGTCTAGAATAGGAGGAGAGAAAGTAGTATAACTTCAAGTGCAAGAGAGCTAGTGCATTTCTGCCATGGACTAAATTGTGTTCTCTTAAAATTCGTATGTTGAAGCTCTGTCCTCCAATGTGACTTCATTTGGAGATAGAGCCTATAAGGAGGTAATGAATGTTAAGTGAGGTCATAAGGGTACAGCTCTAATCTAACAAGGCTCATGTTCTTATGAGAGGAAAAGATATCTGACCCTCTCTGTCTCTCCTCTCTCCATCTTCTCTCTCTCTCTCTCTCTCCTCTCCCCCTCCCTCCCTCCTTCCCTCTCTCCTCTCTCTCTTCTCTCTCTCCTCTGTCCTCAACCTCCTCCCTCTCCACCATATTCTTAGAAGAAAGGATATGTGAGGTCACAGCAAGAGGATGGCTCTCTGCAAACCAAGAAGAGAGTTCTCGCCACGGACCAAATCACTAGGCACCTTGATCATGGATGTCTAGCCTCCAGAAGTGTGAGAAAATAAATATCAGTAATTTAAGCCCCCAGTCTGTGGCATTTTGTTATGGCAGCATGAGCAGACTAATACAATCTCCCCTGGAGAGCCACAGCCACGTATTGAAAGTTAGTATGGTGAGAAATCACACTTGGCTTTTTCTTTCCCGTTCTGTATACTTTCCACTTTACTGATTACAAAAGTTTGGAACGTTGGCCCTTTTTTCAACCATTTCTCATTCCTCTTTCCCCACAAGCAGTTAGGTACCAGTGTTACTTAATATCCCTCAATAATGTCTAATTCTGGTAAAAATGATTTTAGTTATAAGGAATAAAAACCTATTCTACCTGAGATAGAAATCCTTAATTTCTTTTAATTCCTATTATACTCACTGTTATAATAAATGTTATTATAACATTTATAATGTTACAAATATTATAACATTTATAACGTTGTAAATGTTATAACATTACTCTTTTGGCATGTAATTTGGCAGGTGACATCTGCTACTTGGTTTCACTCTGAGCCCCTCCAAAACATGTCTCTGTATATATTATACAATCAAAGAGAAACTCATAGAGATGAGCCCACCGTACTGAGTTTCTGTTTCTATTGAAGGTGTTTGCTGACTCTACAGCCTGATGAGGCAAAATGCTTAGAAGCTGAACAGCATACGGCCACTAAGAGGCAGAGAAGACAGCAGAGCTTTTAGAAATCTCACAGGGCTCTGAGAGGCAAACATTGGAGTCTGGACCTCCCAAAGTAATCAGTATTTGAGAGAGCAAGATTCTAGAGGGAAAGGAAACATGGGGAAATGATTCTGACACTAGGTACTAGTTTTCTCTTTCAGGCATTTGCCAATTGTTAAACCACATAGAAAAAAACCTGAAAAGTTCAGGAGAACTTTTGGTAGTCTCATAATGACACAAAATTTGATATTGAATTTATGCATTAAGAAGGAAGAACTCTGCTAAATATCCAAGGTTCTTAAGGGGACTCCTGAAAAGCTACATCTTAGTTTTGAAGGAGACCCAGAGGTAGGCAGAGCCTTACAAAGTCTTAAATTTAGCACTGAGTCAAAACCTCATTGGATTGAGGTGATCTGCTCCTACTGTTTTGACATGTCAGAGGATGGGTTAAATCTTCTCTTGAGGTTGAGAACATCACACAGATCCTCCGCAGTTTTTCAAACCAAATATTTGACTTTCAAATCAAAATTATTATTTCAATTCAAATTTATTTATATTCAAATAAAAAAATTTTTATTTGAAATATATTTATTTGAATATAAATATTTATTTATATTCAAATAAAAATTATTATTCCCCCACAGGGAAACAGGCTGAAGGGAAAAATCAGAAAATAGAAACAGACCAATAGATGATTCTGACTTGTAGCTATCAGTTACTTTAACTGTGTTAATATGCTCAAGAAAATAAATAAGATTGGAGATGTTTATTAGATAACTGGACTCTATTAAAAATATATTTTTAGAAAATAGAAAATACAATAACTATTATTAAGAAATATAGGGTATACATTCTTTTTGTCTGGCTTCTTTCACTCATCTGTGTCATTATGTGTAACAGTAGTTTGTTACATTTTCATTACTGAGTAGGATTCCATTGTATGGATATATCACAATTTGTTTATGCATTCACTTTTTGATGGACATTTGAGTTGTTTCCAGTTAAGGTTATTACAAATAAGGCTGCTATGAGCATTCATGTATAAGCTTTATGCTATCTTCTATATAGCTTTATGCTATCTTTTCTTTTGGGTAAATGCCTAGGAATAAATGGCTGGATCATTTGGTATATGAAGAGAATCAACGTTTTCACACTATTCAGTCTTCCAACCCATAACAAGATATATTGTTCTATATATTTATGTTTTTTAAAAAAGTTTCTCTGAGCATTGATTTGTATTTTATAGTGTACAGCCTTACACAATCTTTTGTCAGATTTATTCTTAGGTATTTTATATTTTTTATGCTCTTGGCAATATTATTTTAAATTTTTCATTTTTTTCAATTTATTGCTGATAAATAGAAGTACAACTAATTTTTGTACAATTTTTTTGTCACCTTGTGAAATACATTTATTAGTTCTAGCATCTTTTTGTAGATTTTATCAGATTTTCTGTATAGATGTGATGACATCTGTGAATAAAAATAATACTATTTCTTTTCAATCTGCATACTGTGATGTTTATTCTTGCTTTATTACATTAGCTAGAAATTATGGTATAATCGTGAATAGATGTAGTGACAGCAGACATCCCTGTCTTGTTTCTGAAAGCATTCAGTCTTTCACCATTAAGTCTAATGCTAGTGGTAGGTTTATCAGGGATGCTTTTAATTAGGTTGAAATGTTCCATTTTTACTTCTAGCTTTCTAAGAGTTTTTATTGTGCATGTTGGATTTTGTGACATGCTTTTCTGAGATTGAGATTATAATATGATTTTTAAAAATTTCTTAATGTGAATTACATTGATTGATTTTAATTTGTTCAACCAACCTTATGTTACTAAATTAACCCCATTTGATCACTATGTGTTATTTCTTTTACATATTGCTGGATTCAGTTTGCTAAAATGTTACTCAGAACTTTTGCATTTATGCAAAATGAGATATTGATCTGTAGTCTTTATTTCTAGTCATGTCTTTATAGTTATGGTTATCAAGATAATTGTGGCTTCATATAATTAGTTGAGAAGTATTCCCTCTCTTTTAATTTTCTAAAAAAGTTTTTTGATATAGAATTTGTATAATTTCATCCTTGAACATTTGATAAACATCAACTACGAAGACATCTGGACCTGCAACTTTTGTGGGAAGGGTTGAAGCTATAATTTTTGGTTTTTTAAATATAGCGTTTCTAATCCAGGGCAATTTTGACTCCTTGGAGAACATTTTGCAATGTCTGTGGACACTTTTTGGTTGTCACAACAAAAAGAAGGAATTGCTGTAAGCATCTAGTAAATAGAGACCAGGAATGTTGCTAAACATTCTACAATGTATAAGATAGCCCTATAATAAATAAGTATTTGGTGCAAATATCAATAATGCCAAGTTTGAGAAACCTTGCTTTAACAGATGTAAAGCTACTCAGTTCTTGAGTCAACTTTAGTATTTTGTGTCTTTCAAGAAATTGGTTCCTTTCATGTAAATTATTAAATTTAATGGCAGAAAAATTGTTCATGATATTTCCTAATTTTTATCTTAACATCTGTAGAGTCTGTAATGGTATTAAACCTCACTCTTGTATGGCTAACTTGTGTCTTCTCTCTCTTTTTTTCCTGGTCAGACTGGTTAGAGGTTGATCAATTATATCTATCTTTTCAGAGAGCCAAGGTTGGTTTCATTAATTTGTTCTACTTATTTTCTATTCCATTGACTTCCACTCTGTTATTTCCTTTCTTTTGCTTACTTTGAGTTTAATGTGTTCTTTCCTAGTTTCTTAAGGTGGAAGTTGAGGCATTCACAGGAGACCTTCCTTCTTTGGTATTATAGTCATTTAGAGCCATAAATTTTCTTTAAGTCCTGCTTTAGAGTCATTCCACAAATCCTAATATGTTATATTTTTATTTTCATCAAGTTCAAAATATTTTTAAATTTCACTTTGCTTTTTTTCTTTACTCAGAGTTTATTTAGCAGTTATATTACTTGGTTTCCAAAAAACTGAAACCATTCTGAGTATCTTGCTGTAACTAATTTAATTCTACTGTGGCCAGAAAATATTCTTTGTACTACTCCTTTTAATATCATTCACACTCATTTATTGGTTTATAACATGGTATACACTGGTGAATTTAACATGTACTTGAAAATAATATTTATTCTGATGTGATTGGTTAGAATGTCCTATAAATGTCGATTAGGTAAAAGTTGTTGATAGTCTTCAAATCTTCTGTATCATTGTTCTGTCAATTATTCCATCAGTTATTCAAATCAGTTATTGAGAGAGGGTAATTGAAATCTCTGACAATAATTATGGATTTGTCTATTTCTCCTTTCAGTACTATCAGTTTTTGTTTTATGTCTTTTGAAACTCAGTTATACCAGTTAAACATTTAAAATCAAATGTTCTTTTATAAGTTGATCCCTTTATCATCATAAAATGGGCTTTTTATCCTTAGTAATATCCTTTGCTCTGAAATCTACTTTATCTAATATTAATATAACCACTTCAACTTTTCTTGAATTAATTAATGTTAGCAAGGCTCATCGTTTTCCATCCTCTAATTTTACCTTATTTCTGTCTCTTTATGTAAACTGAGTTTCTTGTAAGTGGCCTATAATTGGGTCTTTTTTAGTTATCCAGTCTGACAATCTCTGCCTTATAATTGGATTTTTAGACAATTTGCATTTAATGTGATTATTGTTATGTTTAAGTATCTTTTTTGCATTTTTATATTTGTCCTTTTACTCTGTTATTAGTTAATTGAACATGTTTTAATTTCTCAATTCTATTTCATTTATTATAAATCTTTTAGTGTTAGTTTTGCAGGTAATAGTGTACTTATTTAAATCACAGTCTATCTTCAAGTGTTATTATATCACTTCACATGTAGAATAAGAACTTTACTATACTTGTATTTTTTTCAGCCTTTATGTTATTGTCACATATTCTACTTATTTACATGTTATAAACCACCAAACACATTGTGAATTTTTATTTAAGTTGTCGATTTTTTAAAATATTTAAATATAAAAATACATATTTACCCTTATAGTTGTCATTTTAGATGTTCTTTATTCCTTGTATAGATCCATCTATTCGCCTTATTTCATTTTCCTCTTTCTGGAGAACTTCATTGATAAGGTGGGTCTATTGGTAGTGATTTCTTTGATTCGTGCGTATCTGAAAAAGTCTTCATGTTTGTTTTGAAAAATATTTTTGCTAGTTATAGAATTTTTAAGGACTGTCTTCTCTTATGTTGTTTCTTGATGAAAAATAGATATTGTCATCCTTATTTTGTTCTCTATGTGAGGTGACTTTTTTCCCTCTGGCTGCTTTAAGGTTTTCTCTTTATCACTAGCTTTGAACAATTTTATTATGTTGTGTCTTGGTGTGGTTTTCTTCATGATTCTTGTGTTGGAGATTCATTTTTGAAATTGTAGGTTTATAATTTTCTTTAAGTTTGGGAAATTTTCATCTGTTACTAAATTTTTTTTTCTGTTCCTCCCTCCCCCAACACACATCCCACTTCTCCTTTGGGAACTCCAATTACACATACAGAAAGTTGTTTTAAGTTGTCTCATAGCTCATTGATATTATCCTAATTTTCAAAATTCATTCTCTTCTCTTTAATTCATTATATATCGTATGTATTGCTATGTCTTCCAGTCCACTAATCATTTTGTCTGTGATATCTAATCTGCCCTTAATTACATTTAGTATATTTGGGTTTTTTAATATTTTCCATGTCTCTGCTTATTTTTTAAAAAACAACTTTATTAAAGTATAATTTATACAGAGTAAAATTGATCTGTTTTAAGCGTATAAGTCAATCATTTTTAGTACAAGTGTTTATGTAGGCATGTTTTATTTCTCTTGGTTAGATATCTAGGAGTGGAGTTGGGTTATAAGGTAATCCTGTGCTTAACACTTTAAAAAACTCTCAAATTATTTTTCAAAGTGGATGCACTGTTCTATCTTCCCAGGAGCAATGTACATGGCTTCTAGGTTCTCTACACACTCATCAATACTTGTTATTGCTTTTTTTTTATTATAGCCATTCTTGTGAGTGTGAAGTTGTATCTCATTATGATTTTAACTTGCCTTTCCTTAATGAGTAATGATGTTGAACATTTTTATGTGCTTATTAAACTTATGTATATCTTCTTTGGTGAAATAGCTGTTCAAATCTTTTACTCACTTTTAGTTGTCTCATTTAAATTTTTGCTATTATTGTGGGTGTTTATTTTAAATTTATGGATGCATAGTCATTCTACATATTTAGGGGATACATATAGTATTGTGATACAGACATACAATGTGTAATGATCAAATCTGGATAATTGTGATAGCCATTACCTCAAAGATTCACCATTCGTGCAGGGAATATTGCAAATATTTTCTTCTAGCTATTTTGAAATATACAATATATTATTAACTATTGTCACTCTATTGTGCTATCAACACTAGATATTATTCCTTCTATTCTCAGCCTCTGTTAACCACTAATACATTTACTACTTCTATGAGATCAGTTTTTTTCAGCTCCGACATATATGTGAGAACATGCAATATTTGTCTTTCTCTGCCTGGTTTATTTAACTTAACGTCCTCCAATTCTATCCATGTTGCTGTGAAGACAGAAGTTTTCATTTTATGGTTGACTAATATTTCATTTTGTATACCACATTGTATACCACATTTTCTTTATCCGTTCATTCTTTGATGGACACTCAGGTTGATTCCATATCTTGGGTATTGTGAATGATGCTGCAATAAACATGGGAGTGCAGCTATCACTTTGATATACCAATTTCCTTTCCTTTGGCTATATACCCAGCAGTGGGTTTGCTGGATCATATGATAGTTCTATTTTTAGTTTTTTGAGGAAAGTCTATACTGTTTTCCACAGTCAATGTTCTGTTTATATTCCCACCAGCAGTGTACAAGCATTCCCCTTTCTATACATCCTCTCTAGCATTTATTATTTTCTATGTATTTTGTAATAGCCATTTTAACTGGGGTGAGATGGTATATTATTATGACTTTGATTTGCATTTTGCTGATGATTAGTAATGTTGAAAATTTTTCACATCTCTTGGCCATTCGTGTCTTTTGAGAAATGTTTATTCAGATCTATTGCCCATTTTTAAATAAAATTTTTTTTTGCTATTGAGTTTCTTACATATTCTGATTATTAATCCCTTGTCAGATGAATAGTTTTAAAATATTTTATCCTATGCTGTAGGTTGTGCCTTCATTGATTGCTTCCTTTGTCATGCAAAAGCTTTTTAGCTTGATTTAATCCCATGTGTCCATGTTGCTTGGGTTGCCTGTACTTTTAAGGTCTTACTCAAGAAATCTTTGCCCAGGACAATGTTCTAAGGCATTTTCCCCTTGTTTTCTTCTAATTATTTTAGTATCAGGTTTTAAATCCAAGTAGTCAATCCGTTTTTATTTGCTTTTTGGATATGGCGAGAGGTAGGGATCTCATTTCATTCTTCTGCATATGAATATCCAGTTTTCTTAGCACATTTATTGAACATTTCCTTTCCCCAATATAAGTTGTTGGCATCTTTGTCAAACATGAGTTGCTTGTAGGTGCACAGATTTATTTCTAAGTTCTCTATTCTGTTCCATTAGCTTATGTATTTTTTATGCCAATACCATACTATTTTGATTACTGTGGCTTCGTAGTATATTTTAAAGCCAGGTAATATGATGCCTTCAGCTTTGTTCTTTTTGCTTAAGGCTACTTTGGCTATTCTTGGCCTTTTGTGGTTCCATAAGTATCTTTTTATTATTTTAAGTTGTAAGAGATGTTTATATATTCTGGATACAAGATTCTTATCAGATATATAAATTGAAATATTTTCAGGGCGGTTCCAAGATGGCCGAATAGGAATAGCTCCAGTCTACAGCTCCCAGCATGAGCAGCGCAGAAGACGGGTGATTTCTGCATTTCCAACTGAGGTACCGGGTTCATCTCTCTGGGATGTGTCGGACGGTGGGCTCAGGACAGTGGGTGCAGCCCACAAAACGAGAGCCAAAGCAGGGCGAGGCATCGCCTCACCTGGGAAGCAAAAGGGGTCAGGGAATTCCCTTTCCTAGCCAAGGGAAGTTGTGGCAGACAGCACCTGGAAAATCAGGTCACTCCCACCCTAATACTGTGCTTTTTCAAGGGTCTTAGGAAATGGCACACCAGGAGATTATATCCTGTGCCTGGCTTGGAGGGTCCCACAGCCACGGAGCCTCGCTCATTACTAGCACAGCAGTATGAGATCGAACTGCAAGGTGGCAGTGAGGCTGGGGGAGGGGTGCCCGCCATTGTTGAAGCTTGAGTAGGTAAACAAAGTGGCCAGGAAGCTGGAACTGGATGGAGCCCACCACAGCTCAAGGAGGCCTGCCTGCCTCTGTAGACTCCACCTCTAGGATCAGGGCATAGCCGAATAAAAGGCAGGAGAAACCTCTGTAGATTTAAATGTCTCTGACAGCGTTGAAGAGAGTAGTGGTTCTCCCAGCACAGAGTTTGAGATCTGGGAACAGATAGAATGCCTCCTCAAGTGGGTCCCTGACACCCAAGTAGCCTAACTGGGAGGCACCCCCCAGTAGGGGCAGACTGACACCTCACATGGCTGTGTACCCCTCTGAGACAAAGCTTCCAGAGGAACGATCAGGCAGCAACATTTGCTGTTCAGCAATATTAGCTGTTCTACAGCCTCTGCTCCTGAAACCCAGGCAAACAGCGTCTGGAGTGGACCTCCAGCAAACTCCAACAGACATGCAGCTGAGAGTCCTGACTGTTAGAAGGAAAACTAACAAACAGAAAGGACATCCACACCAAAACCACATCTGTATGTCACCATCAACAAAGACCAAAGGTAGATAAAACCACAAAGATGGGGAAAAAACAGAGCAGAAAAACTGAAAATTCTAAAAATCAGAGCACCTCTCCACCTCCAAAGGAATGCAGCTCCTTGCCAGCAATGGAACAAAGCTGGATGGAGAATGACTTTGACAAGTTGAGAGAAGAAGGCTTCAGAAACTCAAACTTCGCTGAGCTAAAGGAGGAAGTTCAAACCCATCACAAAGAAGATAAAAACCTTGAAAAAATATTAGACAAATGGCTAACTAGAATAACAGTGTAGAGAAGTCCTTTAATGACCTGATAGAGCTGAAAACCATGGCACGAGAATGCAAAGCTTCAATAACCGATTCGATCAACTGGAAGAAAGGGTATCAGGGATTGAAGATCAAATGAATGAAATGAAGCGAGAAGAGAAGTTTAGAGAAAAAAGAGTAAAAAGAAATGAACAAAACCTCCAAGAAATATGGGACTATGTGAAAAGACCAAACCTACATCTGATTGGTGTACCCAAAAGTGATGGGGAGAATGGAACCAAGTTGGAAGACACTCTGCAGGATACTATCCAGGAGAACTTCCCCAATCTAGCAAGGCAGGCCAACATTCAAATTCAGGAAATACAGAAAATGCCACAAAGGTACTCCTCGAGAAGAGTAACTCCAAGACACATAATTGGCAGATTCACCAAGGTTGAAATGAAGGAAAAAATTTTAAGGGCAGCCAGAGAGAAAGGTGGGGCCACCCACAAAAGGAAGCCCATCAGACTTAACAGGTGATCTCTCGGCAGAAACTCTACAAGCCAGAAGTGAGTGGGGACCAATATTCAACATTCTTAAAAGAATTTTCAACACAGAATTTCATATCCAGCCAAACTAAGCTTCATAAGTGAAGGAGAAATAAAATCCTTTACAGACAAGCAAATGCTGAGAGATTTTGTCACCACCAGACCTGCCCTCCAAGAGCTCCTGAACGAAGCACTAAACATGGAAAGGAACAACTGGTATCAGCCACTGAAAAACATGCCAAAATGTAAAGACCACCAATGCTAGGAAGAAACTGCATCAACTAACGAGCAAAATAACCAGCTAACATCATAATGACAGGATCAAATTCACACATAACAATAATAACCTTAAATGTAAATAGGCTAAATGCTGCAATTAAAAGACACAGACTGGCAAATTGGATAAAGAGTCAAGACCCATCACTGTGCTGTATTCAGGAGACCCATCTCACATGCAGAGACACACATAAGCTCAAAATAAAGGGATGAAGGAAGATCTACCAAGCAAATGGAAAACAAAAAAAGGCAGGGATTGCAATCCTAGTCTCTGATAAAAGACTTTAAACCAACAAAGATCAAAAGAGACAAAGAAAGCCATTACATAATTGTAAAGGGATCAATTCAACAAGAAGAGCTAACTATCCTAAATATGTATGCACCAAATACAGGAGCACCCAGATTTATAAAACAAGTCCTTAGAGACCTAGAAAGAGACTTAGACTCCCACACAATAATAATGGCAGACTTTAACACCCCACTGTCAACATTAGACAGATCAACGAGACAGAAAGTTAACAAGGATATCCAGGAATTGAACTCAGCTCTGCACCAAGCAGACCTAATAGACATCTACAGAACTCTCCACCCCAAATCAACAGAATATACATTCTTCTCAGCACCACATCACACTTATTCCAAATTTGACCACATAGTTGGAAGTAAAGCACTCCCCAGCAAATGTAAAAGAACAGAAATTATAGCAAATGTCTCTCAGACCACAGTGCAATCAAACTAGAACTCATGATTTAGAAACTCACTCAAAACCGCTCAACTACATGGAAACTGAACAAACTGCTCCTGAATGACTACTGGGTACATAATGAAATGAAGGCAGAAATAAAGATATTCTTTGAAACTGATGAGAACAAAGACACAACATACCAGAATCTCTGGGACACATTCAAAGCGGTGTGTAGAGGGAAATTTATAGCACTAAATGCCCACAAGAGAAAGCAGGAAAGATCTGAATTTGACACCCTAACATCACAATTAAAAGAACTAGAGATGCAAGAGCAAACCCATTCAAAAGCTAGCAGAAAGCAAGAAATAACTAAGATCAGAGCAGAACTGGAGGAGATAGAGACACAAAAAACCCTTCAAAACATCAATGAATCTAGGAGCTGGTTTTTTGAAAAGATCAACAAAATTGATAGACTGCTAGCAAGACTAATGAAGAAAAGAGAGAATAATCAAATAGATGCAATAAAAAATGATAAAGAGGATATCATCACTGATCCCACAGAAATACAAACTACCATCAGATAATACTATAACAACCTCTGCACAAGTAAAGTAGAATATCTAGAAGAAATGGATAAATTCCTGGAAACATACACCCTCCCAAGACTAAACCAGGCAAAAGTTGAATCCCTGAATAGACCAATAACAGGTCTGAAATTGAGGCAATAATTAATAGCCTACCAATCAAAAAAAGGCTAGGACCAGACGGATTCACAGCCAAATTCTACCAGAGGTACAAGGAGGAGCTGGTATCATTCCTTCTGAAACTATTCCAATCAATAGAAAAAGAAGGAATCCTCCCTAACTCATTTTATGAGGCCAACATCATCCTAATACCAAAGCCTGGCAGAGACACAACAAAAAAATAGAATTTTAGACCAATATCCTTGATGAACATTGATACAGAAATCCTCAATAAAATACTGGCAAACCAAATCCAACAGCACATCAAAAAGCTTATCCACCGTGATCAAGTGGGCTTCATCCCTGGGATGCAAGGCTAGTTCAATATACGGAAGTCAATAAATGTAATCCAGCACATAAACAGAACCACAGACAAAAACCACATGATTATCTCAATAGATGCAGAAAAGGCCTTTGACAAAATCCAACAGCTCTTCATGCTAAAAACTCTCAATAAATTAGGTATTGATGGGACATATCTCAAAATAATAACACCTATTTATGACAAACCCACAGCCAATATCATGCTGAATGGGCAAAAACTGGAAACATTCCCTTTGAAAACTGGCACAAGACAGAGATGCCCTCTCTCACCACTCCTATTCAACATAGTGTTGGAAGTTCTGGCCAGGGCAATCAGGCAAGAGAAAGAAATAAAGTGTATTCAATTAGGAAAAGAGGAAGTCAAATTGTCCCTGTTTGCAGATGCCATGATTGTGTATGTAGAAAACCCCATAGTCTCAGCCCAAAATCTCCTTAAGCTGATTAGCAACTTCAGCAAAGTCTCAGGATACAAAATCAATGTGCAAAAATCACAGGCATTCTTATAGACCAATAACAGACAAACAGAGAGCCAAATTATGAGTGAACTCCCATTCACAATTGCTTCAAAGAGAATAAAATACCTAGGAATCCAACTTACAAGGGATGCAAAGGACCTCTTCAAGGAGAACTACAAACCACTGCTCAAGGAAATAAAAGAGGACACAAACAAATGGAAGAACATTCCATGCTCATGGATAGGAAGGATCTATATTGTGAAAATGGCCATACTGCCCAAGGTAATTTATAGATTCAATGCTATTCCCATCAAGCTACCAATGACTTTCTTCACAGAATTGGAAAAACCTACTCTAAAGTTCATATGGAACCAAAAAAGAGCCCACATTGCCAAGTCAATCCTAAGCCAAAAGAACAAAGCTGGAGGCATCACGCTACCAACTTCAAATTATACTACAAGGCTACAGTAACCAAATTAGCATGGCACTGGTACCAAAACAGAGATATGGACCAATGGAACAGAACAGAGCCCTCAGAAATAATACCACACATCTACAACCATCTGATCTTTGACAAACCTGACAAAAACAAGAAATGGGGAAAGGATTCCCTATTTAATAAATGGTGTTGGGAAAACTGGCTAGCCATATGTAGAAAGCTGAAACTGGATCCCTTCCTTAAACCTTATACAAAAATGAATTCGAGATGGATTAAAGACTTACATGTTAGACCGAAAACCATAAAAACCATAGAAGAAAACCTAGGCAATACCATTCAGGACATAGGCATGTGCAAGGACTTCATGTCTAAAACACCAAAAGCAATGGCAACAAAAGCCAAAATTGACAAATGGGATCTAAATAAACTAAAGAGCTTCTGCACAGCACAAGAAACTACCATCAGAGGGAACAGGCAACCTACAGAATGGGAGAAATTTTTGCAATTTACTCATCTGACAAAGGGCTAATATCCAGAATCTGCAAAGAACTCAAACAAACTTACAAGAAAAAAACAAACAACCCCATCAAAAAGTGGGCGAAGGACATGAACAGCCACTTCTCAAAAGAAGACATTTATGCAGCCAACAGACACATGAAAAAATGCTCATCATCACTGGCCATCAGAGAAATGCAAATCAAATCCACAATGAGATACCATCTCCACCAGTTAGAATGGCCATCACTAAAAAGTCAGGAAACAACAGGTGCTGGAGAGGATGTGGAGAAATAGGAACACTTTTACACTGTTGGTGGGACCATAAACTAGTTTGACCATTGTGGAAGAGAGTGTGGTGATTCCTCAAGGATCTAGAACTAGAAATACCATTTGTCCCAGCCATCCCCTTACTGGGTATATACTCAAAGGATTGTAAATCATGCTGCCATAAAGACACATGCACACGTATGTTTATTGCGGCACTATTCACAATAGCAAAGACTTGGAACCAACCCAAATGTCCATCAATGATAGACTGGATTAAGAAAATGTGGCACATATACACCATGGAATACTATGCAGCCATAAAAAGGGATGAGTTCATGTCCTTTGTAGGGACATGGATGAAGCTGGAAACCATCATCCTCATCAAACTTTTGCAAGGACAGAAAACCATACACTGCATGTTCTCACTCATAGGTGACAATTGAACAATGAGAATACTTGGACACAGGGTGGGGGACATCACACACCAGGGCCTGTTGTGGGGTGGGGGGAGTGGGGAGGGATAGCACCTGGAGATATACCTAATGAAATGACAGGTTAATGGGTGCAGCACACCAGCATGGTACATGTATACATATGTAACAAACCTGCACGTTGTGCAAATGTACCCTAGAACATAAAGTATAATAAAAATTTAAAAAAGAAATATTTTCCACAAATCTTTGGCTTATTTTTTCACTGGTATGAGAGTGCCTTTTGATGTACCGAAGTACCAAAGTTTTGAATTTTGATAAAGACCTATTTATCAATTTTTTTTATTGGTTCTGCTTTTGGTGTCCTGTATTGGAAATCTTTGCCTTAGTAAGGTCATAAAGATATATGCCTTATTTTCTTCTAATAATTTTATAGTTTTAGCTCTTATATGTATGTCTGTAATCCAATTTGAGTTTTTGGCTTTTTCTGTTTTTGTTTACTTAACCTTTGGAATATCTGGAACATAATTATAACTGTTTTAATCCCCTTGTCTGCAGATTCTAACATCTGTATGAAACCTAGCTCTGTTTTGATTAGTTGATTTTCCTCCTTATTATGAGTTATATTATCTTGCTTTTTTGGATGCCTAGCAGTCTTCAGTTGCATGCCAGACATTGTGAATTGTACCTTGTTACATCAGGATATTTTTGTGTTTCTATAAATATTTATGAGCTTTGTTCTAGTACATAGTTAAATCACTTGGAAACGGTTTGATCCTTTTAAGTCTTGCTTTTAAGATTTGTTAGGTGGGACCAAAATAGCATTTAGTCTAGAGCTAGTTGTCCCTCATACTTAGTCAAGGCTTTTCTCTATATTTTATTTAATGCTATATTAATTATGAGATTTTTCCATCTGGCTGGTGACGACAGGCACTATTTCTGGGCCTGTGTGAGTACCAGGCACTGTTACTGCTAATTCTGTTAGATGGCTCTTTCTCTGGGCTCAGATAGTTTCCCCACACATACACGATAACAATTATTTGGCTGATTACTTGAGGGAGACCCTCCTCATATCTACAGAGTTCTCTCTTTGTGCAGATTTGTCCACTCTGGTACTTTGTTCTGAGCACTCCCCCTGACTTGGTCGCCCTGGTCTCTCAGCTCCATTTCTACAATTCAGTTCTGCTAGTCTTTGGTTGGGTTCCCCCTTGTTGCCTAGAACTCTCATGTAGCAGTTAGGTCTCCTCTCATTTGTTTACTGTTTACTCCCAGGTAGTCCATTTTGGTTCAATTGGGAAGTCCATAAAATGACATTTTTTTAAATGCTGAACAAAACCTCTACAGGAAAACTTTATCTAGCAAAAATATCCTTTAACAAATATATGTAATTGTATTAGTCCTTTCTCACACTGCTATAAGGAACTACCTGAGACTGGGTAATTTATGAAAAAAAGGAGTTGTAATTGACTCACAGTTCCACAGGTTTGACAGGAAGCATGACTGGGAGGCCTCAGGAAACTTATAATAACGGCTGAAGCAGAAGAAGGCACACCTTGTGATGGCAGAACAGGAGGTGGGGTGGGGAGCTGCTGCACACTTTTAAACCATCAGATCTCATGAGAAGTCACTATAACGAGAACAGCAAGGGAGAAGTCCGCCCCTATGATTCACTTACCTCCCACCAGGCCCCTCCTCTGACATGTGGGAATTATAATTAGAGATGAGATTTGGGTAGGAGCACAGAGCCAAACCATGTAAGTAATTATTATTGTTATGGTTTGGCTTTGGGTCTCTACCCAAATCTCACCTTGAAGTATAATAACCCCCACATGGCATGGCAGGGGCCTGATGGGAGGTAATTGAATCATGGGGGTGGGTTTTTCCCATGCTGTTCTCCTAATAGTGAATAAGTCTCATGAGATCTGTTAGTTTTATAAAGGGGCATTCCCCTGAAGATGCTCTCTTGCCTACCACCATGTAAGAAGTGACTTTGCTCCTCCCTTTGCCTTCTGCCATGATTGTGAGGCCTCCCCAGCCATGTGGAACTGTGAGTCAATTAAATCTCTTTCCTTTATAAATTAGCCACTCTCAGGTATGTCTTTATTTGCAGCATGAGAACAAACTAATACAGTAAAGTGGTACTGGTAGGGTGGGGTGCTGCTGTAAAAACACCTAGAAATGTGAAAGCAACTTTGGAACTGGGTAACACGCAGAGGTTGGAACAGTTTGATGGGCTCAGAAAAAGACAGGAAAATGTGGGCAAATGTGGAACTTCCTAGAGACTTGTTGAATGGCTTTGACCGAAGTGCTGATAGTGATATAGACAATAAAGTCCAGGCTGAAGTGGTCTCAGATGAAGATGAGGAACTTGTTGGGAACTGGAACAAAGGTAACTCTTGCTATGTGTTAGCAAAGAGACTGGCAGCATTTTGCCCCTTCCCTTGAGATTTGTGGAACTTTGAACTTGAGAGAGGTGATTTCGGGTATCTGGCGGAAGGAATTTCTAAGTAGCAAAGTATTCAAGAGGTGATTTGGATGCTCTTAAAATCATTTCATTTTATGTATTCAGAAAGATATGGTTTGAAATTGGAACATATGTTTAAAAGGGAAGCAGAGCATAAAAATTTGGAAAATTTGCAGCCTGATTATGTGATAGAAAAGAAAATCCCATTTTCTGAGGAGAAAATAAAGCTGGCTGCAGAAATTTGCATAAGTAATAAGAAACGAAATGTTAATCACCAAGACAGTGGGGAAAATGTCTCCAGGGTATGACATAAGTCTTCACAGCAGCCCCTCCCATCACAGGCCCAGAAGCCTAGGAGGAAAAAATGGTTTCATGCGCCAGGCCTAGGGCCTTGCTGCTTTGTGCAGTCTCAGGAGTTGGTGCCCTGTGTCCCAGCCGTGGCTAAAAGGAACCAACATAGAGCTTAGGCTGTTGCTTCAGAGGGTACAAGCCTCAAGACTTGGTGGCTTACATGTGGTGTTCGGCTGTTAGGTGCAGCGAAGTCAAGAATTGAGTTTTGAGAACCTCTGCCTAGATTTCAGAGGATGTATGAAAATGTCTGAATGTCCAGGCAGAGGTGTGCTGGATGGGTGGGGCCTTCATGTAGAACCCCTGCTTGGGCAGTGTGGAAGGAAAATGTGAGGTATGAACCCCCACACAGATTCTCCACTGGGACACTGCCTAGTGGAGCTGTGAGAAGAGGGCCACAGTCTTCCAGACCCCAGAATGATAGATCCACGAACAGCTTGCACTGTGTACCTGGGAAAGCTCAGGACCAGTCCCTGAAGCAGCCTTGAGGGAGGCTGTACCCTGCAAAGTCACAGGGGTGGTGCTGCCCAAGACCATGGGAACCCATCTCTTGCTTAACTGTGACCTGAATGTGAGACATGGTATCAAAGGACATGATTTTGGAGCTTTAATATTTGACTGCCCTGCTGGATTGCAGACTTGCATGGGGCCTGTAGCCCCCTTTCTTTGGGCCAATTTCTCCAATTTAGAACAGGTGTATTTACCAAATGCCTGTGCCCGCATTGTATCTAGGAAGTAGCTAACTTGCTTTTGATTTTACAGGCTCATAGGTGGAAGGGACTTGCCTTGTCTCAAATGAGATTTGGCCTTAGACTTTTGGATTAATGCTGGAATTAGTTAAGACTTTGGGGGACTGTTGGAAGGCATGACTGGTTTTGAAATGTGAGGACATGAGATTTGGGAGGGGCCAGGGGCAAAAATATTTGGCTCTGTGTCCCCATCGAAATCTCACCTTAAAGTGTAATAATCCCCACATGTCATGGGAGGGACCCAGTGGGAGGTAATTGTATTATGGTCGTGGGTTTTTCCCATCCTGTTCTCCTAATAATGAATAAGTCTCATGAGATCTGATGCTTTTATGAAGGGGCATTCCACTGCACATGCTCTCTTGCCTGATGACATGTAAGACATGCCCTTGCTTCTCCTTTGCCTTCTGCCGTGATTATGAGGCTTCCCCAGCCCTGTCGAAATGTGAGTCAATTAAACCTCTTTCCTTTATAAGTTATTCAGTCTTGGGTATGTCTTTATTAGTAGTGTGAGAAGGAACTGATACAATTGTCAAAAATAAAATAAAACTAAAATCAGAGTGAAAAATAAATACTTTACCAGATAAACAAAACTGAAAGAATTTGCCAGAAGCAATCACACATTGAAAGAAAGAGTGTAAGAGAATCTATAGGTGGAAAGAAAAATGATCCCAGAAGGATTCACAGAAATTCAGAAAGAAAGTACAAACAATTGAATGTGTTAATTTTATACAAAACAAAGTATACAAAATAAAGTGTGAATTTCAAACATACATCTAATGTTGAAATTCATTGAAACTATAACAACATGTAGAAGTAAATGTTAAAGTGTTATAAGGTCTTAACATTGGAAATTGCTACTTCTTTTTAACTCTAACAAAGTCAGAAATGCAATTGTGATTTCAAGGTTCACCACTAAAAGAATGGTTACAAAATATGTCAGAAGGCAGCAGAGAAATGGAAAGATTAGGTCATTTTCTTTTTTTATAATCAACATGAAGTAAATTTCTGTATCATTATCTTTCTTATACAAACAATTGGTAGAGCTGGAAAAAATAGAAGATTGGATCTTTAAAAACAGTTTTCTCCTGATGTAGAAGGGTAAGAACCAGAATACTACGCATGCCATCTTTCACCAGTTCTAAATTTCACATTATTTTACATTTTAATTCCTCTATAATTAGAAAATGTCTTACAGTCAATGAGTTACCATAGTTCATGTAGCAGCATTTTTTTTCTTTTGAGTAGTACATAAAATAATGATGTAATTTACAGTTGATTGAATTTTAAATTTAATGAAATATAATAGGTACTTACTGTATATATTAATGGGTCATCTTCAGATTTCATATGCAAAAGTAAGCCTGAGCTTACTTTTCTGAATAATAAAATACAGGAATTGAGAAATGAAGTCTTTAAGGACGGATGTCTTTCTCACGCAAGAGAATGATATAATGGCAACGTGATGTCTTGCTACATCAGGGAACTCTGATACTCAATGGCAAATTGTTACTGCAATATAAAATTTTCAAAAATTCTCCAAAATTCACCAAACTCTCTTTCAAACATGAATGTCTTAAATGGAAAAAAAAAAAAAAAAAGTGACTTTGACAAAATGCCAAAACAGTTTATGTGAAGTAGAAGACATTGAATGAACATGTGGGGGATATACCAATGAGATCTAGAATTTAGCAGGAGTGGGAACATGTGACCTGAAATTGGCGTGACAACTTAGGTTCTTGAAAATTTCTGTAACCTTGGAGAAAATCATTGGCTATACCTAGCCGATTTCATTTAATCTTCAAAGAAGAGAGTGACATCATCTAATATTTAATACATTTTTATGCAACTATTATATGAAGGTTGCTGTGAAAGTTATTTTACATGATTTAAAAAAAAGCAAATGACATTGCCCTAGATCTCAAAACAGTATATTTGTATATATACACATATTATATACCAAACGCATAGTTATACTAAAAAGATATCTAGATAATTATCACAAAAATATTATATATGTAAGTTGCAAAGATTAAATTAAAAAAACTTTGAGTCCAAAATAAGCAAAGGTCATCAACATGTGATTTAAAAAGAGAACTTACCAAGTATAGAATAATTCTAGCAATCAAAGGCATGTATACCAAACAATATAATAGCATTTTTTAAATCTCTGTCACTTTGATATCTGTATATAACAAGGCTATGAAAAAAACTGATATTATACACAGCTAAAGTTATTCTAAAGTGGTTTAATACTTTTGGAAAGACAAATAATAATGACCACAATTTATTAAGTTTTACTTTGCCCAAGTTTGTTTGTTTGTTTGGAGATGGAGTCTCACTATGTTGCCCAGGCTGGAATGCAGTGGTGCAGTCTTAGCTCACTGCAACATCTGCCTCCTGAGTTCAAGTCATTCTTCTGCCTCAGTCTCCTGAGTAGCTGGGACTACAGGTGTGCACCACCATGCCTGGCTAATTTTTGTATTTTTAGTAGAGACAGGGTTTCACCAAATTGGCCAGGCTTGTCTCAAACTCCTGACCTCGTGGATCCACCCACCTTAGCCTCCCAAAGTGCTGGGATTACAGGTGTGAGCCACCATGCCCAACCACCACGTTTTAACATATTATTCTTAATCCTTACCTAAAGACCACATAGGACGTGATATTATTGTATTAATCCAACTAGAAACTGAGTCTACAAAAGATTAAATTATATGCTTAAGACTATAGCAATGGGTGAGTTAAAATTTGTATCCAGGTGTATGGCTGTCAAGCTTGTATTCTTTCAATTATATTATTAATGTTCATATTTTTAAGCCAGTAACTTTTCTTTGAATTTGCCTTAAAATAATGTAAATATTTAAAAACCCATAATCACAGATATTTGAAATAGCATAGGCTATAATAACAATACTGTAAATAATTAATTGGCATTGCAATAGTGTATTGTTAAGTAATCTTGATATATCTACTTAGTGGAATACTAGCCAACATTTTTTATAGACTGATGTGATGTGGAAAAGTTTGCATGAGTTAGTATTCAATAATAGTTCACTGTACAAAACTATATGAACAATATTTTTGCAAATATATGATTTAGCATTATGAAAATTAGGAGAATGTATAATGGTTATTTTTAGGGCATTGAATTATGGATGATGTCTTTCTCTGTTATTCAAATTCTTTAATATTATTTTATTACATTTTTATAATTGTTTTTTAGGCTAAGCATTATTACAGAGCAGTGGACAAAAAGTCTCGAAGTACTATAAACAAGGGTCATAGGCTTTCAGACAAGGCATCGAATTATCATTGTGGTCACAGTCACAAGGGACATTTTTCATAGAGGAGACTTCAGTAAGGCCTTGAAAAATGAATAGAATTTAGAGAGAGAGAATGCTTGTTTTGCCCAATCGTGTCTATAAAGTGATTTCAAACATATACGTCATTTTTTTTAAAAAAAAAAGAAGGAGCAGGTGTTTAAGTATCAAACAATTCACTTGGGACCTTTGCCCTTCTCACTATGATGGAAATAGTGTTGGCCTGGGGGTTTTTGATGAGGCAGTGGAGAAGGAATGATGTCTCAATTCTTTGTTCTGAAAGATTTAAATTTTATCACACACCTCCTCTGGCTTTCCCTCTAGCTTTTCTTTCTTCTCTCCTCTCCTCGGGGAGGAAAAAGAGTGTGGTATTAAGTCGTCCTAAGAGAGTACAGGAAGGAGGAAAATGCTATTAGAACATGCTCAACTTCAAGCAATGCTTTGGTTCTATTAATCTTTACCAGTCATTCTCAGAGGCAGATCTTTAAAGCCTACTTAACATTTCTGGGCTGAACACCAACTGGGAATGAATGTATTGGTTTGCTACATCTACCAAATACTGTCCCATTTCCCAGGGCAAGCAACCTTGTCCATTAGCATTAGATATTAAGAGATCAATGCCAGGAGATAGATGGCATAAGTTTCAGTAAAGTATGCTTTTCTGAATTTATTAATTTTATTACAACAAATAATTCATTTTTGTTTGAATCTAACAAGGTATTATAACATTGTGCTTCTTATATTTATCGATGGAATAAAAAGCAATTAAAAGGTGAGCTCAGAGAAGGAGCGGAATTTTCATGGGTATTTCAATTCACATGTTGATAAAATGTGTAAATAACATTATAATTAGTTCTCCTAAATCCTCACTTTTATTGAACAGTGATAGAGTAGTATGGTAAATAGGGTTGTTTGTTTTTAAAGTAATAACCTGAAGTCATCTCCGTTACCACTAATCTAAGAAGTGGAAAAATACCAGAGCTGTTCTAATCGTGAGCCTTAAGGGACTAAGTAGCATTTCCCACTCTCCACCAAACTTCCCCACCGTCTGAATAAAATAACCATTGCAGAATAGCACTTTTCTCTTGCTTAAATTTGGTTTTAAAGTGAAGCGTAACTTTCTGAATAATTATTTTCAGCTTGTAAATGGTGTCTCTCTAAAACCAACCAAGCATATAACAAGAAGATGAAGATGAGACTTATTTTCACTTCATTTCACTTCTTTGTAATTGACAAACTCTCACTGGGTGTCAACTTTAAAAGATGACAAATCCTAAATCTTAGAGGACCCAATTCAATAGTTCAGCTTTCTAAATTGTTTGCAAATTAATCTACATTTTCAAATGAGTCAGGCATGAAATATAAGATGATATCTATATTACAAAAATATTAATTTCCTTGTCTTTCTCTTTCTCCCAGTCAAAGACAAAAGGTACACTGAAAATATTCATTTTGTTAAGAGATTGTGAAAATGAACATATACTGTGCATTTTAGCAGCTTGGCTGTATCCATTTATTTACAGTAATTTATTTCCATCTTTTTAAAAATGCAAGTTATTCAGTTTGTAAATGCTGTGTTTGTTGATGAGGGGAAAATTAAATTTGTGAAGTGTTTCAATACATTATACTTTTTAATGTAGGCTCATTTAGATTCAATAAATAAAATAATAATTTGAGCCCTGCTGGTTTAAAGGCTAGCCAGAGTCCTCTCCTCAGGTAGCCTTTGCCCCAATTTACCCACGTGTAAGTAAATGCTCCTGCGTTGTTTCCATGCAAACTGATTGATAGTTGCGCAGCACTTTGTACATAGTTCCTGACTAAACTTGCTGTAACACTGATGTCAGTGATTTACTGAAGGGTACATAAGATAGACACTGTGAGATTTTCTGTTGCTATAAAATGAAATTTCAGATAATTTTTTAGCCCCATTGATTAACCATATATTTTGTGTCCAACAGTTAACTCTAATATCACTATCAAAAGATATTGATCTAAATTAATTAATGATCATTAGGGGACAGTCAAATCGTATTTCTCTTAAAGAAATCACATTTCGTATGAGACTATTTCCTTAATACTTTAACATACTCTATTAAGGAAGGCTAGGAAAAGATCTCCATTTCAGGAAATTTGAGTGGAAGAATTTCCAAGTTGTTTTAAAAATTAGCTCTTCCTTGATCAACTGTCACAATTATTATCAAATATTGACATAAAAGTCACATAAATTAAATAAATTAATAAAAGCAAAGTACCCATTTTAATGAACAGGGTCACTTTCTCTCTGGGATAGGAAAGAGTGACCAGTGAAGCAGCCAGTTAGGTCACAGTTAAATTCAACAGAGACTTGTTTGTTTAGGAACATTATATAAAAGCATGTATTTGTGGAAGTAAGAAGCACTTTAAATGCCATCTCACCTAACTTAATTATTTTACAGAAAATCTGAAGATAGGATAGTTAATACAAATCTAAAAGGGGAAAAAGTTAAGACAATAAGTATTTTAAAAATTGTCATATATTATGCACATTTTATTATGTGTATTAATGAATAACACAAAGATTACTTTTTACATATTAATAGATTCATGTCTGAGTTCAAGACTATGGCACTAATCACCGTGGCTTTACAGTAATAGGGGGATGTCACAAAAGCTCAGCTCTTTGAGTTGCTGATTCAGCTGCTGCAATCAAGAAGGGGACAGAAATTTTATCTGATATAACTCAATGAAGGGAATATAATTTAATGCAAAACTCTGGGATTGAAGAATGGAGAAGGAAACCAGAGACTCTAATTTGGGGTTCCAAAACAATTATGCATGAGTCCTTCTTTGATTTCAGTGGTTCTAATATTACCGTTTCACTAATTAAAATTGAATCTCTTGACTGAACATTTTTCATTAAACTATGCTAAATGTATTTCTAAAATGCTCTGTCTCACACTGGCTACACTGCACCAATAATTTCTATATCCTGCCATTTGGACATGGTGTCTTGAATCCAGACAGTGTTAGTTACACATATGAGTTTTGGTGATTTGTTTCTTCTGCCTTCATGCTTGGTCCATTCATAAATTCCAGCAGCAAGAGAGATTATTGTATTATAATATAGTTATTTGTGAATATGTCCATCTTTCCCTTAGATTGTGTGATTCATCAAAGGCATCCATTTTTCTATTTTATTCATAATGCCAAATAAGTGCCATGATCTGGGTAGGTGCTCAGAAAAAAAAAATGAATGAATGTGAATGCATTTTCAGGATTATCAATTGTTCTTCCAATCACCCAGCTATATACCTTCCTCTCAGTTCTGTCTTAAAGGTAAGATCTGGTCAAGAAAAGTTATAAAAGTATCTACTACATTAAGTCACATTTTCTTACTCTCTCCTGAGACTTTCAGGGTTGGGACATAGCTCCTTCTTAAAATGCTGATACACAGGCACAGCAGCCGTTTTGCAAAGCAGCTGCATCTAAGTCTTTCCTTTCGCTGAGAGAATTTCTGGATTGATAAGAAAGAAAATGGGGTTATCTAAGGAAGCAAAGACACTAATGTCTATTGATTAAGGTTTTTGATTATCCATGCTGTAGCCTTCCTCCATTGCCCTGATAAATATTTGGTTGCTCATATCATTATCACCACCAAATACTTGCACTTGGAAGATCATTAAAATACCTAGTTAAGAGGGTCATTCATAGATCAATGCCTAGAAGAATGCATTACAATCATAAGAAACTCAAAAAAATTAAATATCTGAAAGAGAGAACATGATTATGTGTTTGTTTTCCAATTCTTTATTTCCTCTATTGCTCTGATCAATAGTACTGTTAATTACTCTTCAGTGAAAGATGTTGTGAACAATCATGCATCTACTTTGACATAATTTTATTTGTTCATTTGATGCTCAGAGCTTTCTCATGGTTTCCAGATTCTATCTCTTCTACCTTTCATAGTATATGCAACCTCTTTGGTTTAGAAAAAGGGTTGGCAAGCCCTTTCTGTAAAGGGACAGAGAATAAATACCTTCAGCTTTTGGGCCACGTGGTCCCTGTCACAGGTACTCCACTCTGCTACGGTAGCATGAAAGCAGTCATAGACAATACATAAAAAAATGGACATGGCTGTTTTTCAGTACAATTTTATTTACAAAAACAGGTGGGAGGCTGAATTTGGAGTCATCAGTTGCCAATCCCTGGAACTTATTTTCCAGTGTCATTTTCAACAATGTTGTACTAGTCTTTCAGATCCAGAACAAATATACAATTGTGATTCCAACTCCAAGCACTTAAAGTACTGTAATCTTCTATTATAAGTCACATGAATACTCAGCCTTAGAGGTCAAATCTGTGGAGTAATAGCAATATGTCCTTTATACCTCTTTTGTGTAGATGAAACTACTGTATGTCAAAGTTTTCTTTTTTTAATCACTTGTGAAGTGCATGTAAAGCTAGTGTGGGATTATTTTGGAGGCCTTTGAATCTGTGAAATTATTGAGATCAAAAGTTCTTAAACAATTGGTCTTATATCATTTATAATAATGATTAAATATAAAAAATGACATTTTATGATGTTTTTAAAATGTGACCATATCAAGTTGGACAAAACACATGCTTAATGTATTAGTTCATTCTCACACTGCTATAAAGAACTACCCAAGACTGGGTTAATTTATAGGGGAAAGAGGTTTAATTGACTCAGTTCCACATGGCTTGGGGAAGCCTCAGGAAACTTAGAATCATGGCAGAAGGGGAGGCAAATACATCCTTCTTCACATGGCAGCAGGAGAGAGAAGTGCTGAGCAAAGGGGAAAAATCTCCTTATAAGACCACTGGATCTCATGAGAACTCACTATCGTGACAATAGCATGAGGTTAACCACCACAATTCAAGATGTGATTTGGGTAGGGAGACAGCCAAACCATATCATTCTGCCCCTGGTCCCTCCCAAATCTCATGTCCTCACATTTCAAAACACAATAATGCCTTTCCAACAGTCCCCTAAGACATACCTCATTCTAGCATTAGCCCAAAAGTCCAAGCCCAAAATCTCTCCTGAGATAAGGCAAGTTTCTTCCACCTATGAGCAAGTTAGTTACTTCCTAGATACAATGGGGGTACAGGCATTGAGTAAGAATGGGAGAAATTGGCTAAAACAAAGGGGCTACAGGCTTCATGCAAGTCCAAAATCCAATAGGGCAGTCATTAAACCTAAAAGTTCCAAAATGATCTCCTTTGACTCCATGTCTCACATCCAGGTCATGTTGATGCAAGGGATGAGCTCCCGCCACCTTCTTGGGCAGCTCCACTCCTGTGGCTTTGCGCAGGGTACAATCCCCTTCCCTGGCTGCTTGCACAGTTGTGATTGAGTATCTGTGGCTTTTCTAGGTATATGGTGCAAGCTCTTGGTGCATCTACCATTCTGGGGTCTGGAGGATGGTGACCCTCTTCTCACAGCTCCACTTGCCAGTGCCCCAGTGAGGACTCTGTGTGGGGGCTCTGACTCCACATTTCCCTTCTGCACTGCCCTAACAGAGGTTCTCCATGAGGGCTTCACCCCTGCAGCAAACTTCTTTCTGCTTGGACATCCAGGAGTTTGCATACATCCTCTGAAATCTAGGTGGAGGTTTCCAAACCTTAATTCTTGACTTTTGTGCACTTGTAGGCTCAACATCATGTGGGAGCTGCCAAGGTTTGGAGCTTGCATCCTCTGAAGCAATGACCCAAGCTATACCTTGGTCTCTTTTAGCCATGGCTGGAGCTGGCATGGCTAAGATGCAGGGCACCAAATCCTGAGGCTGCACACAGCATTGAGGCTCTGGACCTGGCCCAATAAACCATTTTATCCTCCTAAGCCTCTGGGCCTGTGATGGGAGGGGCTGCCATCAAGGTCTCTGACATGCCCTGGAGACATTTTCCCCATTATTTTGGCAATTAACATTTGGTTCCTCATTATTTATGTAAATTTATTCTGCTGGCTTGAATCTCTACTCAGAAAATGGGTTATTCTTTTCTATTGTATCATCAGTCTACAAATTTTCCAAACTGTTAAGCTCTGTCACCTCTTGAATGCTTTGCTGCTTAAAAATTTCTTCCACCAGATACTCTAAATCATCTCTCTCAAGTTCAAAGTTCTACCAATTTCTAGAGCAGGGTCAAAATGCTGCCAGTCTCTTTGCTAAAGCATGGTAAGAGTCACCTTTGCTCCATTTCCTAACAAGTTCTTCATCTTCATCTGAGACCACCTCAGCCTGAACTTCATTGTCCATATCACTATCAGCATTTTGGTCAAAGCCACTAAACAAGTCTCTAGGAAGTTCCACAGTTTCCTACATCTTCCTGTCTTTTTCTGAGCCCTTTAAACTGTTCCAACCTCTGCCTGTTACCCAGTTCCAAAGTTGCTTCCACATTTTCAGGTATCCTTATAGCAGCACCCACTCCTGGTACCAATTTACTGTATCAGTCCATTCTCACACTGCTGTAAAGAACTACCCAAGACTGGACAATAAGGGAAAGAGGTTTAAGTAACTCATGGTTCAGCATGGCTGGGGAGGCCTCAGGAAACTTACAATCATGGCAGAAGGGGAAGCAAACACATCCTTCTTCACATGGCAGCAGGAGAGAGAAGTGCCAAGCAAAGGGGGAATAGTGTCTTATAAAACCATCAGATCTTGTGAGAATTCACTATCACAGGAACAGCATGGTGGTAACCACCCTCATGATTCAAATGATTTCCCACCAAGTCCCTCCCATGAAACGTGGGGATTATGGAAACTACAAGATGAGATTTGGGTGGGGACACAGCCAAACCAAATCACTTAATTTGTATTAAATAGCTCCCTATTGGTACCTTTGACCTCTTAGTTATACTAGTGTTTTAAGAATTTATTTTTAGTGACTCAGTAATTCCTTACAGTGAGCATGATTGAAAACAGTGGGCTCTATTTCACATACTATTTCTAATTATGAAATAATTCAGTGATTCAAAAATACCAAGGAATTTGGTCCAGGGGTTATGTTAACATAAATAATTATATTATTCTGAATATACCTTTTCAGTCTAATCATTTCTAATCAGATTTTATTAGCTTCTCAAAAATGTATTTTCAAAGTGTAAAACTGTATTCTATATCTAGCAGCAGAGTCCAGGAAGAAAATGCAGTACACATTCACTGAGCTGTGAAATGTAAAAATCTATTCAACTCCATTAACTGCAAAATATACATCATCCACTAACGTACTGGACAATGAATGACTCTGTATGGAGTGCTACATGTCCAAATTACTGCAAGATGAACGCTTTTTAAAGGTTAGATGTTGCAGATATCAGTTTACATATTTTAACAGAAAAGTGAGCAGTGACGATGACCTTGCAGTCCTTTCAAAAGCTTAATTCTCTCCAATTCCAAAGAGCACTCTAGGAATTTTAGAAAATACTCTGAGAGACTAATCCATGACCTTTATTTCCAGGGTAAATAAAAAGTAAATTATTTGCAACACTTTTTACTTTTAGAAAAGTTGTAACCCGTGAGGACTTTAGAATAATTTTTATTTATTAGGCATCTATTAAATGCCTATGTAAATGTATACCTATTTTATGCCCAGCTAAATTTTCTTCCTTTTTTTTTTTTTTTCCAGACACATGGTCTCTCTATGTTGTCCAGGCATATGAGACTCCTGGCCTCAACTGATTTTCCCACTTCAGCCTCCCAGAGTGCTGGAATTATAGGCATGAGTCATTGTGCCTGACCCCAACCTACTTATTTGGGGAAGATTGTAACATACCAAAAGTTAGCAAAAATTTCATTTAGATATTTTTATATACTCAAGTGAAAGTGCTGCCATATAAGTTGACCAGACTATTATTTTTTTAGAGATGGGGGTCTTGTTATGATGTCTAGGCTGGTCTAGAACTCCTGACCTCAAGTGGTCCTCCCACCTTGGCCTCCCAAAGATTTGGGATTATACTCATATGCCACTGTGCCTGGTCTGTTGCAACTTTTGAGCAGCATAATTACATAATTACCTGATTATTTTAATGTATTATTTCATCTTTGAAACTCTACTGTGCAAATGCTAACACTAAATCCTAAATTTGAGAAAAACTTCACAAAATTAAAATTGATGAGACACATTTTGAAACCACTATTGGACTAAAAGCTACAAGACTTTAGCTTCATTCATATTTTTATGAGACTTGAGCCAGTTGATTTCAATTATAAGAGAAAAGATCAATATTCATGATCATGTATGAAACGTTCGGGAATGCCTCATCAAATTATGCCTAAAAAAAGCAACATAAATAAGCTTATATTTATCATATAAGCTCTCTGAAAATTTCCCCCTCTCCCTGCAGTTCACAATACATTGGTTTATTGTTTACCTCACCCGTTAGGTTTTCTTGTTCTGATTTTCAGAACATGTTATATATTAAATTCATGAGCTTTCTATATAATACTATATTTAACTCTACATATATAAAATCTACCTAAGCCATATAAATATTTCTATCTTATATGCTAGGTAAAAAAAAAAAAAATCAGTCTACTTTTTTGACCTTCTGTGAATTCTTTAAGCATAGTAGAAGGTCGTATAAGCTAAGGTATGGCTACTTGGTCATTGGAATTTATTTGTAAAGCTGTTACCAATTTTAAATTTGGGAAGAGGCTGGGTGTGGTGGCTCATGCTTGTAATCCTAGCACTTTGGGAGGCCATGGTGGACAGATCACAAGGTCAGGTGTTCAAGACCAGCCTGGCCAATATGGTGAAACCTTGTCATTACTAAAAATACAAAAATTAGCTGGATGTGGTGGCAGGCACCTGTAGTTCCAGCGACTCAGTATGCTGAGGCAAAAGAATTGCTTGAACCCAGGAAGCAGAGGTTGCAGTAAGCCGAGATTGTGCCATTGCACTCCAGCCTGGGTGACAGAGCAAAACTCCGTCTCGGGAAAAAAAAAAAAAAAATTCTGGGGGGGAGGAAGAAAGTTTTAAATGATCAGTTAAAAAAAAATAGACACATGGTATGTACATCATTTGTTTTGAAGGAAATTTCCAGCTTCTATAATTATGATCCAATATATGAATATCAAGAACTCAAAGGTGTTTTTATATGAGAAAGATCAAGCCATTTCAAATGTTCAGACAAAGCCTAATAAAAGTATCTTTTAGAGAGCAAGGAAAATAAAACCATTTTATACAAAATTATAGAAAGAAAACATTAAAAGTGAACAGTAGTTATTTGCAGGTGTTTTTTCCTTCTTTCCTACTTTTCCCTATTTTCAAAATTTTTAATAATTTGGGAGCAATTACACTCAAATTTGAATTTGGGCATTTGGTAAAAATAATTAGGCAAAATATCTTCATGTCTAATCCACAAACAGATCATCACCTTAGAAATTTGTAAGTATTTCAGGTGGTAAAGATGTTATAATTACAATATTTTGAATTTAAAACTACTTACTGGCTATAAATTATTTGAAACAAAATCAGTTAAATGGAGGTGGAAACCACAAACTTATTCTATGTTCATCTTACTAACACTTCCACAGTGCAATTCAATTTTGGAGACAAATTTATATGTGAATTTTCTTAATGGCACCAATCATTTTTATGGGGTCAGGGTTTTGCCATAACATATAATAGTATGGTATAATAATTTTTCTTTGTTAGTGCAGCATAACTAATTAAGTACTTCCTTTTAAAGTTTGATTGAATTTAGTGAAACCGTAGTTCAAACAAATGAAGGTGTATTGCTGACCTCAAATGGGACCTGGATTTAAGGAAATTCTTTGATGGAGCAATTGAATTAGTTCTTTTCCTCTCTCTATTTGTATCAAGATATGAAATATCTCCGGCTAAGTTAAGATAATGAAAGTGCATTTGTAAGATGTGTATTAAATTGTGCACTTTCTAGCTCTGATCCAAAGTTAAAGAGAAAGAAGAATTTTCTTTGTAAATATCATATACATAATATATATCAAAATTTTATACATTTTTCTTTCAAAATGTTATTAAATCAGGACAACTGCTTGTTATGTTTCCATTTATCATAGTGCCACTTTATTTCAGTGTTGTCATGTGAATAATAGGCAATCAGAAGTGAAAGTTTTTCAAAATTGCAGTCCTCTGGATGTTACAATTAAATTAATTAAAAATCCAGAATAAACAGTTTTTAATGACATAAAACAGTTCTGCCACATTATACACACTTTTGTTATGATGTAAATTGAAAGGCAGTGGAATTTTTTTAAAAATAAATACAGCCGCATGTTCACAAAGCTCCTGCTTACCCCTCATTAATAAACAGAGGCACTAAAAAAGATGTGCCCAAACATCTGCTCTCGCTAGTGACATCTTATTTTTCAATTTTAATATTAACAATGTGACAATCTAAATAATACTTATTTCTAATTTTTACATGAGCAATCAACAGCTAAACGATTCCTAAGTACTTTATTCATGGGCAAACCAGCTTGACAAAATGGGCTGTTTTCAGGCGAGGTTCAAAGAGATAGAGGCAGTCAGGGGATAGCAAATCTTACCAGTCAAGGAGAACAATCTGAAGACATGAGTCCTAGCATGCTGGAGTTATGCATAGAATCAGACTAACTAGGGCATTATTTTTAGTCCTATGTCCTGTAGCAGGTAGAGAGAGACTGATGAAGAGGATCAAATGAAGAAATCAGCTTGACCAGCAGCTGGTGATGAGAGAGAGAAACAGGGAGGTTGTGGGGAGAGATTCTTATGAATAAAAAAAAAAAAACCTATAAAAAGCCCCATTATTGCTAAGTCAGAGAAATGGGACTGCCTTTGGACTTGCCCATGGTCTAGTAAAAGCCAGGAAAAAGTTGAGTTTAAATTGGGTTCTAGTTTTTCAAGGCTGCGGCTTGTGCTCGCAGCCACTACCTTAAGGCAAAAAGTCTTGAGAATGTGCCTCTGCTAGCACCCTATGATTCAGACTAATTTTCATTCTCTGGTAACAGAAAACTTTCTTTCAAACAAGGTCTACTCTGCAGTTATTTGAAATATTTTGCGTTACCCTTCATTCTCTACCATTTGAGTGTACTAGTGCAAGTTAGCTTTTCCTGGGAATATTCAAGGCTCTTCCTGAAAAGTTTACAATCTTTTTGGTTTCTTATAACTTCCAATGAGGGAAGCTTGGTTTTCCTGTTGTTTTGTTTTATTAGGTCAGATATTTTACTAGATTGAGGCTGTTGTAACATGTAACAACCTGCACAACAATTAGCTATAAACCTGACTATATGCACATTCTGGAAATGGTACTGCTTCTCTGAGTTTGAATCCTGTGAATTTTGGAATCTGAGCTAGAATCGTTGAGGAGGGGTGGACGTGAGGGAGGTTACACTAAGTTCAGACATCCTTCTATAAAAATACCAGAAGATATTTCTTTTTTTTTTTTTTTATTATACTTTAGGGTTTTAGGGTACATGTGCACAATGTGCAGGTTTGTTACATATGTATCCATGTGCCATGTTGGTTTGCTGTACCCATTAACTCGTCATTTAGCATTAGGTATATCTCCTAATGCTGTCCCTCCCCCCTCCCCCCACCCCACAACAGTCCCCGGAGTGTGATGTTCCCCTTCCTGTGTCCATGAGTTCTCATTGTTCAATTCCCACCTATGAGTGAGAACATGCGGTGTTT
>NW_026652289.1:76844121-76916621 GCF_009828535.3 Hylobates moloch
GGCTGGTACCGGTTGTTCCTTTCCATGTTTAGTGCTTCCTTCAGGAGCTCTTTTAGGGCAGGCCTGGTGGTGACAAAATCACTCAGCGTTTGCTTGTCTGTAAAGTATTTTATTTCTCCTTCACTTATGAAGCTTAGTTTGGCGGGATAGCAAATTCTGGGTTGAAAATTCTTTTCTTTAAGATTGTTGAATATCGGCCCCCACTCTCTTCTGGCTTGTAGAGTTTCTGCTGAGAGATCAGCTGTTAGTCTGATGGGCTTCCCTTTGTGGGTAACCCGACCTTTCTCTCTGGCTGCCCTTAACATTTTTTCCTTCATTTCAACTTTGGTGAATCTGACAATTATGTGTCTTGGAGTTGCCCTTCTCGAGGAGTATCTTTGTGGCGTTCTCTGTATTTCCTGAATCTGAATGCTGGCCTGCCTTGCTAGATTGGGGAAGTTCTCCTGGATAATATCTTGCAGAGTGTTTTCCAACTTGGTTCCATTCTCCCCATCATTTTCAGGTACACCAATCAGACGTAGGTTTGGTCTTTTCACATAGTCCCAAATTTCTTGGAGGCTTTGTTCATTTCTTTTTATTCTTTTTTCTCTAAACTTCCCTTCTCTCTTCATTTCATTCATTTCATCTTCCATCAGTGATACCCTTTCTTCCAGTTGATCGCATCTGCTACTGAGGCTTCTGCAATCTTCGCGTAGTTCTCGAAACTTGGCTTTCAGCTCCATCAGCTCCTTTAAGCCCTTCTCTCCATTGGTTATTCTAGTTATCCATTCTTCTAATATTTTTTCAAAGTTTTTAACTTCTTTGCTATTGTTTTGAATTTCCTCTCGTAGCTCAGAGTAGTTTGATCGTCTGAAGCCTTCTTCTCTCAACTCATCAAAGTCATCCTCCATCCAGCTTTGTTCCGTTGCTGGTGAGGAACTGCGTTCCTTTGGAGGAGGAGAGGTGTTCTGTTTTTTAGAGTTTCCAGTGTTTTTGCTCTGTTTTTTCCCCATCTTTGTGGTTTTATCTACTTTTTGTCTTTGATGATGGTGATGTACAGATGGGTTTTTGGTGTGGATGTCCTTTCTGTCTGTTAGTTTTCCTTCTACCAGACAGGACCCTCAGCTGCAGGTCTGTTGGAGTTTACTAGAGGTCCACTCCAGACCCTGTTTGGCTGGGTGTCAGCAGCGGTGGCTGCAGAACAGCGGATTTTCGTGAGACCACAAATTCAGCTGTCTGATAGTTCCTCTGAAAGTTTTGTCTCAGAGGAGTACCCGGTTGAATGAGGTGTCAGTCTGACCCTACTGGGGGGGTGCCTCCCAGTTAGGCTGCTCAGGGGTGAGGGACCCACTTTAGGAGGCAGTCTGTCCGTTCTCAGATCTCCAGCTGCGTGCTGGGAGAACCACTACTCTCTTCAAAGCTGTCAGTCAGACAGGGACCTTTAAGTCTGTGGAGGTTCTTGCTGAGTTTTTGTTTGTCTGTGCCCTGCCCCCAGAGGTGGAGCCTACAGAGGCAGGCAGGCCTCCTTGAGCTGTGGTGGGCTCCACCCAGTTCGAGCTTCCTGGCTGCTTTGTTTACCTAAGCAAGCCTGGGCAATGGCGGGCGCCCCTCCCCCAGCCTCGCTGCCGCCTTGCAGCTTGATCTCAGACTGCTGTGCTAGCAATCAGCGAGACTCCGTGGGCACAGGACCCTCCGAGCCAGGTGCGGGACACAATCTCCTAGTGTGCCGTTTTCCAGGCCCGTTGGAAAAGCGCAGTATTAGGATGGGACTGACCCGATATTCCAGGTGCCGTCTGTTTCCCCTTTCTTTGACTAGGAAAGGGAACTCCCTGACCCCTTGCGCTTCCCGAGTGAGGCAATGCCTCGCCCTGCTTCGGCTCGCGCACAGTGCGCTTCACCAACTGTCCTGCACCCGCTGTTAGGCACTCCCTAGTGAGATGAAACGGGTACCTCAAGCAGAAATGCAGAAATCACCCGTCTTCTGTGTCGCTGGGGCTGGGAGCTGGAGACCGGAGCTGTTCCTATTCGGCCATCTTGGCTCCACCCCCAGAAGATATTTCTAAACATCAGACTTTTTGGGAGATGACTGTAGGATTAGTTGCGAATGACTACAACCACAGTTTGGAGTGAGAAATCCATTCTCTATTATGTAAAATAATACCTTAAATGGCCATACATATTATAATCTCCAAATAATACATAATCATGTCCAGATGTAAACTTCTAATTTACCTCATTGCTGGCCCATAACAAAATAATTGTCTCTGTAATGGTGTGATCATATGTATTTATTCATTATCTTTTGTATTTATTTGAACACATATGTGTTGAGCAAATGTTCAGATGCTCTCCTGTGAACTGGGGCTGCAAGGTCCAATCCCTGCTGATAAGAATCTTGTTTTTTACTAGGTCTACATTCCTTTGGATCTGTGCTACATTAAGCCATGTACAGGGTTAGCATGAGAATTCATATGATCTGAGGCCATTTAAATGCCTTGGGGAATCAGAAAATATTTTCCTTTTTTTTTTTTTCATTATTTGAGACAGGGTCTCACTCGGTTGTCCAGGCTGAAGTGCACTGGGGTGATCTCGGCACACTGCAGCCTCGGTCCCCAGGCTCAGGTGATTCTCCCATCTCAGCCTTCTGAGTGGCTGGGACTACAGGTGCATACCACCACACTGACTAATTTTTTGTAATTTTTTAGAGTCAGGGTTTAGCCATGTTGCCCGGGCTTGTCTCGAACTCCTGGGCTCAAGCAATCCACCAGCCTCAGCCTCCCAAGGTACTAAGATTACAGGTGTGAGCCACCTGCACTTGGCCAGATTTTCTAAAAGAAGTCTATTTGAAACCAAGACATGAAATGTGAGCAAAAGTTAGCTGGAGAAAGAGATGAAGTAGGAATATTCTTGCTAGAGGAAATGCCTATAAAATCATTGTTTCAAGGACTTTACTTGCAATTTGTGTCAAATGCAAAATTTAGGTTTTATTTTTAAAGGGTCTTTATTGCTATGTACCAAGAAGGCTTTGTTTCCTCCCAGCAAATTATGCTATATAACACTGACTATTTTCATATTTTTCTTAAGAATAGCAGGCACTAAATGTCCATCCCTTTTTTCAATCTGAGCTATTATGCCTGCCTGAGTACTTAGTGTACTCTGCTGGGGTTCTCTGTTAATGAAGGAAGAATAAATAAAGTGAATATATGTCATGTTTTCACAGAATTAGAAAAAATATTCCCAAAATTCATATATAATGAAAAGCCTGAATAGCCAAAGCAACCCTAAGCAAAAAGAACAAAGGTTAGAGGTATCACATTACCTAGCCTCAAATTATGCTACAAGGGTAGAGTAGCCAGTACTGCATGGTACTGACATAAAAATAGACACATAGTTCAATGGAACAGAATAGAGAAGCCAGAAATAAAGCTACATATCTACAGCAAACTGGTCTTTGATGCAGTCAACAAAAACATACACTGGGGAAACATACAGCCTATTTAGTAAATGGTGCTGGGAAATTTGATTGCCATATGCAGCAGAATAAAACTGGAATCCTGTCTTTCATCATACACAAAAATCAACCAAGATTAATTACAGACTTAAATGTATGACCTGAAACTATAAAAATACTAGAAGAAAACCTATGGAAAACTCTTCTGGACATTGGTCTAGGCAAAGAATTCATAACTAAGACCTCAAAAGCACAAGCAACAAAATCGAACATGGAAAACTGGGATTTATTTAAACTAAAAAGTTTCTGCACACCAAAAGAAATAATCAACAGAATGAACAGACAACCTGCAGAATGGGAGAAGATATTTTCAAACTATGCACCTAACAGAGGACAAATATCCAAAATTTACAAGATATTCAAACAACTCAACAATAATAACAAAAAACAAATAGCCCCACTAAAAAGTGGATAAAGGATATAAACAGACATTTTTCAAAAGAAGACATACTAAATGGCCAAGAAGCATATGAAAAAAATGTTCAACATCATTAATCATCAGAGAAATGCAAGTCAAAACCACAATGAGATATTATACCAGTCATCATGGCTATTATTAAAAAGACAAAAATTAACAGATGTTGGCAAGGATGCAGAGAAAGTGGTATGCTTATATACTGTCACTGGGAATGTAAATTAGTACAACTTCTATGTAAAAAAGTATGGATATTTTTAAAAAACTAAAAATAGAACTACCATTAGATTCAACAATCCCACTATAGGTTATATCATTATATCAAAAAGATATGCACACTCGTACATTTATCACAGCACTATTCACAATAGCAAAGAAAAGATATGGAATCAATCTGAGTGCCCTTCAACAGATGATTGGATAAAGAAAATATGAGAATATATATAGAGAGAAATATTATACAGCCATAAAAATGAGTAAAATCATGTTTTTTTGCAGTAACATGTATGGAACTGTAGGCCATTATCTTAAGTGGAGTAACTCAGAAACAGAGAGTAAAATACCACATGTTCTCACCTATAAGTGGGAACTAAATAATGTGTACACACTACCATAGAGTGTGGAATAATAGACATTGGAGGCTCAGAAGGGTGGGAGAATGGGAAGGGGATAAAGGACAAGAAATTACTTAGTGGGTACAGTGTACATTTCTCAGGTGATGGTTGCACTAAAAGCCCAGACTTATCCACTATGTAATGTAAAATAATGCCCTTGAACTCCTTAAATTTATACAAATCTAAAAAATAATAATGGCAAACTCTGGATATTAAGGCAGGCACTGGTTTGAACATTGGGATCAAGAATATTTTAATATCTGTGTGTCAACAGCAATACAAATATTTTTAGGGACAGATGAATAATTTTAGGAGTGGAAAAAAGATGAAACTGACATTGGCATGCTGATTGCTTTTGACTAAAGTGATTTATTTAAAAATTTGATAAACTTCCATACATTTTTTTTTCACTGAGAACACATAAGAATATTGTAGGAAACTTTGTGATATTACATATGCCCAGGAGCCAGCCCATACCTAATCTTGGAATACTAAAAGTGATGCACAGCCCTTGTTAAGAGCCATTGGCTTAAAACAGATGACTGGCAGTTATAAGATTTTGATAGTACTATTCACACTTCTTTAAAAAATATAACATTACTTTCCCAAAGCTCCTATCACACTAAAAACAATTTGATGACTATAATTATCTGTTTATACTCATTTCACATATGTTTATGTGTTCTGAGAGTTGTTCAATGACTTTCTTTCCAATCCTGTTTTAGAATGACTTGGATTTGTGCAAAAGGCAGTATTTATTCAGTCAATGTTATTCATCAAGAATCTATTATGTGGCTGTACTCTGCTAAGCACTAGACTACATACTATCTTCAGAAGTTGTATATTCTCCTGGGAGAAATTAGTCAAGTAAACCAACAATTATAATACTGCATTTTTAAATCTTGGCCAAAGATACATACAAAAGATATTCTAGGGGAAGACTATACCTGGAAACTAAAGTCAGTAGGTAAAGTGGGGCATCTAGAAAAAATTTCTAATAAACTAAATGAGTTTTAAAGGACACAAAGGACTTAGAAGAAAAAAGATATTCTGTGCTAAGGGAACAGTATGCAAGATGGCTCAGAGTAGTGAAAGAGCCTGAGAGAGCATATGAGGAACTCAGACTAAGTTTTATATATCTATATGGTGTGAAGAGCATGCAGTGCAGTGGTAGCTGAGGATAGGAGACAGAGACCGAGGCAGATCTATATGAAGAGAATTTTAAGTGAGGGAATAATAGTAAAGGATTTGTATATCAGAACAGTCACTTAGGTATCAATCAATATGAAGAATGGTTGGGAATGGGATTAAAGCACAGTAAGACTATCTCTGTTAAGCATTATTTGTGGCTTCCATAGGTGCTGCAAGTCATACAAGGATGAGCAAGATGTAGTCAGTAACCATAGACATATTTATTTATTTACTAATTTAATTATTACCTGCTGCCTTTTTTCAAAATGGATATGAAACAGGACTGACCCCCAAGTTGCTTGGTACCTGGTCAATGGGGGTAGGAGAGGTAACATATGTATATAAGTCCCTAGATTATATAGAAACCCATACCAAAGGCAGGTGAGTTGTTTAAAAATTGTTCCTAAGAGAGTATCAACAGGATCAGTTCCAACTGAGACGATTAGGAAATGCACCAAGAGAGCTTAAGCCAAAAAAGAGAGCTCGTCTTGAGAAAAAGAACTTTATAGCCGTGATTTTGAGGCTGTCCAAGTATCCTAAGCTCCTTCTAAATTAAACTTACCCAATACCTGGAAAAAAATAAATTATTAAAAGTGAATTGAAAAAAGAAAAAAAAATTCTGAAGTATGCTAAGGGGATTATTCTATAATGAAGTATAGGATTTACAGATGCCTCCAAAAAGGACATTTCACTTTTCACACTGAAGATTCTCTATTTTTCCCCAAATCATGTTTCCCAGTGCTTCTTCCCAGCACTTCTTTCATTTATTCTGAATTTTCTTTCTTGCCTCTTTCTGATGATCTGTTATCCAAAATGTCATTTCAATGATCTGCTAACAAAAAACAGAAATTTTGCCACAAAATGGAGTGTTTCCATGTTTCATAAAATCAGGAATCTGTCAGGCAGTACCAAAAGGAATAATGCTGTATGGGAGAATGATAAGTGAGACAGCCTAAAAATAAGATATGAACAAGGACTCAACCTTGTCAGATTTTTTTCTTCTACCAACCTTGCATTTTGTCTAATTCAGACTTGTTTAAAAACTATATATTAATAGTTGATTACAAATTAAAGATCACTGTGTGATCTTCTAACATAGTCTTTAAACCTTGGCTGGATATGATTGCCAAGGAAAAGAGCAATTTTTGATTGAAAAAATGCTCCTTTTGTGAAGCCTTTGAATAAAGTGGTAAATACCACTAACTGATGCTTTTTGCCTAGAAACATCTGTACGGTGGATCTATTTTGATAGACAGATTAACAGGATGAAATGTAAACATGTCTTTATTTCAACTACAAAGACCCCTTTGTTTTTCTGGAACCAGAAGTTTAAACTACTGAAAGTCAATATTTATTTGTCTAGTCCATGGTCAGCAAGAAAAGAAAATAGCTAAAACAGTTCAAACTCTAAAATGGGTTTTTGGAAGGAAAAGCTCTTCAAATCAAGAGTAAATTAAAACAAATTAGATATTTGTCCTAATGCTGTCCCTCCCCTTTCCCCAATGCATGTGGGGCTTAAAACCTAGATGACAGGTTGATAGCTGCAGCAAACCATGATGGTACACGTATAACTATGTAACAAACCTGTATGTTCAGCACATGTATCCCAGAACTTAAAATTTAAAAAAATAGATTTTTAAATGACTATGGGAACATTAAACAAAGGGTTGTAGAAATATATTTTGTCTGAAATACTGTACAGTGACTTCCAAGAACTAGTAGAAACATGTAAGTCCAAATACAACTCTCATAAAGAAGATTACAACATGCAACATCTTTTAATCCTTCCTGATAAATTCTAAATCTAAAAGCCTCAGGATTATTAACCAAAACAATACATAAACTAGTTGATCATTGGGGGATTTAAGTTATTAGATGTTTTTCTTCCTGTAATTGATTTCTCTCAGTAAGTAACTTTGGTCTGAAAAAAAATATATGAATTTAATATTAAATTAATGTGAAGGAAACTATTACAAATTTCAACTGTAGTTAATTCTGCTTTATAGTTCCCAAGGGTCTCTGAACATTACTGACTGAATTTCTCAAGATTGTTATTCTTAAGAAAGACTTAAAAACTCAAAATTTTTCCATCTTAATCTTGAAAGTGAAATATCAATAATGCAGTGGACAGATTGCATCTGAATACACTGATTCTGCATCTGCCGTGAAGAGTGTTGCCTCAAGAGGATCGATGGAGGCATAAAGAAAATCAAAATAGGCCAGGCATAGTGGTTCCCACCTGTAATCCCAGCAGTTTGGGAAGCCAAGGCCAGAGGACTGCTTGAGCCCAGGAGTTCATGACCAGCCTGGGAAACATATTGAGACCCCTGTCTCTACAAAAATAAAAATAAATGAGCCAAGCATGGTCCACTTGCCTGTAGTCCCAGCAACACAGGAAGGTGGGAAGATCAACCGAACCCGGGAGGCGAGGCTGCAGTGAACCATGATTTCACCTGGGTGACAGAACGAGAACCTGTCTCAGGGGAAAAGAATAGAAGAAGCGCTGTAGAGTTTGTTTGATTTCTCCTAAATGTTATCCCAAGTCACTCTTGAAGTCTCCCTAGGTCCTTTTTCACAGTGTCTCTTTAGGAGTATATGCTGATTTTAAGTGACTGCAGATTCAAGGACACTGGTAAGATTAATTTGGTATTAGGAGCCTCTCCCTTTATAGGAGATACTATCTAGAAGACACCAGTAATACGGACAGCCCAATTCAAACTTCAAGTCCAGCTAAAATGGGTACAAATATTTATGTAAATTGGGACCTAGAGCAAGGTTAATTCATCTGAAATTTTCTTTCCTTTAACTCATGTAATCCTACTCTAACAAACTTTTTCTTGCAGCTTTTTGTCTATTTCTTTTTTTATTCCTTTACTGATGTTCTTTCTCATCCAAGACCCTAGATACGTTCCAAACTCCAATGCTTGATCGATTTCTCATCTCTACACCAAAGCAATAAATGGAAAAAGAGGAAAATGGATACATTCCCAACAAAATATAAATGTTAAATATTGATCCAACCATAGAAATTTTGAGCATACCAATAATTAGAGAAGATGTTAACATTTTACCATTGAAAAAGTTATAAGATCAGATGCAGATAGAACTTTAAGAAGCATAGAATTCTTATACAGATACAGTATCTCCCACAGTTCTTATATCTAAAACCAAAAGGTTTTTTTTCAAAAATTGATTTGGTAGAAAAACCTGACTTCCTAAATCTAGTTCAAACACTTTTCTGAAGAAATATTAATATGATTACAAAGTAACTAAGCTAGATCCAGCATCTAAAAGCAAAACATTTAAATTAACTATTAACAAAACAAATACAAGAATTTAACTTTAATCATTTGCTACCAATCAGATTTAGTCTAGTAATGCAAGAATGTTTTAATAGTAGAAAGTCTATCAACATGAGTCATTTAAAAGGAGAAAAAGATTATATTAATAGATGCAGACGAAATGTTTGACATAATTCCATTTGCTATAACTGATTTTTAAAGCCTATAGTTAAAGAATTTGAATAAACGTTTCTATGTACATTAATTAGTATTTACCAAAAGCCAAAACAAGCAGCAAGTCAAATAAATGTTAAAAAGCCTTTCTAATATCTTTAATAATAAGACAGGGATGCGCTGGGCACGGTGGCTCATACCTGTAATCCCAGCACTTTGGGAGGCTGAGGCGGGTGGATCACGAGGTCAGGAGATCAGACCATCCTGGCTAACACAGTGAAACCCCATCTCTGCTAAAAATACAAAAAATTAGCTGGGCGTGGTGGCAGACGCCTGTAGTCCCAGCTACTCGGGAGGCTGAGGCAGGAGAATGGCTTGAACCTGGGAGGTGGAGCTTGCAGTGAGCCCAGATTGCGCCACTGCACTCCAGCCTGGGCGCCAGAGCGAGACTCTGTCTCAAACAAAAATAAGACAGGGATGTTTATAGTTGCTACCAACATTGTTTTTGAGGTTCTGTCAAATGCAAAATGATATGCACAGTACAGAAGCACTACAAAAGCGAAGACATTACCACTATTCTCAGATTATATCATTTTAGAAAACTTTAGAGAATCAGCTAAAATTCTTTGAAATAATTAAAGTTTAGTTGTGTGCCTATCATTGAGGAGCTTTTCAGAAACCCCTAGACACTTGAACTTTCAGGCCTGCTTCAGGCCTCCCAAACGAGGAAACAACACTGTCTAACTCATGCTATGGTGAGGATTCAATGAGTCATTATATATATTGTGCTTGGAATGCCTGGCTAAATTAGTATTTTATCTATTGTTTTTGCAATGACTATGATTTTATATATATATATATATATATATATATATATATATTCAATGTTCTATATATATATTTTTCAATGTTCAATTTTATATTCTCATCTTATTTGATTTCTCAACAGCATTAGACAAAGTTGACCACCCTTTTTTTCTCAAAAACACTCTTCATTTTGCTTTAAAGATATCAGACATGACAATTTCATTCCTGCCTCACTGGTCACTTTTTATTTGTCTACTGCACAGGCCTATTTTTCTTTGTCTCCCAAAGTTTGAGTGCTTCAAGACTCAGGAATTAGATTCTATTATATAGCTATGTAGTCTTCCTTAGGTAACCTAACATGGAAGTCAATTTAAAATAAATTATTGGCATAGCACTTATGACCACCTGATGTGTGTGTGTGTGTATGTGTGTATTCTGCCTCTCACCATTTGAATGTAACCTGTACAAGTGCAAGGAATTTATTGATGTTATTTGCTCTTTAATTGATAGTACCTAAAACTGTTCCAGATAAAAAGTATGTGGTCAGTAAGTTTCTGTTGAATAAATTAATTGAATAAGTACCAGTTAGAAATTAAAATAGAAAAAATATCTAATTGATTATAACAACAAAAAGTACATGAAGTACCTAAGAATAAATTTAACAATAGTACATAACCTCTAAGAAAAAACAATTATATAATTTAATTAAGAAATATAAAACTTAAGGCCCCGTGCGGTGGCTCACGCCTGTAATCCCAGCACTTTGGGAGGCCAAGGCGGGTAGATCACAAAGTCAGGAGTTCAAGACCAGCCTGGCCAAGATGGTTAAAGTCCGTCTCTACTAAAAATACAAAAATTAGCTGGGTGTGGTGGTGGGCACCTGTAGTCCCAGCTACTTAGGATGCTGAGGCATGAGAATCGCTTGAACTCGGAAGGCAGAGGTTGCAGTAAGCCGAGATTGTGCAATTGCATTCCAGCCTGGGTGACGGAGCAATACTCCGTCTCGGGGTAAAAAAAAAAAAAAAAATTGGGAAGAAAGTTTTAAATGATCAGTAAAAAAAAATATACAAAAATTAGCTGGGTATGGTGATGGGCACCTGTAATCCCAGCTACTCGGGAGGCTGAGGCAGAAGAATCACTTGAATCTGGGAGGCGGAGGTTGCAGTGAGCAGAGATGGTGCCACTGCACTCCAGCCTGGGCGACAGAGCAAGACTCCATCTTAAAAAATATATATATATATAAAAACTTGAATGAATGGAGAGACATGATATGCAATTCCATAACTAAATATATAAAATATATAAATTAAATATATAAATATATTAAATAAGTACATACTTGTACTAAGTATAAATTCAGAAAAACATACATGGAAAGATACTGTAGCATTGTTTGCATTAGCAACAAAGAAAACAAAAACAAATTAAATGTATATTATGATTATTAGGTAACCACTAAAATGAATGAGACAGAACTATATACTTTCACTTAGAAGGATGTGTACATTACATAGTTAAATAAAAATGCAAATAACTAAAGTCATGCATATGTGATTTCATTTTTTATTAAATCAATGGAAATCTTAACTGCATATGTCGACATGGAGGATATTGTGGAGTCCTCCACTCAGATTCCTTCTTCAAGGCCATTCCGCAGTTGCTCAGATTATCAACTAATGATGGCTCTGAGTTTTATACTTCTCTGGGAACTGCTTCCAAAGATTGGCCAATAAGTGACTGATGTGGGGATACAAAATCCTAGCACCCTTGCCTGTAGAGTTTCTCTGTAAGTTTGACCAAGGCATCAGTTGCAACTTCAGCCAAGATCAGCTTGTCCTTCTGTCCAATGCTGCCTTCCTCACTTAAGTGGATATCTTAGAGGTATATTCTGAAGTGCTCACTGCAAAGACTCCACCTGCAACAGCCTGTCTCAGAGTCTGTTTTTTTGAGAGCTCAATTGAAAACAACCCATGTGTCTGCACAGGTTAATAAACGCAGAGGAGATAGCACCAAAAAAAGGTACACAGGAAGTCATTTATACTAGATAATTAAGGGTGTAGGACTGGCACAGAAGGGCAAGTGAGAATATTTTATTTGTCTCTTTATTGTTTTAATTATTAAACTTAGAGGTTATTTCTTTTGTAATTTAAGTCACTGAGAAACTACTTTGTGAGCCATAGTTAATTATTCCTTGTGACACATAAGGAAGAAACAACATTCCTAACGTCTGATTCATTTTATCTGCTTTAAAAAGAAACTTGTTCAAAGTTTCTTTTAAGCCACTCAGAAAAGTAAGTCATCATCAGCCTTCCCAAATGGACATATTCTGCACTTTTAATTTTATGCTGGCAGAAAATGTGATCAATAAATTATTGCTGTTTGTGAAACATTTGCTTTCATGGTTCTAACATATTTTAACTCATAGGGTTACTAGAATTTTTTTTCACATTATTTGACAGCTGAAATTAAACAAATCTATTCAACTAGAGAGCTAAATAGAAGGTTTACTATGTGTGTCATTAGCACCATCCATATAAGGTAACAGAAAATATGAGGTGTGGATTTTAAAAATATGATAAAATGAGAATACTGTTAGATGCACAAGAAGGTGTGACTTCAGGCCAGGCATACTCTTATTAGAAAAAAACTGCCTCTATTTTATTTTACTAAAATAATTGGCATTATGTGTTTTGAGTTGACATTTTTCAAATTATTTTATCAAATCAAAAATATATACCTCAGTTGAAATATATTTCAATTATCATGTCATTTTAATGTAGCATATGACATAAAAGATTGCTCTGGAGTAGGCTGCTAAGCATTTTTACCATTAAGAATATTATGTTAGAATGAAGAAACATAATTTATTTGGTTATATATTTTGGCCCTTAACACATTTGCAACATGTTTTTGATGCTTCAGTAGAAAACTCTTAGAAAAATATAAAAACACATAACAATTGCTCAAAATATTTAAAGATTAACACATTAGAATATTCACATATATATAAAATTTTTAATGAGCACATGTTATTCGTGATCACAACACTTTATGTGTCATCACACCCAGCAGCCTGTAATCTTGACATTGCCTTTTGTCTACTTTGCATTTATACAAATTCTTTCATTCAGAGATATTCTAAGAATAAATATACAAAGAACTAGAAAGTTGTACAGCCTATAGCTGGGAAGAGATTGGAGATTCTTCATTTCCCCTTTAAAACATATCGACTGATGTCCTCAGCAATGTTGAATGTCAATTGAATTGCATACTTCTGACAGCATTTTCATTTCCAATCCTATTTATGCCAGTAATAGTTATTGCAATTCCATAACTAAATATATAAAATTAAATATATAAATAAATAAGTACAAGTATGTAAACAGTTTCAATTTTTTTTAAATTGAAATTATGAATATGTAAACTAAATGAAGACAAATTGCTTTCTACAAGAAGTAATCACTGTACATTGAGGTGTGCATGAGACAACTATAGAACATTAGAAGCAAAATTTGTAAGAACCTAGAATAATAATTTACTTATATTCTTTTACAAATGTTCTTGAGGATCAGTTGGATCCTCACAGAGCACTGTGCCCAGCAATCAGAAAGTTCTCAATAAATGTAAGCTTATCTGTAAGGAGATGTGGAGAACACTGTGAATCTGCATTCATTGCTATCCAGCAATTTGCATTTTTTCCGTCAAAAATCCCAGTTTTCTAAAAAATAATGGACTACATATGAAAAGTGACTAAATTTAATATAATTTTATTGTTATTAGTATTGAGACTATGAGGTGTTGAACCTTCACACTTGAAGAACTAAGAGCAGAAAATATAAAAATATAATCTGTGAACCAAACATTCTAAATATATGCTACATTTCTTTTCATAATTCATAATACGTGAAAGAATTCTAAGATATGCCCCCTGATTATGTATGTAGATTAATGGCATAATACAGCTGAAATTAGGAAGCAATTGTAAAATCCAGTTTTATTATGACCATCTTTGATGTAAACAAAATTTTGAGGATTACTGAAGTCACAAAACTCTGTCCTAAATCATTTTTTTAAAAAAATCATAGATTCAAGGGGTACATGTACAGTTTTGTTACATTGCATATTGATGAAGTCTGGACTTTTAGTGTACCCATCACCCAAATTATGAACATTGCACCCAAGAGATAATTTTTCTACTCTCTCTCCCTGCTTTTGGAGTCTCCAGTGTCTATTATTTCTCTATGTTCATGTTTACCCATTGTTTAGCTCCCACTTATAAGTGAGAACATGCAGTGTTTGATTTTCTGTTTCTGAGTTATTTCCCTCAGAATAACGGCCTCCAGCTTGATCTATGCTGCTGAAAAAGGCATGATTGTATTCATTTTTATGGATGCATGGTATTCTGTGGTGTATATATTCCACATTTTCTTTATCTAATCATCCATTGATGGACACTAAGGTTGATTCCATATCTTTGCTAATGTGACTAGTGCTGCAATTAACATACAAGTGCAGGTGTCTTTTTGATATAATGATTTAAATAGATGATTTATTTATTAATTTAAAATAAATGATTTATTTTCCTTTGAGTAGATGCACAATAATGGGATTGCTTGGTTGAATGGTGGTACTGTTTTTAGTTTTTTGAGAAATCTCCATACGGTTTTTTATAAAGGTTGAACGAATTTACATTCTCACCAACAATGTACAAGCATTCCCTTTTCTCTGCATCCTCACTAACATCTGTTATTTTTTGACTTTTTAATAATAGCCATTCTGACCCATGTGAGATGGTATTTCATTGTGGTTTTGATTTGCATTTTTCTGAAAGTTAATTATGTTGAGCATTTTTCATGTTTGTTGGCTGCTTGTATGTTAAAATCATTCTTTTTTACTTAAAACAAACATTTTAAACCCATTTATGTGCATGTTTTTTATTCCTTTCAGAAACAGTAAGAGATGATAAGCCCTTAAGTTATACACTATGACTTGTTTTAAAAAACAAATTTCAAAAAGGATAGGAAATACTTTAGGCACCCAGTGAGTGTATGCATATTTGAAATGGTACTCATTTATAAAATGTATGGTTCACTATAATCACCCCCTTTACAAAAAAAAAAAAAAAGTGTTGGCCAGGCATGGTGACTCATGCTTGTAGTCCCAGCCCCTTGGGGCTGAGGCAGGAAAATCATTTGAGCCCAGGAGTTCCAGGCTTCAGGGAGCTGTGATTGTGCCACCCCATTTCAGCCTAGGCAAACAAATGAGAACATTGTCTCTAAAAAATACTCTTTATTAAAAAAAATCATGGAATTTCAAATTCAATTTCAAATGTCAGTAAAATGTTTCCTCTTTCCAGATTGGCCAACAGTGTTTGCATCACTTAGGTAACAACTCTAAATACTTTCAGCATTGTTTTTAGCTATGGCTGGAGAATAATTTTTATGCATATACATCAAAGAAAAAATTGAGTCCTAGAAATTACCAGGAAGAGTCTTTTGGATTTTAAACTTACCGTTTCTACTATATATCACTTACAATGATTTTAAATTTTTTTTAGTGAAAAAGTGTTATTAAGTCTGTGCAGTTTGGCATCAAGGAAATAAATATCATCTTTCTGTTTGGTAATGTAGTTTCTTCTTATTAGTCTTTACTCAGTATATGCTAAGGCAATTATTCTTGTTGACACCACCTGCTGTATGCAATAGAAAAACCGTATATTCCTTATGTGGAACCAGATAATCCTAAATTTAGACCACCTGTAGATTCTTAGGAATAAAGGCCCTGTATGGGAATGTGAACTAGTACAACTGCTATGGAAAACAGTGTGGAGATTCCTTAAATAACTAAAAGTAGATCTACCATTTGATCCACCAATCCCACTCCTGGGTATCTACTCAGAGGAAAATAAATTATTAATGAAAAAGATACTTGCACACATGTTTATAACAGCACAATTTGCAATTGCAAAAATGTGGAATCAGCCCAAATGCCGATCAATCAATGAGTGGATAAAGAAAATGTGATATATACATATATATACACACACACACACACACACATACCATGGAATACTACTCGGCCATAAAAAGAAGTGAAATAATGACATCAGCAGCAACCTGGATGGAATTGAAGACCATTATTCTAAGGGGAAGTCACTAAGGAATGGAAGACCAAACATCATGTATTCTCACTCATGAGTGGGAGCTAAGCTATGAGGATGCAAAGACATAAGAATAATACAATGCACTTTGGGGACTCAGGGGAAAGGGCAGGAGAGAGGAGAGGGATAAAAGACTACACATTGAGTACAGTGTACACTGCTCAGGTGATGGGTGCACCAAAATCTCAGAAATCTCACTAAAAAACTTATCCATGTAATCAAACACCACCTGTTCCCCCAAAACCTATTGAAATAAAAAATAAAAAAAGGAATAAAGGTCCTATAACCAGTCAGATCATTATTTAGTAAAATTTCCTGATTTTACTGATTCTAACAATTAGCTTAACACAAAATATTATAAAAGAATAAATTTTCTTTAAAAAGAGTTTTGTTTGAAGAAAAAGGGAATCTTAATGTAGCTGACAGGATTTTTTTCAGATTGTACAATGTTGATTAAATAACACAAATTTCAACAGTTTTTTTGTCTCTATTATTAAATCAAGCAACTGCAAAAATATAGTATTCTTATTCTCCTTATTCCTAATCTCCAAGCATGATAGAAAGAAGAAAGATAGTTTAACAATAAAAAATTATTTTCTCTAAGTAAACATCAAGATTATTCAACTCAATAGACTCATTTTCCTGGCCAAAATTAACAGTGATAACTGAAAATAACCTTGAAGAATAGCATACAACCTTTCTTCTCAATGAGCTCTATTAAACTGGAAAAATACAAATATATTCACATCCATCATTTCTGATTACATTATTTGAAAGCCTGGCTTATAGATGGGAAACTCATTGAAAAGAACTTTGCTTATTATTGCTTTACAAACAGTATAGATCTAAAAAAAATCATTCTATAAGGCTTTGAAGCATTAAGATATTTCAAATTTTAAAAAATTTTAATTAAGAATTCTTTTCTCAGAATACCCATTTCATTTTAATATTGTACCCTCTTGCAAACCATACCTGATAGTATCAAGTGTAGGCCATTACACAAATCCATAATGCTAAAAGGAATTGGACTAATCTGTCTTTTTCAAGCAACTGACCTCTAGGGCACTGTGAACTTTTGTCAGGGAGATTATTAGCTCTTTCTCTCTCTCTCTCTCTCTCTCTGTCTCTCTCTTTCTCTCTCGATGGGGTCTTTGTTGCCCAAGCTAGTCTCGAACTCCTGGCTTCAAGCAATCCTTCCCGTTCAGCCTCACAAAATGTTGAGATTACAGGCATAAGCCACCGCAACCAGCTTTCTGAAGTGAAAATATTTGACATCCAAAAAGACTAGTTTCCTGAATGGGTTAGAGGGGATGTTCAAGGCAGATGGGAATGACACAAATATCTTAACATGGTCATGGCTGGAATGTGATGATGGAGTCAAGAATTTTTCATCCATAGTTTACTATGGGAAGAAAGTATAAAATCGCTATCTGTATGTTCTCCTCATTATCAGAATATTGGCAACATCACAAGTTGTGCTGTTCATATTCCTTCCTCTGATGTCACAGAAAGACTCACTATACCTTGTCAAATCGGGTTTGGAAGCCAGGCTTTAGATACCGTCACCACTGCCACTGTCACACTTTATAGTCAAATACTATCAGCACTGCCACTATCACATCTTGCAGTCAAAGAGACCTTCCTAATTTAAAAGTGCTCCACCTAGAGTAAACATATGACCCTGTTTGCCCCAGGTGGTCCTGGTTTATAGATATTGTACCAGTATAATTAACAATATCTCCCTCCTGCAGTCTCAGAGTTGTCCTGGTTTAGATGATAAAATTCTTTAGTCACACTAACTTAACAAGCATTCATTCACACCGTCAGTCTATGAACTCCAAGGATCTATCAGAAAAATGACATGGATTTTACATAACAGATGAGAAAACAGGCCTTGAGAGAGTTATTGAACCTAAACTAGGACTTTTGGCTCATTTTTCATGACTTTTTCCTCTCTACATACTAAGTGTACAGAGCTAGGTCCAGAGTGCTTCAGGAACTACCACTTAGGCAGAAGAGCTGCTGTCCTGATGTCTTGTAATATACTTAAAATAAGTTTATTCTCCATAGAGTATAGTTAGAGATTGCCCCCGAATTCTTATTTGTGTGTGTGTGTGTGTGTGTGTGTGTGTGTGTGTGTGTGTGTGTGTGTGTGAGAGAGAGAGAGAGAGAGAGAGAGAGAGAGATTGGTCAGATCCTTACGGGCCAAAGAGAATCTGATAACAGCCCACACTGCCAGCCTTCTGAATTTCACAATGCCACAAAACAGCCCCAAGAACTCCCAGATGTACTGGCAGCTGTTCTGAACACTGTACCCCTAAGTGCCTGATTCCTGGATCTAGCCAATAGGAGCTATACTAATCCTGCCCCACCAAGTTTATGACGCATATTGTCACCACAAAAAATGTCAAGTACAGAATTAGGTAACAGCATAGTTTCTCTATGTGCACAGTCTTATGCAGTGAAAGCTTTATAATCACAGGATCTTGCCTTTCCCCCAAGTTTTGCCCATATTCCTTGTTTTAGAAAATGAGTGTTTACTATCATGGTTTGAACAATTGCAAGATAAAAGCAAATGTTGAACAATAATTCAGCTATTTTGAATTTGCCTAGGAGGAGATATTTTAATTTGCTATTTTTTTAGAGTTGATGCTATTTCACAATTAAAAATAATTTCAAAAGTAATAGCACAGCTTAAAAGAAGAAAGAGTACAAAAATAATTTATTATGAAACAAGTAGATGCATTTGAAAAGAAAAAAGCGTTTAATTACATCTTAGTATATTTGCAGTGATTCATGATGGCTATTTACATCAAATGATTTTTTAAATATTAAATATTAATTCCATTTAAATGCAATAAGTTGTATGGATAATTTTCATCTTTACTTCAGAGTCATGCTACTTTAAAATTCGTCATTAGAGCTAATAAGAAATTATATTGGAACTACTCTGTACATTTAAATGAAGCATAAATCAATTATTGAAGCAAGGAATTTTTTCATCATTGTAATGATTATTGGAATAAATTTAGTTCTTCAATGCTGCCTAATGATATCTTCAATAACAAAAATTTGCATAGACTTAATTTTTACTAGGAACTCTTTAAATGTGCTTACAACGTCTTGTTTCAGGAAAAAAATATTTTAAAGAATTATCATGCAGTACTGGAATGCTCTAAATGCCAGATTCAGTTATCCTCAATACCCTGGAAACCAAAATTAGATTCAGAATCAATACACTGTACTATCCATTTAACATCTAGTACACCAAACACTAACAACATTTATGAAAGAGTAACAGACTCAAAAAGGTTAAGCTGGTTAAACCGATCAATATACCAAAGCAGTATTATAGAAAGTAGAATTTTGTATATCAGTGGCTTCCTCATTTGTGACCCACAGAAGCTATTTCTCTTTTAGAAGAATATCATTTGGAATTTCTTTTGAAATTCACATGAAACTCCTTTTAGTGAGGCATGAAGCACAGGCACCTGCTGGCAGTATCATACACTTCGAACATCTCACCTTTTGTGGAGAACAAAACAGGGCAAATATAAGATGGGTATTTGCTGCCTTGCTGATTAAATCCTGGTGTAAATTAATAGAATTATGTAATCATCACTTATTAAGTGCACATTACGTGCCAAGAATTTGGAAAAAAAAATACTTCATATGCATTACCTTATTTGGTCCTTAAAATCATCTGTCTCATCTTCCTGATGAGGAAGCAGAGAGTAAATGTCACTGGTCAGGGTTCCACCGGCCATGCCAGAACCCCCATTTGGTCTATCTGATGCCAAAGACCTAACTAACTAACTACACAAGTGTGTCATAGTTTAATCTGCAGAAATCCCAGGAACTCAAGACTCTCTGAATCAACAAAACAATAAAATTAAGTGATGAAGATTTGTCATTAGGCCTCCCTACACACACATGTATACACTATTTAATCAATAGAAACAGGACCCTAAAAAGTTCTGAGCATTGATCTACACGTGAAAATTTTGAAATACACCCCCAAAAATGATACTTCGTTAAATGTCTTCACATGTTCTATGACTTCGAATCCAGGCACTGCAAGATAATACAGGTGTTCTGTAGATCTGGCCATCAGAAGGTGATGTGTTCGCCTCAGTGACTAATCCACTGCACTCCATGCAGATCTGTGTTACTCCCTTCTAAGGCAGGAGTGATCCCAGTGGAATCTTGATACCTTGATAGAGCTGATCAGTTATAAATTGAGTTACCAATAATACCTAATATACTGATGCTTGAAAACAGCCAGAAAGATAGATCAGATAGATAGATAAGATAGAGAGCTATAGAGAGATAATTTGTTACTTAAAAATACAACTTCCATGTCGATATGCTTTCTTAATGTGAAGAAAGGGATTGAGTTTCAGCTAACCTTTAGGGAATTTCCTTATCAAGAGTCCATCAATAACGTTAGTTTTATTGTATGTGTGTTTTCTGCACCAGAAAAAAGGTTTACCACAGTGGCTCCAGGAAAATGGAACCAGAGTAAGACAGTTTCTACTTGGACTTGGGGAACCAGCAGACTCAGTTACAATCAAGAACAAACAGATTAAATTGAATAAAGGTAGGTTATATTATGTTTATATTTATTCATTATATTATATTGTTTAGAGATGTTATGATTTACATTTCAAATTACTGCTTTATTGACTATGACTGCAAAGACTAAGACTTTTTTAGTATATATAGAAAATTGAGCTCACATGCTCCTAAGAAATCTAATTCATGAATACACAGTAATCTATAGGAATATTTATATTGATGGGAATAAATCTGGATAACCTAAAAGGGAATAATATATTGTATATGATTATATTAATCTTGAGGTGTTTTTTTGCTACTCCTGGGAGGTACATGATGACACTTTCAGTAACAAAATTCTCTATAGTATGTGCTTAAATACAGAAGTACTTAATGACAATTTTTAGGTATATCATACTTCACTCAGCTGTCAGTATTTTATATTAACAAATTGTATAAAGAAGCTAAGCAGACAAAATCTGATGTAAACATTTGCTTTATAGTCCTTTTTCTACTTAGAATCTGGCAAATCTAGCTACCATGGTTTGGCTTAGTGTCCCCATCCAAATCTCATGTCGAATTTGTTGGAGAAGGAGCCTGGTGGGAGGTGATTGGATCATGGGGGTGAATTTCCTCCTTGCTGTTCTCATGAATGTGAGTAAGTTCTCATGACATCTGATGGTTTACAAATGTGTGGCACTTCCCCCTGCTCTCTTTCTCTCTCTCCCCTGCCACCACGTGAAGAAGGTCCTTGTTTCCCCTTCACCTTCCACCATGACTGCAAGTTTCCTGAGGCCTCTCAGTCATGCTTCCTAGCTAAGCCTGTGGAACAGTGAGTCAATTAAATCTCTTTTCTTCATAAATTACCCAGTCTCTGGTATTTATTTACAGCAGTATGAGAATGGACTAAGACACTAACCAAGTCCAATACTCTGAGATACAAAACTAGGCATGTGAGCACCAAGGCAGGAGTCAGAAGGTCTGCACCCAAGCCTGACTCCGCCACTTATTAGCTGAGTAACCTTTAGAAATTCTCTTGATTTTTCTGGTTCTTAATGTTATAATCTGTGCATAAAGGGGGTTTAAAAACATACTTATGTGCTAAAATTGTTAAGGACTTTAAATTTTAAATTAAGTAATGCAGAATTATTCAAGAAATGTTTGAATGTTTATAAATATATATTTGATAGATTTCTTTGTCTTCCATTTTTTACCCCCAACCAAATTTTTTCCTCTTGATAAAGACAATAGAGAGTGGATATATATTGAATTATATCGGTATATTTATACAACACAGAAATTCTGGAAGGGAAGTCATTATCATCATGTCCATTTCATAGAGAAAAGCAATGAGGCCTAACACTACTGACATTCCAGGAGTTAAGCAGTTTTATAACGACAATATGGGAATTAATATTTTAGTGCTTCCTAAGTTTTAGCCCTATGGAAGCGTGTTACTTTTCCATTGGTTATTCGTGTCTATCTCCTTCACATGACCATGAACCCTGTGAGGGACATTTTAACATTTCACCCAGCATTTGTCTCAATGCTTGGGGCATCACGATTACTGTGATTAAAGTTTGTATAACTTGTTAGACATTGTTTTTGATACAAGGAAATATCAGCAGTGACCTGTGATCTGCAGACCTCTCCTGTCTTAAGAGCACAGCTGCCCAGTGGTTACACTAGCTTTGGACATTGAGTGGGCAACAGCATGACAGATGGGGACAATATGGGAAAAGAAGCTCAAAATTATGAGCTATCTGTGCTATTATATTTCCTCATCGCTATTAATTTCCTTCCCTAATCCATTGAGTTAGCAATCTTAGATGCTGTTGGCCACCCGTTTACAGCTTTCCTGAGGGCTTATCACTCAGTTTCTTTTTCCATGAGAACAGCATATTATCTCAAATGAAGATCTTGTTTGCTTTTTCAAGTTCCTTGCACTGAGCTCACTCACTGTCCTAGTTCTGCTGTCTACTCTTTGTATTATCTGCATGCCATTGTCATGTAGCAGCAGAATTTTAGGAATTCCTAAACTTAAAAATCCCCAACATTAAAAGGCAGATTTTTACAAATAAGTTCTTCATGATATCATAGTCACTACAGATAATAGATTCACAGAGGCCCTTTCGTGTTAATTCCCTTCTGCTCTCAAATGTAAGAAACATCTGCTGGGGCTGGTTTTAGAATTATTATCCCATCGCTTACTGACGAAGAGTTTGGCAACTTATTTACACTATCAGTGCATAATGAGCTAATATATATGAAAATATGTAGTGTAGTGTTTGGCACATGATCGATTTCCTCCTTTCCTAGTCACAGGATTGTCACTTAAATTTTGTTCCTTCCTATGAATATTACCCACTGTTTATCTAAACATTTAAAAAAATGTTTGTATCTTTCCAGACTTTGATAATGGCTAGAAAACCACATTTATAAAGTTTTCCATCTATTGATTTGTCATATTTACATTTATTTTGTGTGATTTTAATCTTTTACATTAGTGTCAAATCATCAAGTGCGTTCTAGTTCTATTATAAGGATTTGTCCATATTATCAAAGCTAGTCATACATTACAGATCTACTCTGCTACTAATGATAACCAAGATTTTGAGTTCTAATCCTGATAAAAATAATAAAACATAGTAAGACATACAAACACATTGAAAAATTTTAAAGTGTGATAGATTACAAAGTTTCACACTACAACTTAACTGGCATGGTAGAGACAGGACATTGTAGTATAATTTAAATTTCAATTATTTGAAGACCAACCAATTTATGTGGATAAATTGCGTTAGAAAGGGACACTACTGGCCGGGCGCGGTGGCTCACGCTTGTAATCCCAGCACTTTGGGAGGCCGAGGCGGGCGGATCACGAGGTCAGGAGATCGAGACCACGGTGAAACCCCGTCTCTACCAAAAATACAAAAAATTAGCCGGGCGTGGTGGCGGGCGCCTGTAGTCCCAGCTACTCGGAGAGGCTGAGGCAGGAGAATGGCGTGAACCCGGGAGGCGGAGGTTGCAGTGAGCCAAGATCGCGCCACTGCACTCCAGCCTGGGCGACAGAGCAAGACTCCGTCTCAAAAAAAAAAAAAAAAGAAAGGGACACTACTGGTAACAGTGGGATTTTGTCTCCCAGACAATTTCACTGTAACTCTTAGTATGTTAGTCGATTTCTTGGTTACAGTAATTTAGAAAAATAGCAAGTGCCCAATAGTGAAACCAAAATTTCAACATTGATGTTTTTGAAAGACATCTCATAAGAACACAGTGAACATAAAGCTAGATATATTGTAGACCCAAAGAATTTGCTGCCTCTTTTCTACTCATTCTCCTGCTCTTGGTGTGCTTGTATTTTTTTTTTATTTTTATCATTCAACCTCACCTATGTATATAATCCCCACTCTCTGGGCTGAGAATCCATTCCACTCTGCAAAGTTCACCCATGCCTAGTAAGAGATATGCTCAGTAAACAACATTGTATGTCACTTGTTCCCATGCAATATTGTTTACAAACAGAAAAATCCCATGAACCAAATTACCAAAAGATCAAGTGTGTAGTGAAAAATAAGAATTCTCCTTTCTGATATCCAAAGGCAGGCAGTAGGAAATATAAAAGATGTACATAAAAAAAATACAAAGTACTTGGAAGCATGAGATATTTCACAAATCTGTTTCTGTTACCATCTCTATATTTTTAAATAGCTACATTTTTTATGAAGTCATTCTTAGAGACACCCTCATGAGAAATACTCTTTGTTTTTCATATTCAAATGGGAATTATTTTTTCCTCCACAGAACACAACCATTTATTGTCTTTGCAATAATCAGATATCCGACAAATTCTTTGGGCCCATTGCACAGATGTAGGCAGTAAAACATTGAAAGACTGTAACTAGGTCAGGCTCAGAGGTGATGCTAGTTACTGAAATTCACTTTTATAATTCCCTATTTTATGAAATAAGTCTTTGGGACAAGCCTTCTTGATGTGGCATATATCATATCACACTGTTTTGACAGGAAGGGAAACATATCTAAATTAAATCACTGCCATAGTCAAACCTACTAGAAATGCTTTGTCAGCAATGACAAAGTTTTCATATTTGATTTAAGTTATAAAATTGCAGAATTTCAAGCTGAAAGGGACCACAGAGATAATGTAATCCACCTCATCATTTCCCAGATGAGGAGACTGATTCACAAAGAAGTGATGCAAATTACCCAAGTAGATACTGTAAATATTTTAAATATTTTACACAAACCTATAATTTTATACATGGTTAAAGTGACATAATTTTATACATGGGTAAGCCAGAGAGAATAAGTGACTCCTTCAGTGCTGCCTGAGTGATTAGTAGGGAAAAGAATCTAGATCTCCAGAATATTAGTCTTAGGCTTTTATTTAAATGTTTATTTCCTTTGTGCCAGGTAATTTACCAAGTACCTTACCAACATTATCTCCATTAATCCTCATAAAAACACTATGGTAAGTACTATTATTATTCAAGAAGGAACCTGAGACTTTACTGAAATTAAATGACTTCCATGGATCAGAGCCAGGACTCAAAGCCAGGTCTGTCTTAATAGAAAGCTCTCAACCAGCATGCCCAAATAAAATAAAATGTGAGCTACATATGTGATTTTTAAAATATTTTATTTTAAGCACATTTTAAAAAGTAAAAAAAGAAACAAGTGAAAGTTTCATTTTAATAACACATTCCATTTAATCCAGTATATCTAAAATATTATTTCAGCATACATTCAATATAAAAAATTATTATATCACATTCTGTTCTTTGAACTGTTTGCTTATGTTACATCTCAATTTAAACAAACCACATTTCAAGTGTTCAATAGGAAGATCTGGTTAGTAGCTACCATATTGGACAGTGTAACCCTAGATGATTATGTTCAGTTGTCCATCAGCACTAGTTTAACTACATGAATGTTGATGCAACTTCAGGACAAATTATCATTCAGACTTTATTTTATTATATGTAGCTCTCGCCTGGATATCACATTCAATATTCCACTGCCTGGTCCAAGGCAGATCACGCTAATCTGATCTCTTGCCTGGATCTCCTGATGAACTATTTTCATTGTTACTGTATGTACAATGAAAGGCCACCAGGAAAAATCAAAAACAAAAACTCGACCTAAGGCTCAGACGTTCTCTATCCTCACAGCAGAGAATCCCATCCCAAGAAAAGCCTCTATGAAGTAAGTGCCATATCAAAAGGAATCAGTTCAGTATCAATTACTCAAGAAATTTCAAAAATATGGATAGTTCAACATACCTTAATTCTGGTGGCTCTGCTCTCAAAGTGCCCCTTTTACCAGATAACAAGCAGTAGATATGTTTTGACTAGGATGGTTTTCCAACTTTGGAAGATGATGCAACCCATTTAGATGAAGGGGGAGGGGCTCAGCATTAAGCATATGTTGAGCATCCGTCTCTGCCTCATTTCTCAGACTATGGACAGCAATGAACATCACCAGCCAACAATGCTTGTTCTCATTCAACACCATTTTCACCACTGGGAAGCAATATACATAATGAGAAGAAACAGGAAGATTGTTGGGAAGCCCACTAATAAATGAGAATATATAAGGTGCAAAGTGAGGAAAGATAATTATGTGAGCCAAATCTGTAAGTAATGAAAAATAACTATTCCATAAACTCCATGAGCTCATATCTCTACATTATCTAATTCCTATTACTTTCTAAAACCTGTAATTTATTCATGTAAATCTGAGTACTGTGTTTTACTGATAAGAAAGCCTAAAGAGACTGGGAACTGTTCTAAAATTTCCACATTTAAGAGTGAGGTACCATATCTGCCATTGGTCTGCCTTTTTTTATTATTATTATACTTTAAGTTCTGGGATACATGTGCAGAACGTGCAGATTTGTTACATAGGTATACATGTGCCATGGTGGTTTGCTGCATCCATAAACCCGTCATCTACATTAGGTATTTTTCCTCATGCCATTCCTCTGGTAGACCCTCACCCCCCAACAGTCCCGTGTGTGATGTTCCCCTCCCTGTGTCCATGTGTTCTCATTGTTCAACTCCCACTTATGAGTGAGAACATGTGGTGTTTGGTTTTCTGTTCCTGTTTTAGTTTGCTGAAAATGATGGTTTCCAGCTTCATCTATGTCCCTGCAAAGGACACGAACTCATCTTTTTGTGGCTGCATAGTATTCCATGGTGTCTATGTGCCACATTTTCTTTATCCAGTCTATCATTGATGGGCATTTGGGTCGATTCCAAGTCTTTGCTATTCTGAATAGTGCTGCAATACACATAGGTGTGCATGTGTCTTTATAGTAGAATGATTTATAATCCTTTGGGTATATACCCAGTAATGGGATTGCTGGGTCAAATGGTATTTCTGGTTCTAGATCCTTGAGGAATTGCCACACTGTCTTCCACAATGGTTGAACTAATTTACATTCCTGCCAACAGTGTAAAAGTGTTCCTATTTCTCCACATCCTCTCTAGCATCTGTTGTTTCCTGACTTTTGAATCATCGCCATTCTAATTGGCATGAGATGCTATCTCATTGTGGTTTTGATTTGCATTTCTCTAATAATCAGTGATGATGAGCTTTTTTTCTTGTTTGTTGGCCACATAAATGTCTTCTTTTGAGAAGTTTCTCTTCATATCCTTCACCTACTTTTTGATGAGGTTGGTTTTTTTCTTGTAAATTTAAGTTTCTTGTAGATTCTGGATATTAGCCCTTTGTCAGATGGATAGATTGCAAACATTTTCTCCTATTCTGTAGGTTGCCTGTTCACTCTGATGGTAGTTTCTTTTGCTGTGCAGAAGCTCTTTAGTTTAATTAGATCCCATTTGTCAATTTTGGCCTTTAGTGCCATTGCTTTTGATGTTTTAGTCATGAAGACTTTGCCCATACCCATGTCCTGAATGGTATTGCCTAGGTTTTCTTCTAGGGTTTTTGTGGTTTTAGGTCTTACATTTAAGTCTTTAATCCATCTTGAGTTAATTTTTGTGTAAGGTGTAAAGAAAGGGTACAGTTTCAGTTTTCTGCATATGGCTAGCCAGTTTTCCCAACACCATTTATTAAATAGATGTTGAGGCAGGCAGAAGGGAGAAGCAACAAGACCACAGGGAATGCTGGGAGCCTCCCAAGAATGCCTCTTCCATCCCAGAAGCCCCCAGGGCTGTCCTGGACAGGCTGTAATACCCCAGGCTTTTTTAGCAGGTTGCCTGGGTATCTCTCAGAAGGCCCCCACAAGTGAAAACGTGGCTGCAGGGTGACCTGGGCAGGCTGCAGGGACTCAGGGGCACATTGAGGCAGGCAGAGGGGGGAAGTGGCAAGACTGCTTTGTCAGGTTTGTCAAAGATCAGATTGTTTTAGATGTGTGGCATTATTTCTGAGGCCTCTGTTCTGTTCCATTGGTCTATGTATCTGTTTTGGTACCAGAACCATGCTGTTTTTGTTACTGTAGCCTTGTAGTATAGTTTAAAGTCAGGTAGCGTGATGCCTCCAGCTTTGTTCTTTTGGCTTAGGATTGTCTTGGCTATATGGGCTCTTGTTTGGTTCCATATGAAATTAAAAGTTTTTTCTAATTCTGTGAAGAATGTCAATGGTAGCTTAATGGGGATAGTATTAAATCTATAAACTACTTTTAGCAGTATGGCCATTTTCATGATATTGACTCTTCCTATCCATGAGCATGGAATGTTTTTCCATTTATTTGTCTCCTCTTTTATTTCGTTGAGCAGTGGTTTGTAGTTCTCCTTGAAGAGATCCTTCACATCCCTTGTAAGTTGGATTCCTAGGTTATTTTATTCTCTTTGTAGCAATTGTGAATGGGAGTTCACTCATGATTTGGCTCTCTGTTTGTCTATTATTGGTGTATAGGAATGCTTGTGATTTTTGCACATTGATTTTGTATCCTGAGAATTTGCTGAGGTTGCTTATCAGCTTAAGGAGATTTGGGGCTGAGACAATAGGGTTTTCTAAATATACAATCATGTCATCTGCAAACAAAGACAATTTGACTTCCTCTCTTCCTAATTAAATACCTTTATTTATTAATTTTGCCTGATTGCCCTCACCAGAACTTCCAATGCTACGTTGAATAGGAGTGGTGAGAGAGGGCATCCTTTTCTTTCTTTTTTTTTTTGAGACGGAGTCTCGCTCTGTCGCCCAGGCTGGAGTGCAGTGGCGCAATCTCGGCTCACTGCAAGCTCCGCCTCTCAGGTTCACGCCATTCTCCTGCCTCAGCCTCTCCGAGTAGCTGGGACTACAGGCGCCCGCCACCACGCCTGGCTAATTTTTTTGTATTTTTAGTAGAGATGGGGTTTCACCGTGGTCTCGATCTCCTGACCTCGTGATCCGCCCGCCTTGGCCTCCCAAAGTGCTGGGATTACAAGTGTGAGCCACCGTGCCTGGCCTAGGGCATCCTTTTCTTATGCAGGTTTTCAAAGGGAATGCTTCCAGCCTTTGCTCATTCAGTATGATATTGGCTGTGGCTTTGTCATAAATAGCTCTTGCTATTTTGAGATATGTTCCATCAATACCTAGTTTATTGAGAGTTTTTAGCATGAAGGGGTGTTCAATTTTGTCAAAGGCCTTTTCTGCATCTATTGAGATAATCGTGGTTTTTGTGGTTGGTTCTGTTTATGTGGTGGATTACATTTATTGATTTGCATATGCTGAACCAGCCTTGCCTCCCTGGGATGAAGCAGAGTTGATAGTGGTGAATAAGCTTTTTGATGTGCTGCTGGATTCTGTTTGCCAGTATTTTACTGAGGATTTTCGCATCCATGTTTATCAGGGATATTGGCCTGAAATTTTCTTTTCTTGTTGTGTCTCTGCCAGGTTTTGGTATCAGGATGATGCTGGCCTCATAAAATGAGTTAGGGAGGAGTCCCTCTTTTTCTATTGTTTGGAATAGTTTCAGAAGGAATGGTACCAGCTCATCTTTGTACCTCTAGTAGAATTCAGCCGTGAATCCATCTTGTCCCGGGCTTTTTTTGGTTGGCAGGCTATTAATTACTGCCCCAATTTCAGAACTTGTTACTGGTCTTTTCAGGGATTCGACTTCCTTCTGGTTTAGTCTCGGGAGGGTGTATGTGTCCAGGAATGTATCCATTTCTTCTAGATTTTCTAGTTTATTTGCATAGAGGTGTTTATAGTATTCTCCGATGGTAGTTTGTATTTCTGTGGGATCAGTGGTGATATCCCCCTTATCATTTTTTATTGTGTCTATCTGATTATTCTCTGTTTTCTTTTTTATTACTCTGGGTAGCAGTCTATTTTTTTTCCAAAAAAATCTTGTCAAAAAGCCAGCTTTTGGATTCATTGATATTTTGAAGGGCTTTTCATGTCTCTATGTCCTTCAGTTCTGCCCCAATCTTAGTTATTTCTTGTCTTCTGGTAGCTTTTGAATTTGTTTGCTCTTGCTTCTCTAGTTCCTTTAATTGTGATGTTAGGATGTCTATTTTAGATCTTTCCCACTTTCTCCTGAGGTTATTTAGGGCCACAAATTTCTCTCTAAACACTGTTTTGTCTGTGTTCCAGAGAATCTGGGACAAAGACCCAATGTATGTCTTTGTTCTTATTGCTTCCAAAGAACTTATTTATTTCTTCTGCCTTAATTTCATTATTAACCCAGTAGTCATTCAGGAGCAGGTTGTTCAGTTTCCATGTAGTTGTGCAGTTTTGAGTGAGTTTCTTAATCCTCAGTTCTAATTTGATTGCACTGTGGTCTGAGAGACTGTTTGCTATGATTTCCATTCTTTTGCATTTGCTGAGGAGTGTTTTACTTCCAATTATGTGGTCAATTTTAGAATAAGTGTGATGTGGTGCTGAGAAGAATCTATATTCTGCTGATTTGGGGTGGAGAGTTCTGTAGATGTCTATTAGGTCTGCTTGGTCCAGAGCTGAGTTCAAGTCCTGAATATCCTTGTTAATTTTATGTCTTGTTGACCTGTCTAATATTGCCAGTGGGGTGTTAAAGTCTCCCACTATTATTGTGTGGGAGTCTAAGTCTCTTTGTAGGTCTCCAAGAACTTGCTTTATGAATCTGGGTGCTCCTGTATTGGGTGCATATATATTTAGGATAGTTAGCCCTTCTTGTTGCATTGATCCCTTTACCATTATATAATGTTGTTCTTTGTCTTTTTTGATCTTTGTTGGTTTAAAGTCTGTTTTATCAGAGACTAGGACTGCAACCCCTGCTTTTCTTTGCTTTCCATTTGTGTGGTAAATATTCCTCCATTCCTTTATTTTGAGCTTATGTGTGTCTTTGCATGTGAGATGGGTCTCCTGAATACAGCACAGCAATTGGTCTTGACTCTTCATTCAATTTGCCAGTCTATGTCTTTTAATTGGGGCATTTAGTCCATTTACATTTAAGGTTAACATTGTTAGTGTGAATTTGATCCTGTCATTATGATACTAGCTGGTTATTTTGCCCATTAGTTGATGCAGTTTTTTCATAGTATCGATGGTCTTTACAATTTGGTATGCTTTTGCAGTGGCTGGTACCGGTTTTTCCTTTCCATATTTAGTGCTTCCTTCAGGAGCTCTTGTAAGGCAGGCCTGGTGGTGACAAAATCTCTCAACATTTGCTTGTCTGTAAAGGATTTTATTTCTCCTTCACTTATGAAGCTTAGTTTGGCTGGATATGAAATTCTGGGTTGAAAATTCTTTTCTTTAAGAATGTTGAATGTTGGCCCCCACTCTCTTCTGGCTTGTAGGGTTTCTGCAGAGAGATCAGCTGTTAGTCGATGGGCTTCTATTTGTGGGTAACTCGACCTTTCTCTCTGGTTTCCTTCATTTCAACCTTGGTGAATCTGACGATTATGTGTTTTGGGGTTGCTCATATAAAGAAGTATCTTTGTAGTGTTCTCTATATTTCCTGAATTTGAATGTTGGCCTGTCTTGCTAGGTTGGGGAAGTTTTCCTGGATAATATCCTTAAGATTGTTTTCCAGCTTGGCTCCATTGTCCCGGTCACTTTCAGGTACACCAATCAAACATAGGTTTGGCCTTTTCACATAGTCCCATATTTCTTGGAGCCTTTGTTCATTCCTTTTCATTCTTTTTTCTCTAATCTTGTCTTCTTGCTTTATTTCATTAAGTTGATCTTCAATCTCTGATGTCTTTTCTTCTGCTTGATCAATTCGGCTATGGATACTTGTGTATGCTTCAGGAAGTTGTCATGCTGTGTTTTTCAGCTCCATCAGGTCTTTTATGTTCTTCTCTAAACTGGTTATTCTAGTTAGCAATTCCACTAACCTTTTTTCAAAGTTCTTAGCTTCCTTGCATTGGGTTAGAACATGCTCCTTTAGCTCAGAGAAGTTTGTTATTAACCACCTTCTGAAGCCGACTTCTGTCAATTCATCAAACTCATTCTCTCCATCCAGTTTTGTTCCCTTGCTGGCAAGTAGTTGTGATCCTTTGGAGGAGAAGAAGTGTTCTGGTTTTTGGAATTTTCAGTCTTTCTGTGCTGGTTTTTCCTCATCTTCTTGGATTTGTCCACCTTTGGTTTTTTATGTTGGTGACCTTTGGATGGGGTTTTTGTGTGGACAGCCTTTTTGTTGATCTTGATGCTATTCCTTTCTGTTTTTTAGTTTTCCTTGTAAGAGTCAGGGCCCTCTGCTGCAGGTCTGCTGGAGTTTGCTGGAGGTCCACTCTAGACCCTGTTTGCCTGGGTATCACCAGCAAAGGCTGCAGAACAACAAAGATTGCTTCCTGTTCCTTCTTCTGGAAGCTTCGTCCCAGGGGGGCACCTGCCAGATGCCAACCAGAGCTCTCTTATATGAGGTCTCTGTCAACCCCTGCTGGGAGATGTCTCCCAGTCAGGAGGCACAGGGGTCAGGAACCCACTTGAGGAGGCAGTCTGTCCCTTAGCACAGCTGTGCTGGGAAATCCACTGCTGTCTTCAGAGCCGACAGGCAGGAACATTTAAATCTGCTGAATGTTCAGCAGCCCTTTTCCCCAGGTGCTCTGTCCCAGGGATATGGGAGTTTTGTCTATAAGCCCCTGACTGGGGCTGCTGCCTTTCTTTCAGAGATGCCCTGCCCAGAAAGGAGAAATCTAGAGAGGCAGTCTGGCTACAGCGGTTTTGCCAAGCTGTGGTGGGCTCTACCCAGTTTGAACTTCCCGGCAGCTTTGTTTACACTCTGAGGGGAAAACTACCTACTCAAGCCTCAGTAATAGTGGACACCCCTCCCCTGACCAAGCTCGAGTGTCCCAGGCCAACTTCAGACTGCTTTGCTGGCCACGAGAATTTCAAGCCAGTGGATCTTAGCTTCCTGGGCTTCATGGGGGTGGGATCCACTGAGCTAGACCACTTGGCTCCCTGGCTTCAAACCCCTTTCCAGGGGAGTGAATAGTAGATGGTTCTGTCTCACTGGTGTTCCAGATGCCACTTGGGGATGAAAAAAAACTTCAGCTAGCTCAGTGTCTGCCCAAATGACTGCCCAGTTTTGTGCTTGAAACCCAGGGCCTGGTGGTGTAGGCACGTGAGGGAATCTCCTGGTCTACAGGTTGTGAAGACCATGGGAAAAGCATACTATCTGGGCCAGAACGCACCATTCCTCATGGTACAGTCCCTAATGGCTTCCCTTAGCTAGAGGAGGGAGTTCCCCGACCCCTTGTGATTCCCGGGTGATGCAATATCCCACCCTGCTTAGGCTTACCCTCCTTGGGCTGCACCTACTGTCTAACCAGTCCCAGCGAGATGAGCTGGGTACCTCAGTTGGAAATGCAGAAATCACCCACCTTCTGCATTGATCTCACTGGGAGCTGCAGACTGGAGCTGTTTCTATTCAGCCATCTTACCAGCCACACCCCTGATCTGCCTTTTTGAAATACTGTGTTTTTATAAGCTCCCTTTGACATATTTCTGTATTAAAGAGTTCAGTGCAACCTACACTTATATATGTTAATAAGAAATAAAATGTATTAAAATGAATACATTCACATCACACCCATTTCTAATATCCATAATCTATTTTCTTCTACATAGAATAGCAGTCATTTGAAATTTAACGTATTAATCATAAAGACATTTGTTTTTCCATTTTGTTAACTTTTTGTCACATGCTTTTGTCACTGACCACATTATAAAACAAATGAGAAGAATTTAAAACAATAGGCACACTACCTGCCTTGAAAAAATATATGATTTAAGTTCTCAAACAAGATAAATTACTGCATGACTTCAGTAATTGCCAAAGTAAGTAGAAGAGAAGCAAACAGAAAAACCGTGCTAATTGAAGAAAAGGGGATAATAAATCCGAGATAGCCACCTGGGAGAGTTTTAAGCCCAGCAAAGTATGGCTCAGTAAAAGAAAATGTTAAAACCACTGGGTGACATGAAGAGGGGATTGCACTGAATTTAGGTTACAAGACAAGGCATTGAATTTTAGGTGCTGAAAACAGAAAGACATAGAGAAATGAGAACCATGAAAACAAACTGGGACATAGCACGCAATAAAAATAAATGTTTATTATTATTAAAATAAATGTGGGCAATGATAAGAATACTCACATAAAGGCAATGAATATATAACATCAACATAATGGTTGAAATGACTTGGGAGTTATTTTAGCTGTAATGTTTTAGGGTGGAAATTGGCTAGAGTCTGGTAAACCAAGGAGAATAACACAAATAATAGAAGTGTAAACCCCTAGTAGAGACAAGGCAAAAAGGGATAGAGAAAATGGAACAATGCTTTGGAGAAACAATTGCCTAATTGTGAAAAATTACTACAGGGTACTGATTTAATAACCAAAACGATGACACTCATCACTCTTTTTTTATGAAAACTAGTGAAGACTAGCATAATACTGGTCTGTTTCTGGCATGTGAACAAATCATGATATTTTGTGTGTTCAGCTTTTTGTTGAGGATGAGTGGGAGGAAAAGAGACAGATACAAAGAGAGAGAAAGAGAAATCGTTCTGGCCCACTATATAATGTTACCTTTTAATTTCTTCAAATTTTTAAAAAGACAGAATTATATGCCCAAATGGCATTATCATTACTGTTATGTTTAATGCAAATTTTATGCCATATTGTCAACCCATTTCCTTTTCTTCTGTCTTCACAGAATTCTGTCTGGAATCTATGGCCTAATTCAGTGTGCGTCACATTTTTTTTATTTCAAAGAAATGAGCAAAGATAAGTTCTGTGACTAGACATACTCATTTGACATTTTGCACCAAATACACATTTTATAAATTCTATCTTTAGAATCAAGGAACTAACTGAAAATTCCAACAGAAAATTCCCTCTGTGTTTAATTATAAGGATTTATAATGCATAAGCTACTTTTAATGATTTTTCTGCCATTTTCTTATGACTATGCCTTACTTTTGTTCCGGTTGTAAACTACCTCAAAATCTAGTGTCTTAGAATAAAAACATTTATTTAGCTGACATATAGGCACTTCGGGAAGGGTATTATGGGGAAGACTTGCCCTTGCTCCACTTATCAGCTGAGGTGACTCAATTGAGCATTGTACAACCTACGGTACTTCCAAGATAGCTCACTCACCCAACTGGCAAGGTGATGGTGGCTGTCTGCTGAGAGGTAAGGACTGGAGGCTTAATTCTTCTTCTCATGGATCTCTCCACGTGGACCTCTCCGTGAGTTGCTTGGGCTTTCTCAGAGTACAATATCTGATTTCCAAGTGTGGGGATTCCAAGAAAACAGGCAGAAGATATATCACATTTTATGGCCTAAGCTTGGAAGTCACAGAGCCTCCTTCTTGCCATAGTCACAAGTCAGCCCAGATTCAAGGAAGGGATCACATACCTCACCTCTCAATGGGAGGAATGGCAAAGACACATGATAATATGAATTATGTGGGATGTGAGATACTATAGTGGCCATTGATGTGATTTGGAACTGTGTCCCTACCCAAATCTGGTGTTCAATTATAATCCACAATATTGGAGGTGGAGGCTGGTGGAAGGTGATTGGATCATGGTGTCAGTTTCTCACCAATCATTTAGCACCATCCCCTTGATGCTGTCTGTGTGATAATGAGTGAGTTCTTGCAAGATCTGATTGTTTAAAAGTGTGTGGCACCTCCCCCCATCTCTCTCTTGTTCTTGCTCCTGTCATATAAGATGTTTGTACCCCTTTGCCTTCTGCCATGATGGGAAGGTTCCCCAAAAGTGGAAGCCACAGAACGTTGAGCCAATTAAACCCCTTTTCTTTATAAATTACCCAGTCTTAGGTATTTCTTTATAGCAATATGGGAATGGCCGAATACAGCCATTTTTGGATAATTCAAAATCTGTTCAATTCTAAGTAAAGGAAACAAACTTCTGGTTCACTAGTCTTCCGTACATTCCTACCCAAATTGCATTACTCAGAAATCCAAAATTTCTCTCTGGGTTTGTTGGCTCTTTAAAGAGAATCACGAGGAAAGGGTTAGGAAACAGGAAGCCTTGGTCTTCAACACCACTAGACTGACCACTGTTAGTCCTGGAGTCTAATGCCATGCACTTCCAAGAGATCACTCGGTACACCTGCTGCAAATTGAAGTCCTTCTCACTGATTTGATAGTCATGACTTAGCAAATCACAGCCCCCATAGCCCTCTCGCTATATGCAACTTCTGGAGTAAATCTAGAGAAACTAGAATATAACTTAGATAAACAGTTTCAAATTAGACAATACACACTACCAGGGAATAGACAACAGCATGTTTTCCATTGAACATTAATTCTGAGAGTTGCCTTAAAAGATTATTTCAATGGATATATTGAAAGAATTACTTGATCTTGGTAGAGTCCTGGCTCAGATTTAAAGGGCTGTGTACATAGTGGAACAAATATGGGCTCTCAAGTGGATCGATTAAGTTTTAAATTCAGCTTTGCCATTCAACTGTGTGATCTTAGGCAAGTCACTTAATCCCTTTGAGCCTCAGTTCCCTTGTCTGTTAAGCAAGAGTAAAAACACCTACCTCACAGGGTTGTGGCAAGGACTAAATAAGACAGTGTATGGAAAGCCCTCATACCTACCACATGGCAGGCCTCAAATAATTTTTTTCATTCCCCTGCTGCTGACTTTTGATACTTCAGAGCACTTATTTTTTTTCTGAATCTCTATTGTCCCTTTTTATAGCAAAGGAACTCAGGTGAGCTTGACCTCTGTATCCCAAACCAGCAAGTTGATGACAATGCCAAGGATGGTGTAAATATATTACAATCTGAAATGTATTGTGTTCCTCAGATGCAAACGATGCATAAGTACAGTGAAACCCTGTCATCATGTTTTCTGAAAAAAAAAATCAGAAGCTTCCACAATTGTAAGCAAATATGAAAAAGAAGACATCGCATATGTAAAAATGAAGATTCTCAAAAGAAAAATGCAAATATAATCTTTACCAGAAAACACATTTATATGTGGATTTTCTTTCACTATATGAAATAATTGTGTGTGTATGTGCTATACATGCAATTTAGTTTGAGAAGAATGCTGGTAAGTCAGTTTGGTGGTGGGTAGGGCAGGGATTTCAAAAGTGTTCTGTTTGTCTAAAAGCCTATGGAGGACTTAATTAGACTCAATGATGAAATCGCCAAAGAAATACCCATTAAGCTTTTCAAGTGCACTGATTTTGCTCTGGGCTTATATTACTGGCCTTTTTCCGTGTCATTGCATCAATACCCTTTTATGATGAAACCAGAAAATAGAGGAATGTTGGCAGCCTTCACACATGCTTCATGCCCTGAGCCCAATAGGAGAAGAGTAGCAAATTTGTAATATTTGCCAAAACAGCCTAGAGACAATTGCTGGGCTGAGTTTAAAACCCTGGCAAATAACAGAAGCTAATTTCAGCTTTAGATGACAGCTCACTAAATCCAGACTCTCTTTGACCAGAAGCCCAGTTCAAGCCACATCCTTCGTCTTTAACACTCAAAAGAAGAATCCCTTGGGCTCTGGAGACTCACTCGAGTGCCTACTCCCAACCATCTTTTATTCTATAATCATGATGCCTTGTTAAACCCATCTCAACACTGCCCTCCTTTATGTGGCTTTGAAGACTATAGGTTTGGGGGTCTTCTAGAACACTGCATTATTATTTTAGTTATTTTCCATTTGAGTCATTTTAAATTGGCAGCTGGCCCAAGAGGCCATTACCTGCCTTATCAGAATCAATTAGTAATCTACCAGCAAAACTTAAGTCCAGGCAAACAGAAAGGAGCAAGTCAACCTACTTCTGAGAAGAGACCCAGTTTCCTCCTCATCTATGAAAGTTATTCCTGTTTTAAAACATTGCTATAATGATCATATGAGAAAATATTTTTAAAGCACTTTATAAAATCTACAAAGGCAAGAAAATAGGAAGGGTTCAAACTCATTATATTGAGAGATTCTGGGAAGTCAACATAGAGCCCTAGGACAGGAATGCTAAAGGGAAGCCCTCAAAGAAAAGTGTTCAGTCAGGAGAGATTAGAGGCAGGGAAGCAGGTTGGGATCAGAAACTTGGGCCTCTGCTCAGGTCAACTGAAGTCATCTCAGGTCTGGAACCCAGGAGATGAGGGCCACTACGGAAGTACCAAGATCCAACAATGAGGATTGAAGCAGGGATCTGTAAAAGATTCGGCTTGCCATACAGGGCAGGCAGCCTGGGAAGCCTGAATTGCCTGTTCACCACTTTATATCTTTATAGTCTAGCCTGTCTGTCTGTTTTCTTAGGTAAAATTTTTAAAAGAAAGAAAAAAGTTGAACTTTCAAGCATGGAATTCAAGCATGAGAATGAAATTTGCCACGCAAAGCTAACCCTAGAGAGTAAAGAAAGCAGTATAATTTCCTGATATGTTTTCTAAACTCTAACCCTACAGAGGTCCATTTCCACTGTTTTCAGCATTCCCTAGATATTACAGCTTCCTGAGGGATGCCAAGCAACCCGCTCCCAGGGTTCTCTGGGGAGCAATGCTGCCGAAATTTCTCAATACACCCACCTCAAGAGAATATCTTAATGTCTCTTAACATTCTTCTTCAACCCAATTAAAATGTATATTATGTTTCCTTCCCTTGGACACTGGCCTCTGACTAGCTGACCATTCTGTCTTGGAGTGTGACAATAATGGTCAATAGTGACTGAAATGTTATTTCTCCTAAATAACAATTTTGCTATGGGAGATTTTTAATGTCATCAGTCAGAAGAGTGAGTATCTTATGATGTAGCTATTGAAAGTGAAACTCTGTCCATGTTTCCAGGCATCCTTCAAATCATCCTACCAAGGTGTGTACCACCTCTGTTGTACACATAAGGCGTTACACAGGAAGAGATAAGTAGGTGGGTCAGTTCCAGTTGGGGGTGCTTGGTAATGATGGTGATAAAAATGTGAGCAGTAGTGGTTCATTTGAAAACCAACATATATGCAAAACACTTTGGGAGAAAATGATGTATTATTCACCAATTTTTATGATTTTTCTAAACAAATGCAGTTAATGATTGGGGATTGTGCATACAATTACCATGATATTAATTTATTTGACATATTTATTAAGCATTTACCATATGCTGGGCACACTGCCAGGTCTGGAACTTATAGTGACCAAGAAGACACAAATCTAAGCACCCAAATAAATAATTTAGTTAGATAATAACAGGGACATGCTATTTGAACTGGAAGTTAAGAAGGGACTCTTTAAGCTTGTGTCCTGAGGGACAAACAGAAATTGAGTGAAAAGAGGGAGGCAAGAACTTTCTGGGTGCTGAAATATAGAAAGGCCCAGTTATTTGGCTAGGAACTGATAAAGGACAGTGTGGCTGTAGCCAATCAAGAGCAGGGGAAAAGCAGAGTGAGGAGACCCAGAAGGGTAAGCAGTGAGCACATCACACAGCTTCCTATAGATCTGTAAAGAACTGTGGTGTCTCTCAAAGTACAAGAGAAAGCTGTGGGCAGTGAGAATGGACAGACTCATTTAATGAGGGGAATGGCATGATATTTAGATTCTAAAAACTCATTCTGGTTCTTATAGAGATTGAATTATAGCAGGGGCAGGGAGTTCAGAGGGACAAGCAAGAGAGGGAGCTTGGACTAGAGTGGTGGCAAAAGAGTAAAGAAGATTCAGGATATATTTTATAAGGATATTCTGAAAACCTTAATGATGGGTTGATTGGGGCAAGAATTCTGTGGGACGGAGGAGGTGTCAGTCATCACTATCACATTTCTGACACAGCACCTAGACAAATGGAGGTAACAATGGAGATAAGTACTTTCTCATGAGCTGATGGGATTTCAATAAGCATAAAGTGCACACAGTGTGGATATAGGCTTCACTTTCTAATAGTCAAAATCGCATGCTGGTTGCCATCATCATTTTAGTGTGTCTGTGTGTCACTGTGACTGTGTTCGTGCTTTGTGGAGAGGAGGCTTAAAAAGGAAAATTGCAAACAAGTAGGTACCTAAAATAATGAAAAATGATCACTGACTGGTATAGATGCTGCTGGGAAGTCTTTCTGATGCAAATACATACCTAAGTTAGCTTTGCTTTCACCTCAGGAACAAAACAAAAAAGAAAAGCAAGGTTTAGAAAAGAAACAGTGCCACCACAAGCTACAGATTCCATTGTTTCTAGAGAAAAATTCATTTACATCAAATATCTGAAGCTGTCACTGCACACAAAGACTTTGAAAGCATTTGTTTGGAACTAATACTGTACTTTCTATTTATATTCTAATACCTCGTCCACCCCCTTATGATTCTTTGTGAACTTGCTCAAGTTTTGGCTCTACTATACTTTTATTTTTTTCCCCTGAGACACACTTGTAATCTTTACAGACTTGTTCCGAGAGCAAAGAAACAGATCATTAAAGAAAGAATGAAATGTCATTCGATGGTGTGCCTGCTGTTTTCTTTGTGGGGAATCTGTTCCCATAGCCATGTAAAACTGGAGAGGCTGAATGCTGTGGAAGTTAAGGACCAGATTAGACCTGGTGAAGGTCAGAAAACACATGTTCTCTGCACCCACTTCCAAGCGGATAATTTCTGAAGCTAAGTGAAGCCTGGTATTTCTAATTGTTTTCAGTAAGAATAATCTTTCTGTGACCTGTCTGAGGAGGGATAAATGGTCTCTGAAAATGAAGGCTGATGCAGATAATGGACGTAAAGCTCTCATAAAAGAAATAATAATAAAAATAACATTTTGTAAATCTAAAATAATGAGAAAGAACATCTAACAGAGTGAGTCACTGGCTACTTGAAGTTCTGATGATAATGGTAATGTGGAATTAAATACACAAAACTTCTAGAGAATTTCCAAACCTTATAGAAAAAGAAACTATATCAAAGATAGATAAATAATATGAGAAATGGCAAGATAAAAGAGGATATAAGAACACATATCTGTTCATGTTTGCAAAAGAAATACTGGAAGGATGAACCAGAAGCTAAAGAGATTTTTTTCTCTACAAAGAGTAAATGAGAAAGTGGTAGAAAAAAAGAGGGAATGGGAATAAGCTGGATGGAGAGTGAGTGACACTTCTCTGAGTATACCATTTTGTACAGCTCTGACTTTTAGAACCATAATATTACTTCACATTCCAAAATGATAAATAATTAAAACCAATTAGGATGCAGAGGTAACCCCCAAAAGAATACAAGCTATAGCAAATAATTATATAATTGTATTTCAAGTGAGTAATATAACCATACTGAGAACAAGAAAGAAAAAAAACTAACCTATGCAACTGAGGCAACAGTATCTTATCTGGGTGCTCTAAGGCTAAAGACCAAAAGAACTGTACACGCACACACTGTACTTGAATTAGTAAATGTGTTTCTTATAGAGATATGGCTTAGCAATTCTGAAATTACCTCACATGTATGCTAGAAATAAGTAAATATTTCTTAGAGGGCTAGGTTTCTCACAGGTGAAGAATGAAGTTACAAATAAGGATATGGGAAATGAAGAACAAACCCTGTGGTATTAGATTTAAATCAAAGATATCAGTATAAACTCATGGTCTTTTACTATATATACACAGCTAGATATAGAAATAAATAAAGATGTGTGTCATGCATGGGTTGGCGTATATATACTTTTTAGCTCTATCACCTAAGAGGACCTAGAAACAAAAGTACATATATTGCATGTATTTCCTAATTCTGTCCCCTGAATAAACCTAAAAACAGTGACTCTGCATTGCCAATGAGCACACCTAACACCCAGATCTTGGTTTCTAAACATTATTCTTCAATAAAGAGAACTAGTCTCCTTGGAGAAGTGGATGATTCCTGGGCTAAATTGAGAAAGTAAAAGGTAATCCTAGAATAGACATTCGTAACAGAAGGTAAACAAGTGCCCACAATTGAATGGAGTTTTGTCAAAGACAAAGGGGCCAACCTGAAGGAGTTCCCAATGGACAAACCTGGAACAATATGAGCAAAATATTAAATAAATGAATAAGTAATAATGATGGTACTGGATTATAAAAATAGAATATAACAAGTATATAAGAAGTATATAAGAATCCACATTGATATACTTAAGTAATTGTGTAAATAAACACAGCTCTTCCCTACAGAAGAATTCCAGTTAATACATGTAAGTTGAATGAGGGAAATACAAAATCACTATTAGGAAAACACCGCAGTAATAACTATTATAGGCAAGATCCATTGGTAGATACAACATCAGTAGGCAAAAATTTGAAGAGGAACAGGACATTCGCATGGTCTCAAAGTATCTCCACCAAGATATTTATTAAATACACCAAAAAAATATAACTTTACAACAGAGAAATTAAGCAGATACCAACATAACCAAGCCATCAAGGTTGTCACCATCACTCATATACCTAGAAATCCCTAATGACTCGTACAAAAGACTCCTAGATTTGATAAACAAATTCAGTTAAACTCTCAGCTTACAAAATCGATGTACTTACTGTAAGTCAGTAGCACTGCTATACATCAACAATGGCCAAGCTAAGAATCAAAGCAAGAACTCAATTCCTTTTACAATAGCTGCAAAAATAAAATACCTAGGAATATACTTAACCAAGGAGGTGAAAGATCTCTACAAAGAGAACTACAAAACTGCTGAAACGAATCATGGGTGACACAAATGGAAACACTTCCCATGCTGATAGCCTGAAATAATTAATATTGTGAAATATTATGTCTACATAAATGCAATTCCTATCAAAATGCTAACATCATTTTTCACAGAGTTAGAAAAAAAAAATCCTAAAACTCATATGGAACCAAAAAAGAGCCCAAATAGCCAAAGCAATCCTAAGCATAAAGAACAAATGAGGCATCACATTATATGATTATTTCTTGATGCGTCACATTACCTGACTTCAAATTATAATACAAGGCTATAGTTACCAAAACAGCATGGTACTGGTATAAAAGCAGACATATAGACCAATGGAACAGAACAGATAACTTAGAAATAAACCCAAATATTTGCAACCAATGATTTTTGAGAAAGCATACCAAAAAAAACTGAAAAGGACATCCTATTTAATAAACAGTGCTAGGAAAATTGGATAGCCACATATAATAGAATGAAACTGGATACCTATCTTTCACCTTATATAAAAATCAACTCAAGATGATCAGAAACTTAAATCTAAAGCCTGAAACCCTAAAAATTCAAGAAGATAACCTAGGAAAAACTCTTCTGGACATTGGCCCAGGCAAAGAATTCATGACTCAGACCCCAAAAGAAAATGCAACAAAAACAAAAATAAATAAATAGGACCTAATTGAACTGTATGGCCAAAGAAATAATCAGCAGAGAAAGCAGACAACACATAGAATAGGAGAAAATATTTGCAAACTATGCATCTGACAAAGGACTAACATCCAGAATCTACAAGGAACTCAAATAAATCAGCAGAAAAAAAGATAAATAATCCCATCAAAAAATGGGCAAATGAGATGAACAGACATTTCTCAAAAAAGATATACAAATGGCCAACAAACAGATGAAAAAAATACTCAATGTCACTAATCATCAGGGAAATGCAAATTAAAACCACAATGAAATGCCACCTTACTCCTGCAAGCATAGCCATTATTAAAAAGTCAAAAAAACAACAGATGTTGGTGTGGTTGTGGTGAAAAGTAGTGCTTGTACACTTCTGGTGGTAATGTAAATTAGTACAACCTCTATGAAAAATAGTATGGAGATTTCTGAAAGAACTATAAGCAGATCTACCATTTGATCTAGCAATCCCACTACTGGTATTGACCCAAAGGAAAATAAGTCATTATGTAAAAAAGATACCTGCATGTGTATGTCTATTGGAGCACAATTAACAATTGCAAGGATATGGAACCAAGCTATGTGCCCACCAACTAATGAGTGGATAAAGACATACAGTATATATACATGATGGAATACTACACAGCCATAAAAAAGACTTAAATAGTATCTTTTGCAGCAACTTGGATGGAGCTGGAAACCATTATTTTAAGTGAAGTAACTCAGGAATAGCCAAATACCATATGTTCCCACTTTATAAGTGGGAGCTAAGCTATGGGTATGCAAAGGCGTACAGAATGATATAATGGACTGTGGAGACTCGGGAGAGGGTGGGAATGGGGGTAAGGGATAAACTAGATATTGCATATGATGTATCATACTTCAGTGATGCTTTGATGATGGGTGATACGGTTTGGCTCTGTGTCCCCACTCAAATCTCATGTTGAATTCTAATTCCCAATGTTGGGAGAGGCACCTGGTTGGAGGTGATTGGATTATGGGGGCAGATTTCTCCCATGCTGTTCTCATGTTAGTGAGTGAGCTCTCATGAAATCTGATGGTTTAAAAGTGTGTGGCACTTCCCTCCTCATTCTCTGTCTTTCCTGCCACCATGTGAAGAAGGTCCTAGCTGCCCCTTTGCCTTCTGCCATGATTGTAAGTTTCCTGAGGCCTTCCAGTGATGCTTCCTGTGTGAGTCAATAAAACCTCTTTTCTTCATAAATTATCTAGTCTCAGGTAGTTCTTTATAGCAACATGAAAACACACTAATACAGAAAATTGGTATCAGGAAAATGGAGCATTGCTATTAAGATACCCAAAAATGTGGAAGCAACTTTGTAACTGGGTAATGGGCAGAGGTTGGAACAGTTTGAAGGGCTCAGAAGACAGGAAGATGTGGGAAAGTTTGGAACTTCCTAGATACTTGTTGAATGGTTTTGACCAAAATGCTCATAGGGATATAGACAATGAATTCCAGGCTGAGGTGGTCTCAGATGGAGATGAGGAACTTATTAGGAACTGAAGTAAAGGTCACTCTTGCTATTCTTTAGAAAAGAGGCTGGCAGTATTTTTCCCATACCCTAGAGATTTGTGAAACTTTGAACTTGAGAGAGATGATTTGGAGTATCTGGCAGAAGAAATGGATAAGCAGCAAAGCATTCAAGATGTGACTTGGCTGTTTCTGAAAGCATACACTCATGCATGAACAAGGAGATGGTCTGAAATTTGAACTTATATTTAAAAGGGAAGCAGAGAACAAAAGTTTGGAAAATTTGCAGCCTAACTATGTGTTGGAATAGACAAGCCCCTTTTCTGGAGAGAAATTGAAGCCAGCTGCAGAAATTTCCATAAGTAACAAGAAGCTGAATGTTAATAACCAAGACAACAGGGAAAATGTCTCCAGGGCATTTCAGAGACCTTCACAGCAGCCCGTCCCATTCCAGGGATGAATGCCTAGGAAGGAAAAATGGTTTTGTGGGCTGGGCCCAGGGCCCCGCTGCTCTGTGCAGCCTTGGAACATGGTGCCTTGCATCCTACCTGCTCCAGCTCCAGCCATGGCTAAGAGAGGCCAACGTATAGCTCAGGTTATGTCTTCAGAGGGTGGCAAGCCCCAAGCCTTGGTGGATTTTACCCTCTGAAGGGTGGTGTTGTGCCTGTGGGTGCACAGAAGACAGGAGTTGAAGTTTGGGAACTTCAGCCTAAATTTCAGAGGATGTATGAAAACACATGGATGTCCAGGCAGAAGTCCACTGCAGGGGCAGAGCCCTCAAGGAGAACCTCTTATTAGCATAGTGTGGAGGTGAAGTGTGGGTTTGGAGTCCCCACTCAGAGTCCCCACTGGGACACTGCCTGGTGGAGCAGTGAGAAAAGGGCCACTGTCCTCCAGACCTCAGGATGGTAGATCCACCAACAGCTTGCACTGTGTGCATGAAAAAGCCATAGGCACCCAATGTTAGCCTGTGAAAGCAGCTGCAGGGGCTGTACCATCTAGAACCACAAAGGCACAGCTGCCCAAGGCCTTGGGAGCCCACCCTTTGCATCGGCATGCTCTGGTTGTGAGACATGGAGTGTTAAAGGTGATTATTTTGGAGCTTTAAGATTTAATGGCTGCCCTGCTGGGTTTTTGACTAGCATGGGACCCATAGCCCCTTTATTTTGGCCAATTTCTCCCATTTGGAACAGGATCACTTACCCGATGCCTTTACCCTCATTGTATCTTGGAAATAATAACTCTTTTTTTATTTTTTTATTTTACAGACTCATAGGTGAAAGAGACTTGCCTTGTCTCAGATGAGACTATGGGCTTGGACTTTTGGGTTAATTCTGGAATGAGTTAAGACTTTGAAGGACTATTGGGAAAGCATGGTTGTGTTTTGAAAAGTGAGAGGGAATTGAGATTTGGGAGGAACCAGGGGTGGAATGATACATTTTAGCTCTGTGTCCCCACCCAAATCTCATGTTAAATTTTAATTCCCAATGTTGGGGAGGGACCTGGTGGGAGGTGATTGGATTATAGGGGCAAATATCCTCCCAGGCTGTTCTCATAATAGTGAGTGATTTCTCACGAGATCTGATGGTTTAAAATTGTGTGGCACTTCCCCCTCTCTCTCTCTTTCTCTGCTGCCACCATGTGAAGAAGGTCCTTGCTTCCCCTTCACTTCCTGCCATGATTGTAAGTTTCCTGAGGCCCCCAGTCATGCTTCCTGTTAAGTCTGCATAACTGTCAGTCAATTAAGCCTCTTTTCTTCATGAATTATTCATGAATTACTCAGTCTTGGGTAGTTATTTATAGTAGTGTGAAAATGGACCAATACAATGGGTGCAGTAACATCTCAGACTTTAGCACTATACAGTTCATCCATGTAAACAAAACCCACTTGTACCTCAAAAGCTATTGAAGTAAAAAAACTTTTTAAGGTTAGCATCATCACTAAAGAGACATATCAACATCAAGAACCCCTGACATAATGCATTGATAAGGATGGCATTTGGGGTGAGATTTTTTTTTTGCTGAAAATTGTATAATCTGAATTTAATTATGAGATAACAGCAGACAAACCCAACCTGAGAGACATTTTATAATATCATTTTCAAGGAAAGACTAAGACTAGAGAGAACTAGGGAGACAAGATGAATAAACGCAGTGTGAAATTCTGGATTGGATCCTGAATTTGGGAAAGAACATTAGTGGCTCAATTAGTAAAATTCAAATTAGATCTCTAGTTTAACTAATAAAATTGTACCCATATGAAGTTCCCTGTTTTGATACTGGTACTACCATTAAGTAAGATGATTAGTGGATGCTGGATGAAAAGGTATATAAGAACATTCTGTATTCTTTTGTGACTTTTCTGTAAATTTAAAATTATTTTAAAACAAAAAGTTGAAGAAAAAAGAAACCTAAATACCAAAGATGTCAAATGAGTAGGAAAAAATATAAAAATAAAATAGTTCCTAGAATTAGGCCCTTGAAATAGAGAACATGAGGGTGGCAGAGGAAAATGAACTTTACTTCTGAAAGACATTAACTAAAAATGTCTGTGCTACTGTTTAAGTGAACTGTAGAAAATCATTCCATCACTTTTTAATTTTACTGTTTGGTTACTTAAGAATAACTTAGTATCTTGACTAAATCTTTACTTGGATTAATTTATCTCTTGATTTCTACTATAATCAACAGTAGGAAGTAAGAAGATACTTTAAGGAAGTAGATTGCTTTTCAGGCAAAGTACTGGGCTTCTTCAAGGGAAAAATCCTCAGTTTCATGCTCCGGTTGTTATAACATGTAGACAAGGAATTCTAAACTTGCAAACAAATTTAGAAAAAAAAAGTAAATTAGAGTTTTTACTTCTTGAACCATTGTTTCTGTCCAAGGAGTTTTGAGGTTTCAGGATATTCAGTTGATATTGGAGATTAGAGCAATCATTTATTTAATGAATAATATTCATTAAATTTATGTTACTATTTCATATATTCCCAAGATGTTAAAGAAAAGTGTACATAGCCTTGGAGAAGGGAGAAAAATAACAGAATCTCATATAAAGTTATAGGATAAGTAATAATATCAAATTTTCTCAGCAGTTAAGGGTGGGTAGGAAACAACATGGGTTGTGGTCACCATAGTGACCTTACACAATAATGGCAGAAACATTTTCTTGATTTCTCTAAGAGGCCTTCTACTTTCCAGATCTTCCTACCATGGTTGCTGATGATTGAATGGCTTTACTAAGGGACAAGATTTTCATTTCATAATTATCACAAATCAGAAAAAATAAACAATTTATTTAAATTATACCAAAGAATACATGACTAATAGAAGATCCTATTTTCCAAGTTAACCATGAATGTAAGAGAGATCCAAAAGATAACATGTACATTATCTCTTAAAATATTGATTTTTTCTTTAAAATCTTCTCTGATAAGATGGGGAAAATAACAATAATGAGTTCATCTTTACTGAATTTTTACTCAGTTACCAGGCATTGTTCTAAGCACTTTTAGGCATTAATTCATTTAATCACCAAATAATGCAAGAGATAGGTACCTTTATTATCCCCATTTTGCAGATGAGTAAACTGAGGAAAGGAGAACCAATAAAACTCTGAGGAAAGGAGAGCCAATAAAACTGGGATACAAAATTGGGGTACTTACTGCCTTGAAGAAGGTCAAAATAATGCCTTTATTCCTGAAAGTGGAAGTATTGTCAGCAGCCTAAGAGTTGTCATTTTTATTATTTTGAAATAGCATATTTCCAAATGCATGTGCTTGTTGTAGATGTATGTTAAATTCTCTAGAATGCACTGGTAAATCAATAATTATTGAGGAACTCGTGTCACTGATACTATAATCCCAACATAATCCTTTCAATCATGGGCCTTACCTCTAAAATTATAACAACTTATATGCTAGGAAAGATTACTGGAGAAAAGGACAAATAACATGCATAGGAGAGGTCAGAGCTATGGTTTATAGCAACCATATAACTTTCTGGAGCACATGCTTCTGTGAGCTAGGAAGTCTAATTTCTTATACACTAATGTATCATAGATTTGTTTTTGAGTTTTGAATGCATCATATATATTAGTACAAGAAGAAAAGAATAGAAACAAGGTAAATGTAACCATCTAAAATCTTGTAATAATATATACAGCATATTTGTCATACTAAACACTAAACAGAAGGAGCAGTGAATACAGAAGCAAAGCAAGCTAAAAAAGAGCAAGACCAACCAACGATTCAAAACGGCTAGAAAGCTAGAACTAGGCATGGAGAGTTAGGTGAGACTGAAAGGAATCTGCAGGAGACTGATCCTAAGGGGTTAACATGCTATAAAAAGAGGTCTAAATGTGTGTGTGTGTGTGTGTGTGTGTGTGTGTGTGTGTGTGTGTGTTGTGAACAAGGAGGAACCATCAAAGAATTTTAAAACAAGTGTTGCCAAGTTTCTATCTCAGTTAAGTTGAAGCTTTAGTATGAAGAACAGAGTAAAGGTATGGAAGCATGGAGTTGGGTAAAGAGTTCACCCTAATAGGAAATGATGGTATGTTTCTGAGGGATTGGGGTGAACAGAGTGCTATATAATCAGATAAATATTGAACATTGTAAACTTTGGGGGAAAGCCAATAATTATAGAACAGACTAAGGAAGAATAATCTTATTAAGGAGTTTGAGAGGGGAGAAAAATAGATGAAAATGACAGGAGGATAACCAAGAGAGGCACAACAAGCCAGTGGTTTGGGTTTTAACATTCATATAGGAACAGTGGATGATGACTTGAGCCTACAAAGTATAGGGAATCAGAGCTGAGATCCTACTAGCTGTGAGGCTCTAGAAAGGCCACTGATAAAGTCACTGGCATTAATAACTGACAAAAGCAAAGAGGGTCACAGGAGAAATGGGCCTTCTACCCCACAAGCAAAAGACCATAGGTCTACTTTGCTGAAGATAATCTTAAGTTTATAATCCATAATGTACACATGCACACATACATACAAACAAAGAAAAAAAAAGCCAACAGGAGAAAGCAGAAGCAAACTGATTTTTCAGGAAGATTGTGGACCCCTAGAATTCATAATGATAGAACTATCAGATTTTTTTTAAAGGAGAGCAAAAATAATAAAACACACATATATATATACATATATACACACACACGGGATATATATGTATATATAATTTACACATATATACACTTATGGGTCTGAATATATATTCATATATATTATAAATATATTCATAGCTATTACTTCAACTTAAAAGTCTACAAAAGGCAGGGAGGAGCCAAGATGGCCGAATAGGAACAGGTCTGGTCTACAGCTCCCAGCATGAGCAACACATAAGGTGGGTGATTTCTGCATTTCCAACTGAGCTTTGAAGAGAGTAGTTCTCCCAGCATGCAGCTTGAGATCTGAGAATGGGCAGACTGCCTCCTCAAGTGGGTCCCTGACCCCCGAGTAGCCTAACTGGGAGGCACCCCCCAGTAGGGACAGACTGACACCTCACACGGCCGACTCCTCTGAGACAAAACTTCCAGAGGAATGATCAGGCAGCAGCATTTGCGGTTCACCAGTATCTGCTGTTCTGCAGCCACCGCTGCTGATACCCAGGTAAACAGGGTCTGGAGTGGACCTCTAGCAAACTGCAACAGACCTGCAGCTGAGGGTCCTGTCTGTTAGAAGGAAAACTAACAAACAGAAAGGACATCCACAGCAAAAACCCATCTGTATGTCACCATCATCAAAGACCAAAGGTAGATAAAACCACAAAGATGGGAAAAAAACAGAGCAGAAAAACTGGAAACTCTAAAAATCAGAGCACCTCTCCTCCTCCAAAGGAAGGCAGCTCCTCACCAGCAATGGAATAAAGCTGGATGGAGAATGACTTTGACGAGTTGAGAGAAGAAGGCTTCAGATGATCAAACTACTCCAAGCTACAGGAGGAAATTCGAACCAATGGCAAAGAACTTAAAAGCTTTGAAAAAAAAATTAGACAAATGGATAACTAGAATAACCAATGCAGAGAAGTCCTCAAAGGACCTGATGGAGCTGAAAACCAAGGCACAAGAGCTACATGACAAATGCAGAAGCCTCAGGAGACGATGCGATCAACTGGAAGAAAGGGTATCAGTGATGGAAGATGAAATGAATGAAATGCAGCAAGAAGAGAAGTTTAGAGAAAAAAGAATAAAAAGAAATGAACAAAGCCTCCAAGAAATATGGGACTCTGTGAAAAGACCAAATCTACATCTGACTGGTGTATCTGAAAGTGACGGGGAGAATGGAACCAAGTTGGAAAACACTCTGCAGGATATTATCCAGGAGAACTTCCCCAATCTAGCAAGGCAGGCCAACATTCAAGTTCAGGAAATACAGAGAACGCCACAAAGATGCTCCTTGAGAAGAGCAACTCTGAGACACATAATTGTCAGATTCACCAAAGTTGAAATGAAGGAAAAAATGTTAAGGGCAGCCAGAGAGAAAGGTCGGGTTACCCACAAAGGGAAGCCCATCAGACTTAACAGGTGATCTCTCAGCAGAAACTCTACAAGCCAGAAGAGAGTGGAGACCAATATTCAACATTCTTAAAGAAAAGAATTTTCAACCCAGAATTTCATATCCAGCCAAACTAAGCTTCATAAGTGAAGGAGAAATAAAATACTTTACAGAAGAGCAAATGCTGAGAGATTTTGTCACTACCAGGCCTGCCCTACAAGAGCTCCTGAAGGAAGTACTAAACATGAAGGAACAACTGGTACCAGCCCCTGCAAAAATATGCCAAATTGTAAAGACCATCAAGGCTAGGAAGAAACTGCATCAACTAACGAGCAAAATAACCAGCTAACATCATAATGACAGGATCAAATTCGCACATCACAATATTAACTTTAAATGTAAATGGGCTAAATGCTCCAATTAAAAGACACAGACTGGCAAATTGGATAAAGTCAAGACCCATCAGTGTACTGTATTCAGGAAACCCATCTCACATGCAGAGACACACATAGACTCAAAACAAAGGGATGGAGGAAGATCTGCCAAGCAAATGGAAAACAAAAAAAGGCAGGGGTTGCAATCCTAGTCTATGATGAAGCAGACTTTAAACCAACAAAGATCAAAAGAGACAAAGAAGGCCATTACATAATGGTAAAGGGATCAATTCAACAAGAAGAGCTAACTATCCTAAATATATATACATCCAATACAGGAGCACCCAGATTCATAAAGCAAGTCCTTAGTGACCTACAAAGAGACTTAGACTCCCACACAATAATAATGGGAGACTTTAACACCCCACTGTCAACATTAGACAGATCAACGAGACAGAAAGTTAACAAGGATATCCAGGAATTGAACTCAGCTCTGCACCAAGTGGACCTAATAGACATCTACAGAACTCTCCACCCCAAATCAACAGAATATAGATTCTTTTCAGCACCACACCACACCTACTCCAAAACTGACCACATACTTGGAAGTAAAGCTCTCCTCAGCAAATGTAAAAGAACAGAAATTATAACAAACTGTCTCTCAGACCACTGAGTGCAATCAAACTAGAACTCAGGATTAAGAAACTCACTCAAAAACACTCAACTACATGGAAACTGAACAACCTGCTCCTGAATGATTACTGGGTACATAATGAAATGGGAGAAATAAAGATGTCCTTTGAAACCAACGAGAACAAAGACACAACGTACCAGAATCTCTGGGACCCATTTAAAGCAGTGTGTAGAGGGAAATTTATAGCACTAAATGCCCACAAGAGAAAGCAGGAAAGATCTACAATTGACACCCTAACATCACAATTAAAACAACTAGAGAAGCAAGAGCAAACACATTCAAAAGATAGCAGAAGGCAAGAAATAACTAAGATCAGAGCAGAACTGAAGGAGATAGAGACACAAAAAACCCTTCAAAAAATTAATGAGTCCAGGAGCTGTTTTTTTGAAACAATCAACAAAATTGATAGACCGCTAGCAAGACTAAGAAAGAAGACAAGAGAGAAGAATCAAATAGATGCAATAAAAAATGATAAAGGGGATATCACCACCGATCCCACAGAAATACAAACTACCATCAGAGAATACTATAAACACCTCTACACAAATAAACTAGAAAATCTAGAAGAAATGGATAAATTCCTCAACACATACACCCTCCCAAGACTAAACCAGGAAGAAGTCGAATCTCTGAATGGACCAATAACAGACTCTGAAATTGAGGCAATAATCAATAGCTTACCAACCAAAAAAAGTCCAGGACTAGATGGATTCACAGCCAAATTCTACCAGAGGTACAAAGAAGAGCTGGTACCATTCCTTCTGAAACTATTCCAATCAATACAAAAAAAGGGAATCCTCCCTAACTCATTTTATGAGGCCAGCATCATCCTGATACCAAAGCCTGACAGAGACACAACCAAAAAAGAGAATTTTAGACGAATATCCCTGATGAACATCAAAGCAAAAATCCTCAATAAAATACTGGCAAACCGAATCTAGCAGCACATAAAAAAGCTTATCCACCATGATCAACTGGGCTTCATCCCTGGGATGCAAGGCTGGTTCAATATGTGCAAATCAATAAATGTAACCCGGCATATAAACAGAACCAAAGACAAAAACCACATGATTATCTCAATAGATGAAGAAAAGGCCTTGACAAAATTCAACAACCCTTCATGCTAAAAATTCTCAATAAATTAGGTATTGATGGGACATATCTCAAAATAATAAGAGCTATCTATGACAAACCCACAGCCAATATCATACTGAATGGGCAAAAACTGGAAGCATTCCCTTTGAAAACTGGCACAAGACAGGGATGCCCTCTCTCACCACTCCTATTCAACATAGTGTTGGAAGTTCTGGCCAGGGCAATCAGGCAGGAGAAGGAAATAAAGGGTATTCAATTAGGAAAAGAGGAAGTCAAATTGTCCCTGTTTGCAGATGACATGATTGTATATCTAGAAAACCCCATTGTCTCAGCCCAAAATCTCCTCAAGCTGATAAGCAACTTCAGCAAATTCTCAGGATACAACATCAATGTGCAAAAATCACAGGCATTCTTATACACCAATCACAGACAAACAGAGAGCCAAATCATGAGTGAACTCCCATTCACAATTGCTTCAAAGAGAATAAAATACCTAGGAATCCAACTTACAAGGGATGTGAAGGACCTCTTCAAGGAGAACTACAAACCACTGCTCAAGGAAATAAAAGAGGACACAAACAAATGGAAGAACATTCCATGCTCATGGATAGTAAGAATCAATATTGTGAAAATGGCCATACTGCCAAAGGTAATTTATAGATTCAATGCCATCCCCATCAATCTACCAATGACTTTCTTCACAGAATTGGAAAAAACTACTTTAAAGTTCATATGGAACCAAAAAACAGCCCGCATTGCCAAGTCAATCCTAAGCCAAAAGAACAAAGCTGGAGACCTCACACTACCTGACTTCAAACTATACTACAAGACTACAGTTAACCAAGGCCGGGTGCGGTGGCTCACGCTTGTAATCCCAGCACTTTGGGAGGCCGAGGCAGGCGGATCACGAGGTCAGGAGATCGAGACCACAGTGAAACCCCGTCTCTACTAAAAATACAAAAAATTAGCCGGGCGTGGTGGCGGGCGCCTGTAGTCCCAGCTACTCGGAGAGGCTGAGGCAGGAGAATGGAGTGAACCCGGGAGGCAGAGCTTGCAGTGAGCCGAGATCGCGCCACTGCACTCCAGCCCGGGTGACAGAGCGACACTCCGTCTCAAAAAAAAAAAAAAGACTAACCAAAACAGCATGGTACTGGTACCAAAACAGAGATATAGACCAGTGGAACAGAACAGAGGCCTCAGAAATAATACCACACATCTACAACCATCTGATATTTGACAAACCTGACAAAAACAAGAAATGGGGAAAGGATTCCCTATTTAATAAATCGTTCTGGGAAAACTGGCTAGCCATATGTAAAAAGCTGAAACTGGATCCCTTCCTTAAACCTTATACAAAAATTAATTCAAGATGGATTAAAGACTTAAATGTTAGACTTAAAACCATAAAAACCCTAGAAGAAAACCTAGGCAATATCATTCAGGACATAGGCATGTACAAGGACTTTATGTCTAAAACACCAAAAGCAATGGCAACAAAAGCCAAAATTGACAAATGGGATCTAATTAAACTCAAGAGCTTCTGCACAGCAAAAGAAACTACCATCAGAGGGAACAGGCAACCTACAGAATGGGAGAACATTTTTGCAATCTACTCATCTGACAAAAGGCTAATACCCAGAATCTACAAAGAACTCAAACAAATTTACAAGAAAAAAACAACCCCATCAAAAAGTGGGCGAAGAATATGAACAGCCGTTTCTCAAAAGAAGACATTTATGCAGCCAACAGACACAGGAAAAAATGCTCATCAACACTGGCCATCAGAGAAATGCAAATCAAATCCACAATGAGATACCATCTCACACCAGTTAGAATGGCCATCATTAAAAAGTCAGGAAACAACAGGTGCTGGAGAGGATGTGGAGAAATAGGAACACTTTTACACTGTTGGTGGGACTGTAAACTAGTTCAACCATTGTGGAAAAGAGTGTGGCGATTCCTCAAGGATCTAGAAGTATAAATACAATTTGACCCAGCCATCCTATTATTGGGTATATACCCAAAGGATTATAAATCATGCTGCTATAAAGACACATGCACATGTATGTTTATTGCAGCACTATTCACAATAGCAAAGACTTGGAACCAAACCAAATGTCCAATAATGATAGACTGGATTAAGAAAATGTGGCACATATATACCATGGAATACTATGCAGCCATAAAAAAGGATGAGTTCGTATCCTTTGTAGGGATATGGATGAAGCCAGAAACCATCATTCTGAGCAAACTATCGCAAGGACAGAAAACCAAACGCCACATGTTCTCACTCATAGGTGGGAATTGAACAATGAGAACTCTAGGACACAGGAAGGGGAACATCACACACCAGGGCCTGTTGTTGGGTGGGGGGAAGGGGGAGGGATAGCATTAGGAGATATACCTAATGTAAATGACGAGTTAATGGGTGCAACACACCAACATGGCACAAGTATACATATGTAACAAACCTGCATGTTGTGCACACGTACCCTAGAACTTAAAGTATAATAATAAAAAAAAAGAAGCTTGAACATAGCTCAGTGAGGCAGTGTGCTCAAATTCTCAAAGAGGGCAGTGGGGTTGCAACTGGAAAGCCCCCTTTCCACACCCCATTTGCTAACAGCACCTTTGTATCCATAGTTCTTTTACTCCTCCCAGCTTTGTAGGAAAGAGGAAAAGTCCATTTGCCCATGGGGAAACTAAGTACCTAGCACAATGATTGACACTTAGTAATAACTATTAGCTGAATATAAGTTTAAACAGCGGGCGACGGATGTTACATCACAAATAAGCTCTCAGGCGACGGATGTTACATCACAAATAAGCTCTCAGAAACCAAAGATTTGTGAAGTTCATGTCATGAGAATGACTCATGTGAATAATTAATAAATCAGTTATTTAGGGAAGAGGAGTGTGATTCCAATTTTATAAATCAACTGCTTACGTGTCCCTTGTACTTCAGTCTCTTTCACCCCGACTTCCCATCAGCCTTTGGCTATACTCGCTTTCCAACCTTATTTCTGCATCTCTACATGAGAGCCTTTACTCTCTTCAAAGCAACAATGAAGTCGAATCCTAACTGCATGTACTGCACATTCTTAGTGCTTGTCATTGTTTATGTTTCCTTAACAACCTTTTGACTTGCCTCTACATTTTTACCATCATTTCTTTATAGTAATAGGAACTTACATAAAATTCCTTTGTTCCATTGTTTGCTACTTCAAACTCTATTGTTTTGCTATAATCTTCAAAGAGGTACATGATCTCTAAAGATTTGCAATGATAATGTTTTGACATTGTAATTTAACATGGCAATGTGGTCTCAATAATCTTTCAGCGACATTGTTTTACCACTGTCTTGACATTGTAAAATGGTCTCTCCAGACTTACATTTTGCCATCGCCTTGACATTGTAATATGGTCTCTATAGATTTGCATTGAAATTTGTTTTGTCATTGTCTTGATATCATAATGTCCTCTCCATGGACTTCTCTTCACATACATCATCCTCTCCAAAGACTTGCATATCAGCCCCATTACAAGAGCAATGTGACTGTTAACTTCCCATTCAGCTGAACTGGGAAAGATCTTTCATGGTTTCTACTTAACAGTATCACATCTCATCAATAACTATTTTCAAACTCTTTTATCTCAACTCTTCCCAAATCTCATTCCTGATGCAAGGTTTTTACCAAGAAGCAAAGTGGACAAATTCCCATTAGATAAAATCTGCCTGCACATTTTTCATTTTTAATATTAAACTCACTCACTTTAAAAGCATTAAAGTGGAGCAGATCATGAGGGAGTTTGCATCTCTCTAACCCATAATAGGAAACTATTTCCTAGAATCGATCCAAACTAGAACAATAGCACAGTAGAGTAGTACATTAGAAAGAGAAAATACTGATACCTTCTCTACTCACAAAACACCTTTGTACATTCTATTCCCCTTTTTAATTTCATCACTTTCTAATGCTTACTGCTTCAATCAATGTCTCTGCATACATCATTTTTCCACATTCTTGTATACCCTAAAATCACTAGGTGTGTTTAATACCCATATTTTCATCCCCTCTTCCACATACACACCTCAACTGAATTATTTGGTTTTTGCAAAGTGCAAGTGTAAATAAAAGCAAGCCCATTTAGTGGGATCATGAGTTTCCTCCAGAACAATGAAATATTTTATCTGAGCCCTTTGGGGAAAAGTAAGGAAATGAAAAGGTCTCTGAGGGTTGGGTTGTTCCTAGAATGCAGCCTCTGCTGGCTGAATGCTCACCCATCCCCATCACTGGAGCACTAGGAGCAAACTTACAACATTTAGTGAATTCTAACACCATGCCAAGTACTTTATGTGCATAATTTCAGCACTACATACCCATGAACTCTGTAAATTCCCCTTGTCATTATCCCTCTTCAGGGACTTAGAGAGCCAGAATTACTTGCTAAGGTAACACAGCTATTACGTGCTAGCAGTGAGATTTAAACCCAGTTCATTTGGACACCTAACCAGAGGTTCTTAATTCAAAGAACGTTGAAAGGGGAAGTATTGTATCTTAATTTCACCAACTTCTAACTGAGATGTATTATTTCTTTCAATTATAAAGGGAGGCAGTAAAGCACAGTGGTTTTCACAGTACCTGAGACTTTGGAACCAAGAGAAAGCACGGAGACTTTCATATCACACCACAGTCGCTGCAGGTATCTCAAAATAGTATCTATGCTTATCACGACTTCAAAATTGCAATCGTTATTAGACCTTCCTCTAGAACTAGTTATTTAATGTCTTAAAGAAGCACATATATAACTATATCGTAATTTGATTTTTGTATGTTTTGATAACTGTAGCTATCCTTCAGTATAATTGGTTTGTTGTCATAATTTCCTTCCATGCTTTTTGCCATGTCCACATACCACCTATATTTTATTTACGTCATGTTTTTCTTCAATCAATACATGTTTTACTTAACAAATTCTTTACAGGGGAAAATTATTCTTTCTTCTGATTATAAAACTATTCATATTTTTAAAACACCAAAATAAATATGCAACTATTAAAATTTTAATAAGAAGAATCTGTAGCTCACACTTCACATTTTAAGAAATGCTATACTAAGGCATAAAATGTCAGGTCTGGCACCATCCCGGCAAAGGCTTCCTGCTTTGCTAAAAGATCAGTCATCACAGAATATCAGGAGGTTTCTCAAGGGCTGTTCTGTGAGTGCAAAGCTGCTTCACACAGAGCTCAGAGTAGCTCTCGCTGTAGGGATAGGCTGCAGGAAGCAGTTCCCCTATGAGGCAGAAAGAACCGGGCTTTGAAGTCATACTGTGCTGTAGATTCTTCTCTGTCATCTGCTAGCTGTACAGTCTTGGCTAACTCACTCAGCCCTAGCTGATTTACCCCGTCTACAGGATTCCAGAAAAGAGTATATCAGGTGCCATAGGAGGTGCCTGATCCCAATAAGGTGCTCACTGAATGCTTGTTCTCTTTTCCACTCCCACTTCTCACCATTTTTTCTCTTGGTTAGAAGGACAAAGAGAAGTCTGAAAACTGAAAAAAAAAAAAAAAAAAAAAAAGGTGGAAATGATTTCGTGATGTGGTTTCACAGTATTGTTTCTGACAGGTAAAGGCTCAGCTTTGAAAGGAGTCAAAGGTGGTGGGAAACGCACCTGATTCTGAAAATCTGGATTCCCGTATCTACACAATACCAAGTGACCTCAGGCCAATGAACATCCTTGAGTATTAGGTCTTCTTCTCTATATATTGGAGTGATTATAATGTACATCACTGATTTATTGTCATACTTGCAAGAGTACTTTGTAACTGATGTCGACATCATAGTGGAAAATCTTGCATTTATCTGTCTGGCTCACAGCCTTCTGAGCTTATTTTTAACTTTTCTGGATGTCTCAAAGTCATCACTATGAGCATCATTATTTTACTAAATGTGAGGCAAATTGTTTCTACAGTTTTTATCTCTTTTCTATAATTCTAGAATGTCAGCTAGCCTACCTGCTGTATATTTATTACTTTATTTATATATTCAACAAAATATATTGATCATCTACAAAGTACAAGACCATACTGAAGACCATATAGCTGATAGAAAGAGTCAATACTTATACAGCACTCAGTATATGCCAAAGACTATTCAAAGTATTTTACGTGTATTAACACATTCAATCCTTACATGAATTCATGAATCCTACATGAATTCTATGATTTCTAATTTGCAACGAGGAAACTAAAACACAGAGAGGTTAGGTGATTTGCCCAACACCACACAGCTAGTAGCTGACAGAGCTAGTAATTATACTGATGCAGCCTATCTCCAGAGTCTCTGTTCTAATCACTATATTTTGCTCCCTCTCTAGACAGGCTAGATGTACGTATCTTCCTTCAGGGAGCTTTTGTGAAATGAGTGCATCCCAACAATAGTAACAAAATAAAAATTTGCAGTTTCCTGAACATTTTTTAAATAGTGTTTCAATAGTGTTTCATTTGATTTCATCAATGGTTCTAAAGATAGACAGGGAAGATATTAGTATCTTCATTCTGTAGATAAGAAAACGTTGAATTAGTTGTTAGATGCTGAAAAAGATATCAAGAATTGAGAAGCAAGGACGTCAACTTGAAATTTTATTAGTACTAAAACATTATTTCATGGTCATTTCATGGATGTTACCTTCTAGTATAATTCTACAGAGGGCTATTATAAAGGTCAAATGGATAAGAAAACACTTCATAAATTCCAATGAACTATATATTACCTACAAGAAATGGTAATAGTGGTATTAGTAGCAGTAGTAATAGTAGTGTCATTTTCAGTGCCTACAGAAATCTGAGTCTCCACACAGGATCAGACTAATTTAATCTAGGGCTATCATTGTCACAATAACTTCAAATCCCTAAGATCTATTCAGGCCTTAAACCCACAGACACTGTACAACGAGAACTTTCTGCTAACATTACATTGTAAGATGGTACAAATCAACAAATGTGGGCTTTCTTTCTCAAGGATGGGAGTCTGAATTCCAAACCCAACCCTGCAGTCCAGTGAAAACTGAGTCAGCTGCAAAATTCTGCCCTTAGTATCTTCATCTGTAAAAAGCTAGTGGAAGTAACAATCAAAATTCCTCCTGAACTTTTCTATTTGTAGTGGTTTGTCCTTCTTGCACTCTCCACCCCTTACCTCCCATATCCAGCTTCAATTTCTAATCGCATCCTCTTTGCACTCCCTAGGCCACAAGCTTCCATTTAATACCCACTTTATGAATGTAATTTGTCAGTCTGCATTTGGTGATAAAGGGAATACAATTTTTCTTGGGAATAATGACTATTAATCCAATGATTTTAGAAATCAGGGCAATAGACTAATATTTTCACCTAACATACTGTGTCTGTATATTACAATGTCATTAGAGAGATCTTGGTTTCACCAAATTCAAGTCATTATTATGTGTGGTCAAGACTGGAAACATTGGCAAAACTACACAAAGTTTCTTTTATGGTGAGAGTTTTCTTTGATTCAAACTTGTGTGGGGAAAAATTCATGGGCTCCATCCATTTCGTGAAGTAGAAAGAGCTTGGGCTTTGGAGTCTGACAAGTCTAAAATCTGAGTCTCCATGTATTCATCTGTAAAGTGGAAGAATCCAGTCTGCCTCACAGGCTTATTCAGAAGATAAATGAAATAATGTGAGAGAATCCCTTGGCACATGTATTATAATAAGTGCTCAGCCCATGTTAATTTCTCCCTGTCCTACTCCTGCTCTGATTTTGCCCACATTTGAAGCCTATGCTCAAAAGCACACCAAAATGGCACATGTATACATATGTAACAAACCTGCACGTTGTGCACATGTACCCTAAAACTTAAAGTATAATAACAATAAAATAAAAAATAATTCAGTACATCCTGTTTAGTGGATATTGTCAAATAGGAGCAAGTCTTGTTTTAGTATTTTGCAAATAACTATAATGTTAAACAGTAACAATCACTTAAAAGTTAAAAAGCAATTGATTTGCCTTGTTAAAAAAAATCACCAAAAAAAAAAAAAAAAATCACCAAAAGTTTATCCACTTGTAAATGTCTGTTCCCAGGTACCTCACTTCTGCTGGGACATGAGAAGCAAAATTACTGCCCCCCAGCGCTTATTACAACTTCTGCAACATAAATCACCAACAGATTTTTTAAGGTTATTAGTTGTAATGACACCAGTTTTGTACAAACACATTACAGTTTTTCTTGACACATATTTCTTATTTTTCAAATTAAAAAGGGGTATTTAGATTAGATTCCAGTGCTAGGCTTGCCATTAATTTGTAAGTCTTAGAAATGGGCAACATTTAATGAGAAAAAAACTAAAACCAATTGTCCAATCAGTATATAACATTAATCGATTAGGGATGACTCAGAAGCACAGCCTTATAAGTAATAAGGGCTCATGTAGTTCACGCAAAAATAAGTGTTGAGTGATAGAAATAGCTTCTAAAAATAATTGTGTAATAGAAAAAGAAGCTCCGTGTGTTACAGCTAAAGTTTAACATTTGGTTTTCATTCTGCACTATTCAGTTTTACATGCATGGAATTCCCAGTAATATCGACGTACAGAGCAAAGTATCAGTCAAAGTCCACCAGACAGATGTGAAAATTGAATTTTTCCAGTAAGTTATAATGTAAAAGGAAATACTGGTGCATTGTTGGGTTAGATACTGGAGAGGGAACATTGCATGAAGATGAGGGTTGCAACTATAGCAACGTGGGAAATTGTGATTATAAAAATCTGAGGAAGAACTCCACTGATAAGGATGAGCAACAGTAAAGGAATTTTCCTCTAATGATTCAGATGTTTGGGACTAAAATATATGTAAGAGATAAGTGAGTCTTCCACCCACGCTACCCCGTAGGTAACAACGCCCAGGCAGAGAAGGCATCTGTGATCACAGAACACAGCCCTGCCCTGCGAGCACAGACTGCTCTGCCATAAAACACAAGCCGTGTTGCTTTGATAAGAAAGACACTGATCTTCGGAACTTCACTTACTTATTCTTTGGGGGAATAAACATGATTAAAATCTCATCCTAAAATTTCTTACAATTTCCTATGTGTTATAAGACGTGTACATAAATAACTCTAATAGGATAGAGAGTGGACATGGTGATTTAAGAAATAAATAGTAATAATCAATATTTGCATAGCCACAGACTACTATACTTTTCAGATTGCTTTCACATATATCATCTCATTGAACCGCCTCACAATGCCGTGATGTAGAGATTGTTAATGTTATCCCCAATTCTATAGAAACACTCATTAAAGTTTGATTTAGGAAGTTGTCCATAATCACACAATGGGTAGATGACCTTGTGGGCCATATGCCAACTCTGCTTGTAGTTGTTTTACTTCTCATTTTGCTTTTGAAAGCTCTACACTATCACTCACAATAACATATACTTGCAGAGTTTACAAAAGTTTTTTTTTCTGTTTTCTCTCAATTATGCAATTACCCAATGAAGTACATATTTTTTCCATTATTTTACCTATTTATGAATTAGAAAATTGGTGTTTAGAGAAGTAAACGTCCTCCTAAAATTTCCCAACTGGCAATAGCAGACTGAAGAGTTTTGGCTGAGGTCCTTTGATCATACGATGGCCCCTTAACAATTCAGAGCCTGGAGATATTATTTCTGATTGTAAGAGGAAGCATTTTGCTGGACCTTGAAAACTAGGTAAGGAGATGTTGTCAGAGAAGAGATATCGAAAATGGAAGGACCATATCAGCCAAAGAATATAATAGATCAGAAAGCCCAACAAAGCAGGAGTGTGGGATGTATTTGAATATAAATAAAATAAGGTTGGAAAAACAAAAATTGACAAGTGGGACCCAATTAAACTAAAGAACCGCTGCACAGCAAAAGAAATTACCAACAAAATAAATGTACAACCTACAGAATGGGAGAAAACATTTGCAAACTATGCATCTGACGAAAGTCTAATATCCAAAATCTATAAGGAGCTTAATTCAGAAAGCAAAAAGAAAGACAACCCCATTAAAAAGTAGGCAAAAGACATAAGCAGACATTTCTCAAAAGAAGGCATACAAGCAGCCAATAACATGAGGAAAACCTCAACATCATTAACATCAGAGAAAGGCAAATCAAAACCACAATAAGATACCATCTCACAGCAGTCAGAATGGCCACCATTAAAAGTCAAAAAACAAGATGTTGGCAAGGCTTCAGGGAGAAGGGAAGACTTATACGCTGTTGGTGGGAGTGCAAATCAGTTGAGCCACTGTGGAAAGCAATGTGGAGATTTCTCAAGGAACTTAAAACAGAACTACCATTTGACTCAGCAATTCCATTACTGGGTATATATTCAAAAGGAAATAAATTGTTCTACCAAAAAGACATGCACTCATATGTTCATTGCAGCAATATTCACAATAGCAAAGACATGGAATCAATGATGCCCATCAATGGTGGATTGGATAAAGAAAATGTGGTACATATATACCATGTAATATTATGCAGCCATGAAAAAGAACAAAATCATGTCCTTTGCAGCAATATGCATGCAGCTGCAGGCCATTGCCCTAAGCAAATTAATGCAGGACCAGAAAATCAAATACCACATGTTCTCACTTATAAGTGGGAGCTAAACATTGTATACTCATGGAAATAAAGATGGCAACAACAGACACTGGGGACAACTAGAGCAGGGAGAATAGGAGGGAGGCAAGGGTTGAAAGGAGGCAAAGGTTGGACACTATGCTCACTGCCTGGGTGACGGGATCATTTGTATCCTAAACCTCAGCATCATATAATATGCCCATGTAAAGAAACCTACATATGTACCCCCGAATCTAAAATAAAAATTGACATTATAAATTAAGTTAAAATAAGATTGGAATAGTTAGTGGAAAGTCTTATCTACCTTTTTAGAAAGTTTGGACTTTATTCTTTGGGAAATGGAGAGGTACTGAAGATAGATGATAATGTATTTTTTAAATTATTTGTTATGTTTCTGTTTCTAATCTGGTAATGACATGAGAGTTCTTTAAATAAAGGAAAAGCTTGAAGTCCGGGTAGCAAGTCTGGAGATTATTACAATAGAATAGGTAGGCAGTAATGAAATTTTGAATTAGGCATTGGCAGTAAGTAGGACTGAAAATTAAAATGATCATCCCCATTTTGCAGATGAGAAAACTAAGACATTGAAAAGATAAATTTTAGATTTATGCTGTGTGTCTAATGAGTTATTATAAACAATGAGAACTAGGGAATATTATGACCGACACTCCAAACACAGAATGCAAAGTTCTTAGCCTGGACACTTGTACAAGCCTATCTCCCGTGCCACACACTTTTAGTTCCAGAAACCCTGAACTACAGTATTAAATGCACCACGTACATTCTCTGCACCCTTCCACACATTGATCCCTCCATTTTGGAATTTTTTTCTTGCAGAGGACACCTGCTCTATCCTCTGCAATCCAGTCCACCTCTGAACAGCCTTCTCCAATAGCGTCGATGTGCATCTGTCTTGCCTAATATTGTTTGTGCGTCTATTACAGCATTCATCACATTGTGCTAACATTTATATATTTGTCTGTCTCTCCCCAAAGCCAAAAGCTAAATTGTAATCATCTTCATGTCCCCAGAACCTTATACTTTAAGGACTCCATATAGCTTTAAGGACTCCATATCACTTACTAAATGAATTATTGAGCATATTCATCATTATTAATCATTAATTATTTGATTCTAGGATACAGGGAAATTGTAGGCAAAAAAGATATCTAACTCATTGGATTTCCAGTCTTTAAAATGAAATAGCAAGAACCCAATTTGGGGTCATGATATATTTCTGAATTAATTTTTTTTTACGTAAAAGTCATCCAGCTGTGTATAGAGAGATAGAAGACCTGGGTTCTTATGTGTTGCATTATTCAAGTGGTTGTTATTTGTAAAACTCTTCTCCCTCCACCCCATCTTTTTGCCCCCTTTATTCAACCATCTCCCATCCCCCCTTGCTTTAGACTGATTACCTGGTCTCCAGGTCACCTGACACCCTTATTTCTTCATTCCCTAGGCTGTCCCATGACGTAATTGGGCAGTTGAGCACACAGCACTGCCGCTGCCTCTGCCGCACAGTGGGAGTCTCTGGAAGCACCCAATTCCTTCCCCTGGATGGAGACTGCAGGAGTCCTGAGTGGAAAGACATTCGATTGCTAACATGATTAATCATATGTTGGGAGCAGGGGAGTATAGGGGAGTGCATTTCTTGGAAAGTTTTTCCTTCTTCATTGCTTACATCACATCTACTTTCATCAAACGAAATAGGGATATGCAAAAATGAGATGTTAAATGATTCAGACATTTTTGACAAAGCACCATGCAGAGTAGACAAAAGAATATACTTAAAGGGGAACATACTCATTTCAAACCGAGTTTCATATATTCTTTACAGATTTTTCAATGTCCACTCAGGGTACAAATATGAATCCTGCACAGCAGACAACAAGGTTCTTTGGTTTCCTACACTCAGAAGACACAGAATCTGTGATTACCTATATTTGTTGGTTCTTTTTTTTTTTTTTTTGGTTTATTAAAGTTTATTTTTCCAACATAAAAGTAATATAAAACTTGGAAAATACAGCAAAATAAAAAGAGGAAAAATCAACATAATTTTACTGCCCCAAAAATCCCATTGACTTTTTTTTTTTTTTTTTTTTTTTCAGAGGATGTGTTTTTTTTTTTTTTTTTTTTTTTTTTTTCTTTTTTTTTTTTTATTATACTTTAGGGTTTTAGGGTACATGTGCACAATGTGCAGGTTTGTTACATTTGTATCCATGTGCCATGTTGATTTCCTGCACCCATTAACTCGTCATTTAGCATTAGGTGTATCTCCTAATGCTGTCCCTCCCCCCTCCCCCCACCCCACAACAGTCCCCGGAGTGTGAAGTTCCCCTTCCTGTGTCCATGAGTTCTCATTGTTCAATTCCCACCTATGAGTGAGAACATGCGGTGTTTGGTTTTTTGTCCTTGCGATAGTTTACTGAGAATGATGTTTTCCAGTTTCATCCATGTCCCTACAAAGGACACGAACTCATCATTTTTTATGGCTGCATAGTATTCCATGGTGTATATGTGCCACATTTTCTTAATCCAGTCTATTGTTGTTGGACATTTGGGTTGGTTCCAAGTCTTTGCTGTTGTAAATAGTGCCGCAATAAACATACGTGTGCATGTGTCTTTTGGTTGACTTCTGCACCTACTATAAGCATTGATTATATAAAGCTAAAGGGTCAAAAGAAACCCCGTATTCAAACTAATGTTATCATATACAAAGTTCTGCTGTTTAGCGGCAATTACGGTATGCCAATAAGGTGAATTATAGTTTCTCTTCCCTTTAATGGAGGTTGGCTTTAGTGACTCTTTTTTAACTTTTTTTAAATAAAGTATTATTCTCAAAATATATGTATGTGTGTGTGTGTGTATGTGTGGATATATATATATATTATATATATACATATTATATATATAATAAATAACATATTATATATAATATGTATATATATAATATATATATATATATCCACACACACCACACACCAAGAGACAAAGATGTTATTTCACAGCACTTGCTTGCCTCAGTCTTTATGAAGAACACAATTCCAAACTAATGGACAAGTTCCCCCGTGATATGGTTGGCTGTGTCCCCACCCAAATCTCATCTTGAATTGCAACTCCTGTAATTCCCACATGTTGTGGGAGGGACCCAGTGGGAGGTAATTGAATCATGGGGGCGAGTTTTCCTGTGCTGTTCTCATGATAGTAAGTCTCATGAGCTCTGATGGTTTTATAAAGGGCGGTTGCCCTGCACACACTGTCTTGCCTGCCATCACATAAGATGTGTCTTCACTCCTCCTGCACCTTCCACCATGATTGTGAGGCCTCCCCAGCCATATGGAACTGTGAGTCCATTAAACCTCTTTTTCTTTATAAATTACACAGTCTCTGGTATTTCTTCATAGCAGTATGAAAATGGACTAATACACTCCTCGTGCTCTAGGTCACTCAAAGGAGCCAAGCCCCTTTGTCAAATCAGGAGCTCCATCAGCCAATCAGGAACGCAGACGCCAGTGTGAGAGTTTGTCAGTGGAAATAACATTATATGATTTCCAAGTCTGGATAAGAAAAGGTGACATATCTATCCCTGGCTTTCTTGGGACAGGTAGCTACCTTGAACTCTGGGCCTCCATTCTGGAGCAGCTACTTAGACACGGAGGGAGATGCCCAAGAAGTCCTAGGCTGCTCTAGCTTCCCAGCTGTTTCTGTATCTACATCAACATATGAATGAATGGGCTTGAGATAGTCTCAGTTTCCAGCCCCCAGTTCCTAGCCAATAATGAGTAGAGCAGAAACAAACTGTTATACCAATCCTTGTCCAAATTGCAGATTCGTGAGCAAAATGTTGTTTTAATTCACAGCAATAGTTACTGGGAAACATGACCAATTTGTTTATTTCTGTATGTATGAATGTTTTGCTTATCTGGAATGTTCGTCAGTTAACTACATAGGTACCAAACTTTGCTCAACTTGAAACTAACCATGTGTCTGATAGTACTCCAACCGTCATTGTTAAACAGCACCCAGTAACATTTTCCTACAAATACATGTTTAATGAACCTTAGATATAATGTAGATTAGTCTCTAAAAAAAAACAAGCTCAGAGGGGTCATGTAACTTTCCTCATATTTTACAGAAAAATGATACCATTGGTTCAACTAGCTATATTTGTTTCCCTGATGTTTTGCAGAATACTCACTAAAGAATGTTCCCTTAGCATACTGTAGCTGCCTTCATTATTCCCCCATTAGACTGTGGTTTGATTACTGCTCTATTACCCACTCCTACTAGACTATTCTCTTCTTGACAGCAGGCATGTTTGTATTATTCATTCCCATATACCTAGAAACTGGCATGTCCTCAGTTAGTTAAATGCCTCTTGATAAAACGTTATTTGGAATCTTTTTGGATGGATATAGGTCAGTGGTTCTCAGTACAGAAATACTTAGGTTAAGGCCACAGTCCTGCAGACTGATTGAATTGGCTTAGAGTGGAACCTAGGTCTCTGTGAATTGTAAAAGCTCCCAAGCTAAGCCCCTTCAAGTAGCTCTGTTGTCATGTGTAGCTACCAATTGTGTTTCCACGGGTAGATCATGTCCCCAACACTGTTTCTACACAAAAGCAATGACCTACAAAAGGTCCCTTGGAGGATGAGTTTTGTTTTCTTTTTAAATCTCTATTCATAACTCATTGTCTGATCAATAGTTATGGTAACTGGACATTTGAAGGCAGAAACAGGAGAGGTGGCAAAAGTAGTACCCAATATGAAGCAAATTTGCCCACCACCACACATCTAGGTTGGTTTGTTTTAACCTCCCAGAAGCTGACCTTTTGGCCATCTAAGTACTCTAAGTAAACCATGATGCCTAAGGGAGCAGCTTGGCTTCTGAAATAGCACTTGATCTATAAAGTTTGGCCCTGGGGTTTCGTCTACCCTGGAATCACATGCAGAAGAAAGGGAAATAGATAGTTACGCTATTTTAATTTGATCCTGAAAAAACACTGCAGTGGAGTCTGCTGAAGGTTGTGAACTATGTTAACTTCCAAGAAAAAAAATGTGAACCTGACTGTTTTTCTTTATTTAAACCTCACGCTGAATTTGTATTCCCATGAGATTTTCTTTATCTGTTTTTTTTTTTTCTTTGGCAAAATAAGCAATTGTAGACACCTCTCATATGGGAAAACAAAGTAAGTCCCTTAGAAATAAATGAAATAAACAAATATAGGGCATATTTAAACATAAGAGTATAATAGCTATAAAGCCAGTGCAGTGTAGCTAAGCACACTCAAGCTTTGGCGTCACAGATTTCTCACTAGCTGTGTAGCCATGGTTAATTTACTTCAATTCTCTTCACTTCAGTTTCTTCATTTGCAAGATATCAACCCAATAGGATTGTGACTGAAATCAGATGAGGCACCCAAGTCTAATATGAGAAAAACATCACAAAAATTCCAGGAAAGGGACATTCTACAAAATACCTGACCAGTACGTCTCAAAATTGTCACGATCATCAACAAGGAAAGACTGAGATACTGTCATAGCCAAGAGACGCCAGAGGAAAAATGACAACTAAATGTAATGTGGTATCCTGGATAAGATCCTGGAATAGAAAATGGGCATTGGGTAGAAACTGAATAAAGTAGGGACTTTAGTTAATAACAATATGTTGATCTTGGTTTAATAATTGTAACAAAGGTACCATATTAATGTAAGATGTTAATGATCAGAGTAACTGGATTCAGGGTATATGGAAACTTTCCATTCTATTTTCTTAATTTTTCTATGAATCTAAAACTAAAAACTAAAATCTACTTTAAAAAAATCACAGGAGGCAACATACATAAAAGCATATAGTTGGTGGTCCATAATGTAACCTCTTCTTTTCTGGGCAGTGTGGAAAAACAAACTGTTGTTCATGTCTTCCGGGATCTTTTGCCCCTTTCTAATCCAACCAGAAAGGTTCTGGGGAGAATGTAAGTCATCTCTATATTCTCATTTGCAGGTAGCCAGGGGTGAGAATAGCTACATTTACTTAAGTTTATTTTAATTCTCCTGGAGATTGAAGAGTTATGTCTGTCGAGTAGTTTCTGCTACAGAATGATTCTTGTTAGACCCTATAAGAGTTCTTTTGGCTCAGGTCCCCAGAAAATAAATTTACAAACCCTTAAATCAGTTCAATGTATCAGTAACGGCCATATAAATCCATTCTGGTTGTTTGCAAGAAACTTTGGTACCTTAAAAGTATTTAAGATTAGGAACAAGACCCATATAAAAATGTTTCTAAGAAAACTTTTTCCTAAACATAATATATAAGCTATTTAGACTGCTTCACGTGCCCAGGATAGACTTTCCCTGTTTTTTTTTTTTTTTTTTTTTTTCTGGCTTGGTACTTTACCTCTCTTTTATTGTACCAACAACCCAAAGATTAAATAATTTAATACTGTAATCAGTTCTTTTTAGAATGGAGGTAAAAATGTGAAAAATTAAAATCCTGTTATTTTCCAAATTACACAAAAAAATTTAACTTATAAATCATAAAGACTTTCAAGTAAAATTTTACTTTGGCAAAGTAGGGATTCTAGGCAAAAGTAACTGTATGGTTTGACAACTCTCTTAGATACCTCTCAACTTACGATGTGGAACGGAATTTTTATCTGCACATTATGTTTTAAGTCAATACAACATTAAGGCGTAAGATATCACTTTCTATACCTGAAAAGGTATTCCAAAGTTTCTCCATATTCTCCCTCATCAAAGAAGTTGTGCCTAAAATTCAAACCATTTGATCTTGAATTTAGATGTGGCAAAATTCAGAAAGAATGTCAATCAGTGGCTTGTCTAAATTCCCACAGTGTGCTGGGATTCAGATACTTACTGTTGAGGTCTTTGTCGGGTGGTATGCCCAGTCACTCTCTGCCCAGGACTTCAGATTCCTTAGCCGTATTAACACATTTGAAAACACTATTCCGATCAGTAGTCTCTAAGTGCCTTCATTTTCTCAAGTACAAAATGGACATAATTGAATATTTACTACATCTTAGAGAAGTGTGCAGCTTTCAGCACTCTGAGACAATAAGAGGCTCAGGTGAAAGATTAAAGAATTAAGTGTACACACCGTCTTTCTTAATTTTGATCCATATGGGTAGTATTCAGCATAATGTAATACAGCAGGTTAGAGAGCATAATTTGGTGTATTGCACAAAATATCTCAAAAAGCACTAGATAGACCTAAATAGAAACCAATCACCTACTCTGTTAGTAAGATTGTTTCAGAGATAATATAGGTAATATTTCACAACTGCTATTTTTTTCGTTAAAGCACATTTTCCTTGTTTATTGGGCTGATTTTGACCTTCATTTAAGTGAATAATTCACTTATTCCTTGTTAAAGATAATAATAAGAAGTGAGCATAAAAAAAGAAAAAATAAAATTCTAGTTCTTGAGGCTATAAATTTACCACATATATCTAAATGATTTTCTAAATAGCCTTCAAGACAAATATATATATATATAAATGCATGTATAATTATATCTATATCTGTATATATCCCATAATGTAAACATTATTTATTTTCAGGGCAATCTTTCTTATGGTTGTTATGTTGCATAATTCAGTATCATTTTTATACAAACCTCTTCCTTTAATGACTTTAACAATTCTTTCTGCTTAAATTCTAGTGGCCATTGTATAAAAATATTTTTTATTCTAAATTACCTATTGTTACTGAGAAAGAGAATTCTTGAGTGAAAAACTGAAATTTGTTATTTCGATGTGCTCAGTAAGTTAGATCGATAGTAAAATTCTAAAAGAGGAAGAAGATAATCTGCTTTCTGATATTGTGTGTCCTTTGTTACTTCAACCATTAACATCTGTGAGCCGCTGTCAGTAATTTCTTTAATGAGATTATTGTGTTTTTCTTTTAGAAATGTAACTGTCAAGCATTTTACATTTGTCCTTGCTAATAATTCCCCAGGCCTTTATTAAAGAGATTTACAGATTTCTTAAATCCACAGTTCTGCATCAGTCTGATACCGACTTCTAATAAAATAATAAATTAGGTTTTATTCTTTGCTTTATCCTTACAAATGAGCAAATAAAAAAGTGTTTACTGAATATTCTGTCCAAAGCCAAAATAAATCATATGCTTCTCTTTTTCAAGCGTTTTGATAGCTATAAATGAGCATCTACTTGACATTGAATAAAATGACAATTTTAACATGTGCATTTTTACCAAAAAGAGAAACTCATAATTGGAAAACAAGAATTGTGATTCAGGA
>NW_026652289.1:76919121-76943123 GCF_009828535.3 Hylobates moloch
CTCAGCAAGAAGAAGCTAAAGACCTGCATTGAGAGACGTGAGGGTGACAGCTACCCTGACAGGTCAGAAGATGACTGCAGAATTAGCCTTACTTTAATTCGCACTAAAATTCACAGCTCCTGACGAGGAAATGGGAAAAAGAAATTTCCTTACACATTTTCTTTTCATTTCATGTGCAGATTATACATATTCTGCTTCCATTAACAAGAGGGAGATTGTACTTTATGCAGCTCTATATTTAAGGGCAAAAGACCAAGAAGATGACAAGAGTGACCTCTCTCTTGTCTTATGATCACTGCCAGTTTGACATGACACTAATTAGACTGCCTTAATCTAAACCCAGTTAGTTCTGCATGCTTGCAGCAAAACCATTGTAAACCCTAATGTAAATTGCCTTAGGCCTTTGTCTTCTTAAATCCTGCCTCTCTCCTCCATCCACAACCCCCATCTTTACATACCCACATGTATACATATGAAAAACTAGATCTTTAATAATCCTAACCCATTAATCTTAACAAATAAGCCCACGAATGTCCTCCTAATATTCCTTTTCTGTAAATGTCACCAATTTCCACTACGTAATGCTGTCTGGTATGACTTGCTGGACATGGTTGGAAGTCTCCTTTCATTGTAAAAGCCTTGAAGGGAATAAAGGTCTGAAAAGGCCACGGAGACTTTTAAAGTACATGATGATGCCAAGGCTGTGAAATATGTTTAAGTGTGAATTGAATACACTTCTCAAAAAAAAAAAAAAAAAAAAAGGAAAAAAAGGGAAAAGAAAAACCGAAGACATTCTCTTTATCAGCTGATTAAAAAGAGAGTTAATTAATTTGGCAAGAGTGAATACATTTTAAGGAGGCGTCTAAAAGAAGATCCAGTAAGTCAACGTTCTCTTAGAGACCCAAAGGAATTCTGAGCATGGAGAAAATAAAAGGAAGGAAAAGAAAAGATGAATAAGCTAAGATCTATTTAAGAAATACTGAATACATATAATCACACATTAACCCCTTGAATGAACTGAATGAATCCAGCCAAACTATTACTTATATGAAGCGTTATCTGGTCAATGCAAAAAGCAGGAGGCGGCCATACTAAGCCTTTCCCTAACAAAGGAAGTGGTAGTTGGACATTCATAGCTGCACTTTCACTCTAGCAAAACCAAGCTTGTTTTTCTCCTGTCAGCTGCAACAGCTTTACCATAAGGACATGCTTATTCCCCCCAAAAATACGTGGTCAGAGATATATGCTAATGAGATGGGATTTCCATTGGTCTCTGTACTGTGTAAAATGTAAATATGCTCTTAAAGCTAGAGTTGAGAAATGGGCTTCTTCTTCAGACCTGTGAGGCTGACATTTGCTTGAATCTCCTATACCTTAGGCAGTAGGGCCAGAAATCCTACCCACAGCGTTGACCTATCCAGTAAGTACATGTATTGTAAAGCCTGTTCCCATATCCCATTTATAACGATCTCATACTTACTTTATAATAATGTCTACCATATGTTGAATGCCTTCTCTGTGCCAGAGTCTGAGCCTGGGCTTCATGAACATTAACTCATGTTATTCTGACCACAATCTTTGAACAAACTTATTATTTTCCCATTTTACAGAGAATGAAATTGAGGATCAGAGAGTCTACATAGCTTGCCTAGAGACAATCATCTAGGATGGGCAGTGCCAGAATCAAACTCTTATGGTCAAGCGCCAAGGCTTACTATGCAAACAGGGGAATGTGTAGGAAGAGAGGTGCTACAAAACAATTGGAAGTGGTAGGAACTGTGGTTAGCTGAAGAAAGCAAGACCATCCAAAGGCTAAGATAGGTCTATGGGTAAATGATGCATTCAGTCTACACCCCTGGACAATGTCACACTGCCCCTGCTTTAGGAGTCTTACAAATAGCCACTCTCTAGTAGCAAAGTTACAATTCATAAAATAACAATGGGGAAAATATGGATTTTATTTATTTTCCACCCTGCATCTCTACGTGAATGTCGTCATCAGGGAGAGAATCATTCAACAGAGCCACCTTAGGTCAGAACCTAAGTGGACCTTCTATAGTTCGTATTATTTTGTTGTTAACAAACACCAGCAGTTGTTTGTAAATTTCCTTCTCTTGGTTTTGGTTTGTCTACAGATTTTCTTGGCTGAATAATGGAAAAGTCACTGCTAATGAATATTAAAAGCCTGTAATTTAGTCAAAAACAATGTTGTCCACATTTTTTTTCTGAGTAATTTCAGTTGTGTGTGTGTGTGTGTGTGTGTGTGTGTTTTAAATCAAGCATAAATGGTAGATAATGTTCCTCTTAATGGGGCCCTTAGGCTTTCTTAGCTGAGGCTTGTTTAGCTTGCCAAGTTTAAATATTTTCCAAACTGATCCCAGAACTGAGAAGCCTTCATCACAGCACAGCATTAAAAATGATGGATGTGATACATATTTAATACAATAAAATGGCCATTTATATGCCCATACTAGACACATGGGAAATCCTCACAGGAAAGATTCTAAAATCAAAAGGGGCCTATTCTCTAATCGATGTGAGGGGATTTACACGGATAGCTCCCATTAATGCTAATGGGTGTTATGAGCTTATATACTCCATGCACCATTGGAAAGATACACTCAGTGCCACTCGAAAGGAAGCTGTTGCACTGATGAGATTCCATAAGAGTATTCTGGGAGAAGGAAAATTTGAGGAAGAGCTAAAATGACAGTAAAGTTGCAGCCATAGTTTGCTTCATAAAAACACGCTTTCCCCTCTCTCAGGGGCCTGAATTTAGGATGACTGCTACTAGGATGTCTTTTGAACCACAGGTTATGGTGCAGGGTGGTTACAATATTCAGACTCATAAACTGGATTTAATAATGCCGTTAACTCTTAAATGCAATGCCTGGTTAGGTGCTCTGGTAGATTTCAGAAAGTGAGTGACGCTGGAAATAATTATAACAAGTCAAGTCTGAATCACATGATAATACTTGCTTCCTCTTACTCTAGGAAGAGAAAAGGAGCTGCCTATATAAGACCTAGCTACCTCCTGCCCCAAACCCTAGGAGAGAGAGAGACAGTTCCTGTCTCTTGTTCAACTATGAGTTTAAGGTCTTTATCTTTGAAGTCAGTCTTCTATCGGTTTTTATTAGGCATAATGTGACAAATTTGGGGGATAAAGTACTCTTGTCTGGGTTGATTTTGCCCAAAGTGGAGTAGTATGAACAATTATTGATGATCAAGGAGTTATAAGTACATTCCCTTTTGATAGGTATATTTTATTTTGCAACCACTGAACGTGGTTCATTTACTAGAAATACAACACCTTAAACTGACACTTCAATGCAGAGAAACTCACAATTATTCACACATAATGTTTCATATTTAAAACAACTATCTTTCCCTAATATTGGCAGTGGAGAGAAATTGAAACACCAAGGGACTAGGTCAAAAACCACTCAGACCATGAGTGGAATGGCTAATTATCTGACTGTCCATTCAAGTATTCACCTTTTTTTCTGAACACTCCTGTACTGTCTCCTCATGTGACATTCTTGTGGCACTAATTAGACATTGTATTGTACTATAGCTATTTATGTGCTTCTTTCAGATGCCCTAAACCACAAATTCTTCAGGTCAACATCCACTTCTGATTCATCTCCACACTGTCACACTCGCACTAGTTTCTCAATAAACACTAAATGAATAAATGAACAAATGACCAATACACATCTGTGACCGATTATATCTTTCCACTTCTTTTTAGGGTGTGGGCTACGCTCTATTCCTATAGTATTCTTTCCAAAATTCGTACAAACATCCTTGAGGAAAAAGAGCAGAAGGGATTTGGGAAGTATGAAAATCGCTTCTGACCCTTGGAGAAGAAGGAGAGGTGAACTGCCTTAGTCTGCATTGGACACAGTGTGGTTGAACAACTCTGCAGAATCTTTCTCCCTCACTCTCCACGTGGACTCTATGTCCGACCTATAATCTTGTACGGCTGCAACAGACCACATGGCCCATACTTACAATGCTACCTAACAGAGTCCTCTCCCATTGAAAGGACTTACATGTATTTTTTAAGAATAATAATTTTGGATAGCTTCATACTCTTGGTGTTTGAGGAGAGGTATTAGATCCCAGTTGAAAATGAGGCCATCTCCTTTTTGTACAGCCATCCCTTTGTATCCATGGGGAATTGGTTCCAGGACACCTGCAGATACCAAAATCAGTAGATCCTCAAGTCTCTTGTGTAAAAGGCAGCATATTTGCATATAACCTACACATATCCTCCTATACTTTAAAGTCATCTCTAGATTACTTATACTACCTAATACAGTGTAAATGCTATGTAAATAGTTTTTGTATTGTTTAGGGAATAATGACGAGAAAAAATCTGTACATGTTCAGTGCAGATGCAATTTTTTTCAAATATTTTCCATTCTCTGTTGGTTAAATCCATGGATGCGGAACCCACAGATACAGACAGCTAACTGTACATTTCTTTATAAAACTCTCAGGTGACTTAGCTGAAAGGACAATATTTGAACTCTAGAAACAATGCCTAAAAAATATTGTTGGCTATATAATATTTGAAATCTTGAAACTTAAAGAAAATACTTAAATCTCCTAAGTAACATAAATTAAGACAATGATATGTGAGGGTAAACCACTTAAAGATCTGGCTGTATACTGTTCCTTTAAAAAAAAAAAGAAAAGTCTGGTGTTATGCTGGAAACGGATGGGATGCAAACATATTAACAGTTACCAAAATAGCTGATCAATCTAGTTGATTTCATAAATAAAAATGAGGCAGCCCATCAGAGAAATGCAAACGACAATGAGATACCATCTCACACCAGTTAGAATGGCCATCATTAAAAAGTCAGGAAACAACAGGTGCTGGAGAGGATATGGAGAAATAGGAACACTTTTACACTGTTGGTGGGACTGTAAACTAGTTCAAACATTGTGGAAGTCAGTGTGGCGATTCCTCAGGGATCTAGAACTAGAAATACCATTTGACCCAGCCATCCCATTACTAGGTATAGACCCAAAGGACTATAAATCATGCTGCTATAAAGACACATGCACACGTATGTTTATTGCGGCACTATTCACAATAGCAAAGACTTGGAACCAACCCAAATGTCCAACAATGATAGACTGGATTCAGAAAATGTGGCACATATACACCATGGAATACTATGCAGCCATAAGACAGGATGAGTTCATGTCCTTTTTAGGGACATGGATGAAGCTGGAAACCATCATTCTCAGCAAACTATCGCAAGGACAAAAAACCAAACACTACATGTTCTCACTCATAGGTGAGAATTGAACAATGAGAACACATGGACACAGGAAGGGGAACATCACACACTGGGGCCTGTTGTGGGGTTGGGGAGGGGGGAGGGACAGCATTAGAAGATATACCTAATGTTAAATGACGAGTTAATGGGTGCAGCACACCAACATGGCACATGTATACATATGTAACAAACCTGCACGTTGTGCACGTGTACCCTAAAACTTAAAGTATAATAAAAAAAAAATGAGGCAGCCTTGCTTATAGATGCCAGTTAGGCAAAATAACTGGTTAATCTACACATCCTCTTCTTATCCCTTAGTCTCAGTAGCCTATAGTCATATATGTTTTCTTTCATGTAATTCTCAAATGAGAAATAAAATCCTCAAAAAAATTGAGCAACGCTCATTTGGTTTGCTTACATTGTTTTTACCTCAGCAATATAATAATTTTAAAGAATATAAAGTAATTGTACAACTCAACAGAATACAAAAATAAAAAGCCAATTTTACTTTTCACTCGAGAGCACTTCCTTTCTACAAAAATCTTCCACTGACATCTACCTCTATCCCCACTAGTGGTTGTAAGTTTGGCCTGATACACAGTTCAGTGGCATGCAGGAGAGAGATAGAGTTAAAATGAAAATTAAGCACTTTACTGACAAGAGGAATTAATATCCAACAAAAAGTAAAATCCATATGCACTTTCTTGCTGGGAAAAATGATGTGCAGACAACACAGACTATTGATTTGAACCAATGGAAGTTAAAGCAGAATATTTATTGGACTTTACAGTATTTAAATGCCTTAAATTCCACTTAGTACCACTAGCTGCTAGCACTGCAGAATTCTAGAATTGCACCCTGCAGTTTGTACTAATTGGTGGGAAATGTAGGCCTGATGTCAAAGACAACTATAATTGTCTGATGAAAATAACTTGCTTTTGACACCAGTATATGTTGCACCCCATACATCACATCCTCCTTGCGTAAGGAGGTGTTATTTTATATAGCCAAGGTAATTATAATTGGCTTTAATGTATCTGAAATAACTACATATAAAAGAGTGTTGTAAGAAAGAAGAGGCTTACAATGACCTAGTAGCATTTATGACAAAATGGTTCCTCAAGGAATTTTTAAATTTTTTTAAAAGCCTAACCAAAAGCATTGGCTTATATTATGCAGGTTTTAGAATGTTAGAAAGCTGCAATTTAGAGACAATCCTATTTTGACCGTAATGTATTTTGTCATGTGAAGATAAAATGTAGGGGACGTTTCCATTTCTCCAATCCACTGAGCTTCCAGCCCGGGACTTGCATTTCTTTTCTCACGTCAATCGACATCTTTTTAAACACTGTATTCATGTCTATCTCCCTTGTCAGCAAATAAAATTTGATAAATAAAATTCCATATGATAAATATGTTAGATTCAAGGAGCAGCCTTGATAAAGTGTGGATGTTTTCAAAAATGAGTTGTGAAAAACCAATACATTTAACAAGGCTAATGTGTTACCAGCTCCAAATATATTATGGATGATGTGCAGAAGTATAATGACCCAAAAGAGCATTTGCACAGGTTTTCACACTGCTTAAATTACTGCTAGATAGAAAAAAACATTCGCCAGAAGTTGGACCCATTGCCTCTGTAGATCAGCATCTGACTGTAGCAACATCTTGGCTTGTCACTAAATTTCAAATTAACAGCAGCCACCAGTAACTTATTACAAGGGAGTATTTTTACTTCACAAGCATCAAATCCTATGGCACATTTTTATAATATGCAGCCTTTCCTCCCATCCCTTACTCTAAACCTTCTGCCAGGTTTTGTTCTCCTGACCTACGACCTTCCTAGTTAGCCAAACCCACTCCATTACCTTGAAATCTTATTAGTTATGCAAATATTCACAGACAATTTGGAAAAAAGTGATGATGCTTCCTCATTTCTGTGGTCTTCAATTTTACAACACTCATTATACTTTACATAACAAAATGTACTTCACCCTCAATTTTTCCTGTACAGGATTGTGACATTAACACACACTTTGTGTTAAAATAAGCCAAGTAATATGCTAAATATTTTACATGTGTTATTTCATTGAATCCTTACCTCAATTCTGTCAGTTACTATTAATTATTTCCATTTTGCAGATGAGAAAACTGAGTTTTGATGTCAATGCCTGTGCTTTTAACCACTTAGTAATACTTCCTATCCTCTATGAAATGTATAAGGTTATGCTGTGTTCATATTTTTTTCAGATTCATTATGTCTACCCAACAAGAATGAACATTATATAGCCTCTATCACATAAGATATGATTGTATCATGTTGCTAATGACAGCAAAAATATATAATGTATAATTTTAATAGCTTCAAATATGTATAATTTTTAGATTTCCTTGGACTACCACAGTAATTACACCAGGGAAGCTATGTCAAAACTCTGATGAAATCATCACAAATTCTCTACCAAGATGCTGTAATAAATCTTGAATTGATGAAGCAACCATTTACAAATGAGACACATGTATAGTGATAAAAATAGGGTACAAGAAATGGGGAGCTTCCTTGGAAACATCCTGCAAACTACAAAGTGGTCTCCTGTTGTCAGTTATATGTATAATATTTTAAAATTCCCCACCTTTCCTTTTTGTGTATATGACCTACAACACATTTATATAGTTTTTATACATCACATTATATGTGTGTGTATTCCTTCATAGTTTGAAAAATACTATGAAAGGGATTTGTTCACCCTGTTGCTTTTGGCATAGTCAGTTTATCTTTTTAGAAATAATATCATTTTAAATAATAAGAAAAGAAAAGAACTGAGCACTGATTTTAGAGTAGAATATAGAGAATAATTACTGGCAGCCTCTATACACTCTATCAGAGCAGGCCTTCAGTAGGAGCATCCACTTCTTTTCGCTGTGAAGTTGTGTTTATTAAAGAAAACACATTGAATTTTTATGGGTCATTTCTATTAGTAAAATCTTCCTACTACATCATACTGCAATTTAGTGGGATCCTACTTTGTATCAGACACTGGAATGGGTATAATACATAGGTAGATACAGATACAGATCTGTAATAATAATAAAAGTCATAGCCTGAATATAGCAAACATTTTCTATTAAATATTTGACATGCACTGTCCAATATTTATTTATCCAATAAGTTATTTATTCATTAACATATGTATTGAGACAAACCTGGTTCAAAGTTGCAGATAGGATAGAGAAATGAATAAAACAGACAGGTAAAATAAAGGATAAGTACTATTTTTAACCTCTGTTTTACAGATGAGAAAGCAGAGACTCCAAAGTATTTATGAAGCTTGCCCAGCATCGTAAGGCAAAAGGGTAATGAAGGTGAGGTTTCACCTCTCCATCTGTTAGCATGAGAAATCTTTCACTTACCCCCAACATGCCTCCTTGCTGTGTACAATGTGGGCTTATTACTATGATGGTCATGAAGGACTTTTCCTACTGTTTGCGTAAGAGAAACTTAAGATTAGTACTTATCCCAACTTAATTCTGATATAAATTCTTATACAATAAAAATTCAAGGGTTTATCAAAAAGGACTATTTTAGTCATTAAATGCAAGATTTTAAAAATCAGAAAAAAAATTATATGCTGCCAGGTAGTAAAATTTAAAACCACTATTCTTTCAGGATGGACCTCTTTAGTGTGGCTTACTTTTATAGATATTAATGGAAGGCTGGTCATGGTGGGGTAAGAATATGAGTAAGAATAGATGTCTTAGTTTCAATCTACGGCTCTAACATTAACTATTTTAATTTTTTGACAAAATTTAATGAGTACCTAGTAAACATCAGACACTGAAATAAGTGCTGGGGATACAGTGGTGGAAAAGAAATAATCCCTGACTTTATGTAGCATACAAACTAATCTAATCAGGGCACCAGGCATGACACAAATCATTGAAAAATGAGAATTGTGAAGAATAAAAATAGGGTGTTTAAGAGAAAGATTAACTTAATGGAGTTATTGGGAAAATCAAATTTAGAATGAGGGCCAGGCACGGTGGTTCACACCTGCAATCCCGGCATTTTGGGAGGGTGAGGCGGGCAGATCACCTGAGGTCAAGAGTTTGAGACCAACCTGGCCAACAGGGTGAAACCCCGGCTCTACTAAAAATACAAAAATTAGCCAGGCATGTTGGCGCACGCCTGTAATCCCAGCTTCTCAGGAGGCTAAGGCAGGAGAATCGGTTGAGCCCGGGAGGCAGAGGTTGTGGTGAGCAGAGATCGTGCCACTGTACTCCAGCCTGGGCAACAGAGCAAGACTCTGTCTCAGAAAAACATAATTAAATTAAAATTAAAAAATAAAATAAAAATAAAAATAATTTAGAATGAGGCATCAGAGGAAGGCAACTTGGAGAAAATGATTGTGAAGCTGAAATTGAAAGGATTAGTGATATTGGCACAGGTGAGGACTGATATAAAGAGGCTTCTAGGAAGAGACAAAGATGCCAGCAACTCAGGATTGAGAAAGAGCTAAGTATGCATCAGAAACAGAGACAAGGTCAGAGTGATCAGACTCAAGGTGCCTGGGGTTGGGAGTGGGATGGAAGGCATGTGACACAGCAGAGGTGGGCAAGGCTGAATCACGAAGGTCTTGTTGAGGACGCTGGCTATTCGAAGGCACAGACCCAAAGCCAACTGTGAAAACTTTCTGAGCTCCACTGGATGCCACGATGCATGAGGCCTCAGGCAGCCAGAGTCCTGCTGCACATGAGACGTGTGTGGCGGAGAAGGATGAGGAAACGGTATAAGGGAAACTGCGGAATCACGCTTTGCCTTCTCTATCACCATCTGCCAAAATTGTACACATAGAATGCTAGTTGGTGCTGTCTAAATGAGATTGAGGTAAACATTCCTGGTAGGACCATGAAGAAGGTACGGGTGACCTTACACAGTTCCGTTCTGATTACCCTTCTGCATCCTGTACAGAAAGCACCCAAAAGCAGCCACTGAGGAAAATGAACCGGAGGAACGAGGGCCAAAGTGGGTGATGCCAGGCAGCCCAGAACAATGCTTCCAGAATTTCATCACTTCAACAACTGATATGTTCTGACACTTTTCCCCTGTTGCACGTGCTAATTTTGTATGTGATATTGTTTTGCACAAAATAATTACATTTGATTGATAACTTCCATGCCACATTTCAAATTAATTGGAAACAGCCCAATATTCTCCGTTTAAAAAAAGGAAAAAGAATGCAGAAAATGTACATGAGGAAAACACTCTTTCTCTTTGTAGTTTTCAGCCAAAATTTGCATGCTTATCAGAGAACTCCTGTTATAAGCACTATATCCTTACACAGATAAATATTTTTTACCAAACAATTATAATTGACTACAGACTTAAGGCAGGACACTTTTAATGTAGTTCAGATTGAGGTAAAAATATATTTTCTAACACAACATTAAGCATAATTATGGATTTTTGTAAACAAAATATTATTCTCTGGATAAAATAAATCTTTATGATTGGTAATATTAGTAAAGATAGAAAAAAGCTTGTGCCTTTAGAGCTATTTGAAAGTCTGTTTCATTTTGAAAAATAACATAACTATCTTCATTCATACTTAATTACCCTCAATTTGTTCAAACATTTTCTGGGAAAAATAACAATGCAGGGGCATAAACAGCCTCATGTTCATATTCATAAGTTCACATTATAAGAAATTATTTTCTGTTCTATTATAAATACAATTAATAATATTAAAAGTATTCTGACCATTTTCCTGAAACAATGAGTCACAGAAACTTTCCTTCCTGCAAAATTATAATGCAAATCGTTAAAATATTGAAATGAAGCTAAGAACTGATCCTCTGTTATAACCTGTTATAATTTGTTGACAATGATTATCTCAAATAATCTATTTGAGATAAAGTAAAAGCAGCTAGGGAAGAAAACTTAATAGAAAAATTACGCCTACGGAGCATTTAAATGTAGGTGCTGAATAAATTATCTATACATTAAAAGGTTCATATATTTCAAAGAAATGATAAAAACTTTGAAAAATTGAGAAAATTTAACAAAAAGCAATAGAATTCTAAATGTGATCAAAACTATAGAATTCTATTAAATGTATAACCTTGTGGCATACAAATTACTCTTTTCAGAGCCTGTTCTTTTATTGGATTGCTCTGCCATTTTATGGGATATATTTTAATGTTGTACAAAGAAAATGAATTTCACGGATTTGATTTAACTGTTCAGTTTCTCCACGTTACTATTGTACTACGATGGAAGTTTGCTCTTTTATTCAGTTGTCTACTCCATTTTAGGTTCGAAAGGGGTGTGTGTGTGTGTGTGTGTGCGCGCGCACTCACATTTAACATCATTCTGCTTCAGGTACAAACCATGTATTATTCAAGAAAAGTCTTATCATTTTACCAGTAATGTTCAGCGCAAGCTCTGTAAAACAGCATCTGATAAATAAAAGTTAGATTCAGCAAATCATTTGACCTACACTCTGACAAATGACTAGATTAGGAAGCTTTCCAGGGCTCATAGAGTATTGCACACTACACCAGAGAGCTGATTTGTGGAAGCCATTTTCTACTTTTCAAATTATCTTCATTGATTTTGATCCTTTTGAAATTTGGTTTGTTTTGAAGCAAACTTAATTGTGTGGATATATACTATTTCTAGAAGGAAGCTTTTTAATCAATAAAGTCAAAGCAATGACATAAATACATTGAAAGAAGCAGACATTGTGTTTATATTTTAGGAATCCAAAGCTTTGTGATTATAGTGGCTGATTTTTTCTTTAGCGGAGGGCATGGTAAAATACAAGGTTACCAAATTCGAAAGATAGTGCAAAATTTGCCCAACGTTATAAGGTATTCCTGGGGCAAGTTTGCGGTAGCAAAACATAATAAAGTGAGTTTTGAAATTGAATAATCTGTTCTTCTACAGCACTCTTGTCTTGGTGTTCTACTAGAAAGAAGACTAAAGTCAAGAATCAATGAAAATAGAGCAAGGCAATTGAGAGCTTGTCTCTGTGTCCTTCTGCTCCTCCGCCCACTTTCCTTCACCACATAGGTAGGTGGCTCTCTGTAACTCACCTTTTAAAATGACACTGCCCTTCCACCTCAGTCATGTCCATGATCCTGTTTATATTCAGCTGTGTCATCCTTTAAAAAATTAAACGTACCAAACAAATAAACAAAAATACTGTATCAAATGCTGAGTTTAGTGAACCAGAAGAGATCCTACAGACCATCACATCTAAAACCCTCATTTCACCCAAGGGGAAATCCAGGCTCCGAAATGATTAGTGAACTAACCCAAAGTCATTGGGCTAAATCTAAATCAAAACCAAATCCAAGCTCCCTGAATTTCAAAACACCCCACCACATTGCATTCTATTTTGGAAAGTTATCAGGAAGAGATATCGTCATGGCAATGGGACTAGAGGATAACTTTAAAGATATTATTCAATTTACAGTTTAGATCCAGTTAAAATTTGGAAAATGATGTATTAGAAAAGAAAAAGTATTTACAATGTTTTATATGGTTTTCGTTGTTGTTAATCCTCACTGTTCTCTCACGGAACCAGGTGAATGACAAAGAAAACTTTTTCTTCCCTGCATTGAAAATGACATATAACCTGTCTGACAGGGAAGGTATCAACAATAACCTAAGAATTGTCCTATATATTCAAAAGATAAACTTAATTAGCCAATTCAAAAAATACTTCAAAATAGAAATGCTGTCAGTAAAACAAAAACTATTAGATAGCAATTACATTCTACCTCAACCTGGGATACTTCTGACAATATCAATACTATCACTTCACAGACTAGGCATTTAATAGACAAAATGAACAAATGATTTTTCTGATTACATCAAAAATATAAAGCAGAGCTAAAATAATTTAGCCTCAAATCCATAGCTAGTGGGAGAGAAAATGAAGAAATGGTTACCCTCATCAATTAAACCTGGCTATAAGTGGATACTTAAAACAAAACTGTAATTTAAGAAAATCTCACATACGAAGTCATAATTTGGACTTTTATAAGGCATATTAGGTGGAAAGAAGCATTAAGTACAGCTGTAAGTGATACTAATAAGGAAATTTTAAATTATAAATATATTTTTATGTAGAAAATATATTTGACATGCAAAATATTTTTAAAAGCTGAAAAAAATATGAAGATAGGAAAAATGGAAAACCTTGCTGTTTCTGTTCACAAATAACAAATTTTTAAAAGCAAACATCTAATTATTAAAAGTTCAAATTAATTATACTTCACATCTAGAAGTTAAAGTAGTTAAGTGTTGGATGTTAACAGATTAACAATATATGATATTAGTTATATCCATTTTGTGCTTAACACCTATGTGTTATACTAACTGATGTTATTATTGGTAAAACTAGATTGATTTAGGTTTTTATCTGACAACAATGCATATCATACACTCTAAGTTTTATTATTATTATTACTTATGCAACTCTAATGAAACCTGGAGAAAATATGGAAGTTATTTCAGGCATGAAGGAGGCATTTTATGACAATTTTTGAAGAAGAAGGAATAAAAGAAGAATGTATTCCTAATTCATGCATTTCAAAGCTGCCACTATGGTATTCTGAATCGTCTTGTAATTAATTCTCTCTGCTTCATATTATTCTGAGACTAGTCATTTGGAGAAAATATGTAGAACTCCTTGTTTGGCCTTTCTGAATCTATTTTTCACAGTTGCAAAGTACTGGTCAAACAAATTAAATTACTGCAGCAGTATGTAACTAATTTTATGTAAATTAAGGTGTTAATGTTCTGAATCACATTCCCGAAAATGGTCTGTTTTCTCTTGCAGCTTTTCTTCATTAATGATGCTATGAACAGTCAAATCAAAAAATTAATTCCTACAAGACTAAGTGGATAAATTGTTACCCTTTGGCCTTTTGAAGAATTACATCTAAATACAGTTTTATGGTCAGCTCAGTCTACAGTTGTCAGTAGTCCAACCAAATAAATCAACATTTTAAACTTAATGCAACTGGGGTGAGATGATGTGAAATAAATTCCATGTTGTTTATGTAGAGGGAGATCTTTTAGAGCTAATGGTCAAATTGTTTGATGCAGAATTAGTGCCCAGATGGGACCTTAATGGGCAGTCTTTCTGCTCCCAGTAAAAGGTATCATCTTACTCCAACGTCTCTTCTCTGTTTGAACTTCGCAATTTCCACCTCAAAAATGATGCATATGAAGTTAGGAAATATCAGTGGAATAAAATATTTACCATTGGAAATACATAAGAGAAATTGAAGTCAGAAAAGAAGAGTAAATTTATCATCTATTGAAATTACTTTCCAAAGCACATAAAGAAAATTAAGGGGTTTTCTTAATTACTTGGTAAACTCATATAACCCACTGATTGAATTAAAATTGTTTAGTAGAGACAAGCACTTATTTATCTATTGAAATTTTTATCTAGAATAATAAACATTGGTCTACTTCCTAAAGTGCAGTAAATATGGATAATAGTGCAGCACAGGGTTCCAGAAATGCAAGTGATCCTAAGTACTGTTTCTGTGATAGATGGCAGCTTGAATTCCACAAAAATGGCTTTTCCAAATAAGTCACTATAATTGGGACCAAAATCAAACTTATTTTTATGTCTGTTTGTTTGCAAAATATTTCCTAACAAGCTTTTTGGCATTCTTGTTAGATCTTCTAACAGATAAATGATCTATAGATAACTCATCTACCTAATTATTCATTCAGATAGAATGAAAAATGCCATCTCATTTTCAATTCTCATTTTGATTCTTAAATACACTTCTAAACATACATATTAAATAAAAGAAATAGCAAAAAGCATACTACCAATTTTAAAGAAACCCCTCAAATATGAAATCTGGGACTTCTTTAACCAGTTAATATAATAAATTCCAAACTGACCCCTCTCAGGCACCAACAGTTAAAGCACTTACTACTATTAACAGTATCCATGTTATAACTGGTCAGATAAAAAGGTAGCAGAAGAATTAAGATGAACTGGGAGTTAACTGATGGGGGAATAACAGTCATGTCCAGAAACCAGGCTGATCTGGAAATTTTACATTCGGTACAGTCTAAAGAACCAGACACTGCCTCTGGCCTGAGCCCAGGATAGACTCAACTTGAGGTAAGGGATGCCATGGAGTAGGCTCTTCAGAGAGTCATGAGAGTTAAAAAGGAAATTATGTAGACTCAACTATGTCTTACTATTTTCCAACTGAGTAAACTCACGTTTGTTTAATAACCTATGAGCTTTGGCATGAGATACATTATTCCAACCACTTGCTTAAATTTTAAAAACTCATTAACATCCTCCAAATGAAATAAATCCCAACGAGTTCTCCAATTGGCTATTGTTTTATTACCAAATGCCTGGAATTATTTTTAAAACTAGCTGCTCCAGGGCTGGAGGGATGTCTGGGGAACTCACTCACTGTGCTCCATAGAGAGGCAGTGAGCTTCTGGCTCATAAATGAGGCCTGGGTTCTAACTGTACCTCTTCAAGCATTTTTCATACATGAAGTAGAATATTCTGAGACAGGTTGGTTGGGAACTCTTTTTTCTTAAATATATCTAGTTCTTTAAAAATTCAGTCATGTCTTTCCAACACTCAGTATTAATAATACTTTATACTTTCATAGCACCTTTTCTTTTCCTACTGCCTTCAAAATACATTAATTCATCCTCTAACCCCTAAGAAATAGATATGACTATATATCTTTATATGCCCACATTACCTGGCATAGACCCTTGATTGAAAACATCTCTTTCTAGTGAAAAGGACACTGCACACAAAATCGAAAGAGGTAGTATCTAGGCCTGGCACTGAGCCATACCGGTATGACTTCGGGCAAACCATTTAATCCCCATGAATCTGCTTTCCCATCTTACAGCTCTGAGAAATTAAATTTAAAAATAAACATTAAGGACCCTCTTCCATCATAAAATTAATTCATTAATCTATTCAAAAGTATTTTAGCATTAATATGTGCCAGCCATGTGATAAGTGTTGGGGATACCCCATAAACAAGTGTCGTTCCCTCTCTGCGTGAAACTCAGGGTCCAAGCAGACATTGTAACATGATGGCTATGAAAGGAAAAGCCACAGTGTGCAAACCTGGTGTGTGGGCTCAGAGGACAGGCTCAACAAAGGCAAAGATCAGCTTACAGTAGGTACGTGAATATATATGAATAAATACATGATAAAGCCTAGATCAAGATAAAGACTCATTACTTTTCCTAAGGCCAAGCAGAAATGTATTGACAGAACTAAGAAAAGAATCCAGAAATTAAAATTCTTTGGTGTTTTTGCCCAGTACATTATAGCTGCTGAACATTTGATAAACTGATGGATGAATATAATGGAGGAGATAGTTGCTCATAATTCAGCTAATAGGTAACATCTACTTTCTTTTTTAAAGACTTTATTGATATATAATTGATATACCAAATATTGCACATATTTAGTATATACATTTTGATGAGTTTGGACATAGGTATATACCAGTGATACCACAATCAAGGCACTAAATGTATCCATCACCTCCAAAAATTTCCTTAGGTTTATGTGTGTGTGTTTTGTGATAGGAACACTTAACATAAGATCTATTTTTTTAACATATTTGAAAGTGTATAATATGTACTGTTAACTGTAGGTACTATATTGTACAGCAGATCTCTAGAGCTTATTCATCTTGCATAACTGAAACTTTATACCCATAGAACAACAATTCTCTATGTCCCCTTCCTTCCAGCCCATAGCAACCACCATTCTATTCTCTGCTTCTATGATTTTGACTATTCTAGATACCTAGTATAAGTAGAATTATGCAGTATTTGTCCTTCTGTGACTGGCTAATTTCACTTAGCATAATGTTCTCAAGATTCATTTATTTTGTCACAAATGGTAGGATTCCCTTCTTATTTACAGCTGAATAATATTCCGTTGTATGTACATACCACATTTTCTTTATCCATTCATCTGTGGATGAACACTTAGATTGTTTCCAAATCTTGGCTATTGTGAATAATGCTACAATGAATGTGGGAGTGAAAATCTCTCTTCAAGATCCTCATTTCAATCCTGTTGGCTAACCAGAAATGGGATTGCATGATCATATGGTATTTCTATTTTTAATTTTTCGAGGAACTTCCATACTGCTTTCCATAATGCTACATCATTCTAAATTCCCACCAACAGTGAAGAACGCTTCCAATTTCTCCACATCTTGGACAACACGTTTTTAGTAATAGCCATTCCAACAGGTGTAAGGTGATAAAGTAACATCTGTTTTCAAAGTAGATGCCTAATCACATTATCATGGAATGTTTATACAATGTTCAGGATCAGTGCCTTTGCACTGCCTTTAAAATAAGACTGTCTTCTAACAGGGTCTATTTAGTTTCTAGAAAGAATTCTTTCCCCAATTAGCATATCAAAGAAAGTCACTCACTCACTGCGTTCTCCTTATTTTGTTTATATAATGAAAAACTATGTATGCTCCTTATTATTTCATTGTTAGAACAGTTACATTCAAATTAATAGTCAAAGTATCCATACACCAAGCATCTGTGTATGCATTCATTTATTTCCAAAAGAACCTAAATACCATGCAATGTTCTCAAATAAACTTGAACATCAGACACTCATCATAGGTGATTCAAATGGTGTTACAGGCCCAGGATTATGCTACAGATGATGTAACAGGCAAGAAGAAGCATTTCAGCAAAGGAGACCGCATGAGCAAAGAACAAGAAACACAAAAGTAGAGAATCTGTGCCAGGATCGGCAACCAGTTAGTAGAGTATTTAAATGTTCAGATGCCTTAGAACTCTCAGCAAAGATCATTCTGGACAGCTTTATAACCTAAATATTTTTGCTTCCTTAAGACAGATAATAGGCCTTATATTTTAAACTTGTATGTGTGTGTTTATTTAATAATTCTAAATCTTAGGTCATATTTACCTTCTCCATGAAAATGTCTGCTAATTTTAAAAATTAGCTAATTTTTTACAGTTGTAAAAATTATAATGGTACTATCTATGAGACTGCGTTTAGTCAAAATGTGAAGAATTCATGCCCATGCTTGAATAAGTCTAGGGAATTGGTAATTTTATCAACATTTTATTTTTTAATTGTGGTGATGAATAATGAATTGTCAACCCTGGAAACTTTATAGTAGCTAAAGGGCCATCAATATTGCTGGATGCAAAGTTAAACCAACTTTTACAGATGAGAGATGCCTTTAGAATGGCTGTGATGAAATGTATTCTACCAGATGAATTTCTGTGATATGATTGCAAAATGAACCCGTCTCTCTCTCTTTTTTTAAACAGGCAAGGGATGGGGCAGTCAGTCTGAGATTTACACCTGATTTGTGTTATAGTAATCTTTGAAATTAAGAAGTGTATCCTTGCATTTCATTAAATTCTGGCTAATGAGATAACTGTCTTCCCAAGGAGGGAATGATAAAGTACTCAGGCCATAAAGCATAAATTAATACTGCAAGGTTAAACACTGGAACTAACTCATGTTTCAACAAAAGCCCCTACCAGCAGTTAAATTAACTGACATAAATACCATAAAATCTGTCTTTATTTTAGTTTCAGATGATGCTTTTTTTTACACCCCTGCTTTCAGTTTGTATAACTCATTTTTGCACATTATTGCATGCACCATTTGCCATTTAAAGAATCAGCTACGATGGAAAAGATTTAAGGAATCAAATACTCAGAGAGAAAAAAAGAAACTAGTGGATCTGGGGCATATCATACTGAAGATTGTTAACGCCGTTGAAAAATACTACAATAGACAACAGTAGTTCAAAGAAACAGTTAATTATGAGAGGGCCAGCGCAATGAAATCTACTTTTTAAGCTTTTGATAGACATTTAAAAAAATGCTAAAGAAACCTGTGGTGATAATAGGTTTGATATATATTCTGGCAAAAATTATATCACATTAATGAGGTGGCTTATAGGGCTCATGCATTTTGTAGGAGGCATTTCAATGTATTAGTATAATTAGCAGTGATGAGAAAACTGTTTGGAACTGAACTACCTCTCACGAGTTCATTTGAGCTATATGAAATTACACCATGCAAGAAGGAAAATTATGGAGCCATCCAGAGAGAGTTCATGCCTGATTTGATCATAGCCACTAATTGGATGATCATTTTCGTAAAGCTTTTCAAATCGTTCACAGTTTCTGCCTCTCATTTTTTTTTTTTTTAATGGACGAGCTCTTTATTTCTTGTCCTAAGCAACCAAACATAGGTTTGCTAGAGATTTGGGTGTTTCTACAGGGACCTTACAGGTGTAATTGTCACAATCTGGGCAACCTTTGTCCCTTAATTAGCTGCTTTTGGGGAACCCCTGATGAGAGTTGCTGTTCTTGTTAACAATCTTAGAGAATACCTGATGAGTGAAGCTCTCCAAGCCTGATGCATGTCAGCAGCCACCATATGACAGCAATTTAATGAAGTTAAAATCTGACCCAATTGGGATGGATAGAAGAGCACTTGTGTTGTACTGCTTTTGATTCCTCCGTGTGTGTGTGTGTGTGTGTGTGTGTGTGTGTGTGATATGAAGTAGGTGTTCTGGTAAAGGACAACAGGAAAATGAAGAGTGAGGGTGGAGAAAAGAAGCTTTATGAACCCCCTTCACAAGACAACCAATAGCCAATATCAGAAGAAAATTGAAATAACGAAATTAGCTTTGTATAAATTGTTTTATGTGCACTGCAGGATATAGCAAAGTCTTACAATTCAGGTGATTAGTAAATATCATACTGTTAGCTTCTTAACTTTTTACTTTTCTTCCATATCTCCAATTTGAATCATTTCCATTTCAGGCATACAAGATTTTCAAACATGCTTCAATTGTGTGAAGTTAAAATTATTATTTAAAAATTATACTTTTCTCATATGTGTGACCTAATAAATCAGTCATTATGAAAATATGTCACTCAATTTGTTGCTGGAAAGGAAGACAACATTATAATGATTTGCAATCTGGTGGACAAGTTCTGATATTACTAGGAAGAGCCAGATGAGATACAATGCAGCATTGGCATTTTGTGTGCCTGTGGGTGTGTCCACATGCATGCACAGATGTGCCTGTGTTCAAGTTGGAAAGTGTTGTTCTTTCCCAGGGCCATATATTGTAAGTACTTCTTTCTCTAGACATTTCCACCATGTTTGCAGCAAATAAATATTACAGGACACTGATATCGGGGGTGGGGAGCCAAGATGGCCGAATAGGAACAGCTCCGGTCTCCAGCTCCCAGCCCGAGCGACACAGAAGACTGGTGATTTCTGCATTTCTGCTTGAGGTACCGGTTTCATCTCACTAGGGAGTGCCAAACAGTGGGTGCAGGACAGTCGGTGAAGCGCACTGTGCGCGAGCTGAAGCAGGGCGAGGCACTGCCTCACTCGGGAAGCGCAAGGGGTCAGGGAGTTCCCTTTCCTAGTCAAAGAAAGGGGTAACAGATGGCACCTGGAAAATCGGGTCAGTCCCACCCTCATACTGCGCTTTCCCAACGGGCCTGGAAAACGGCACACTAGGAGATTGTATCCCGCACCTGGCTCGGAGGGTCATATGCCCACGGAGTCTCGCTGATTGCTAGCACAGCAGTCTGAGATCAAGCTGCAAGGCGGCAGCGAGGCTGGGGGAGGGGCGCCCGCCATTACCCAGGCTTGCTTAGGTAAACAAAGCAGCCAGGAAGCTCGAACTGGGTGGAGCCCACCACAGCTCAAGGAGGCCTGCCTGCCTCTGTAGGCTCCACCTCTGGGGGCAGGGCACAGACAAACAAAAAGTCAGCAGGAATCTCCAGAGACTTAAATGTCCCTGTCTGACTGACAGCTTTGAAGAGAGTAGTGGTTCTCCCAGCACGCAGCTGGAGATCTGAGAACGGACAGACTGCCTCCTAAAGTGGGTCCCTCACCCCTGAGCAGCCTAACTGGGAGGCACCCCCCAAGAAGGGAAAGACTGACACCTCACTGGGCCAGGTACTCCTCTGAGACAAAACTTCCAGAGGAACTATCAGACAGCTGAATTGGTGGTCTCACGAAAATCCGCTGTTCTGCAGCCACCGCTGCTGACACCCAGCCAAACAGGGTCTGGAGTGGACCTCTAGTAAACTCCAACAGACCTGCAGCTGAGGGTCCTGTCTGGTAGAAGGAAAACAAACAGAAAGGACATCCACACCAAAAACCCATCTGTACATCACCATCATCAAAGCCCAAAAGTAGATAAAACCACAAAGATGGGGAAAAAACAGAGCAGAAAAACTGGAAACTCTAAAAAGCAGAGCACCTGTCCTCCTCCAAAGGAACGCAGTTCCTCACCAGCAATGGAACAAAGCTGGATGGAGGATGACTTTGACGAGTTGAGAGAAGAAGGCTTCAGACGATCAAACTACTCTGAGCTACGAGAGGAAATTCAAAACAATAGCAAAGAAGTTAAAAACTTTGAAAAAAGATTAGAAGAATGGATAACTAGAATAACCAATGGAGAGAAGGGCTTAAAGGAGATGGAGGAGCTGAAAGCCAAGTTTCGAGAACTACGTGAAGATTGCAGAAGCCTCAGTAGCAGATGCGATCAACTGGAAGAAAGGGTATCGCAGATGGAAGATGAAATGAATGAAATGAAGCGAGAAGGGAAGTCTAGAGAAAAAAGAATAAAAAGAAATGAACAAAGCCTCCAAGAAATTTGGGACTACGTGAAACGACCAAACCTACGTCAGATTGGTGTACCTGAAAATGACGGGGAGAATGGAACCAAGTTGGAAAACACTCTGCAAGATATTATCCAGGAGAACTTCCCCAATCTAGCAAGGCAGGCCAACATTCAGATTCAGGAAATACAGAGAACGCCACAAAGATACTCCTCGAGAAGGGCAACTCCAAGACACATAATTGTCAGATTCACCAAAGTTGAAATGAAGGAAAAAATGTTAAGGGCAGCCAGAGAGAAAGGTCGGGTTACCCACAAAGGGAAGCCCATCAGGCTAACAGCTGATCTCTCAGCAGAAACTCTACAAGCCAGAAGAGAGTGGGGGCCGATATTCAACATTCTTAAAGAAAAGAATTTTCAACCCAGAATTTCCTATCCAGCCAAACTAAGCTTCATAAGTGAAGGAGAAATAAAATACTTTACAGACAAGCAAACGCTGAGTGATTTTGTCACCACCAGGCCTGCCCTAAAAGAGCTCCTGAAGGAAGCACTAAACATGGAAAGGAACAACCGGTACAAGCCACTGCAAAAACATGCCCAATTGTAAAGACCATCGAGGCTAGGAAGAAACTGCATCAACTAATGAGCAAAATAACCAACTAACATCATAATGACAGGATCAGATTCACACATAACAATATTAACGTTAAATGTAAATGGGCTAAATGCTCCAATTAAAAGACACAGACTGGCAAACTGGATAAGGAGTCAGGACCCATCAGTGTGCTGTATTCAGGAAACCCATCTCACGTGCAGAGACACACATAGACTCAAAATAAAGGGATGGAGGAAGATCTATCAAGCAAATGGAAAACAAAAAAAGGCAGGGTTTACAATCCTAGTCTCTGACAAAATAGACTTTAAACCAACAAAGATCAAAAGAGACAAAGAAGGCCATTACATAATGGTAAAGGGATCAATTCAACAAGAAGAGCTAACTATCCTAAATATATATGCACCCAACACAGGAGCACCCAGATTCATAAAGCAAGTCCTCAGTGACCTACAAAGGGACTTAAACTCCCACACAATAATAATGGGAGATTTTAACACCCCACTGTCAACATTAGACAGATCATCTAGACAGAAAGTTAACAAGGATATCCAGGAATTGAACTCAGCTCTAAACAAAGTGGACCTAATAGACATCTACAGAACTCTCCACCCCAAATCAACAGAATATACATTTTTTTCAGCACCACACCACACCTATTCCAAAATTGACCACATAGTTGGAAGTAAAGCTCTCCTCAGCAAATGTAAAACAACAGAAATTATAACAAACTGTCTCTCAGACCACAGTGCAATCAAACTAGAACTCAGGATTAAGAAACTCACTCAAAACCGCTCAACTACATGGAAACTGAACAACCTGCTCCTGAATGACTATTGGGTACATAATGAAATGAAGGCAGAAATAAAGATGTTCTTTGAAACCAACGAGAACAAAGACACAACCTACCAGAATCTCTGGGACACATTCAAAGCAGTGTGTAGAGGGAAATTTATAGCACTAAATGCCCACAAGAGAAAACAGGAAAGATCCAAAATTGACACCCTAACATCACAATTAAAAGAACTAGAAACGCAAGAGCAAACACATTCAAAAGCTAGCAGAAGGCTAGAAATAACTAAAATCAGAGCAGAACTGAAGGAAATAGAGACACAAAAAACCCTTCAAAACATTAATGAATCCAGGAGCTGGTCTTTTGAGAAGATCAACAAAATTGATAGATCGCTAGCAAGACTAATAAAGAAGAAAAGAGAGAAGAATCAAATAGATGCAATAAAAAATGAAAAAGGGGATATCACCACCGATCCCACAGAAATACAATCTACCATCAGAGAATACTACAAACACCTCTATGCAAATAAACTAGAAAATCTAGAAGAAATGGATAAATTCCTCGACAAATACACCCTCCCAAGACTAAA
>NW_026652289.1:76948123-76968104 GCF_009828535.3 Hylobates moloch
CTATTCACAATAGCAAAGACTTGGAACCAACCCAAATGTCCAACAACGATAGACTGGATTAAGAAAATGTGGCACATATACACCATGGAATACTATGCAGCCATAAAAAATGATGAGTTCGTGTCCTTTGTAGGGACATGGATGAAACTGGAAAACATCATTCTCAGTAAACTATCGCAAGGACAAAAAACCAAACACCGCATGTTCTCACTCATAGGTGGGAATTGAACAATGAGAACTCATGGACACAGGAAGGGGAACATCACATTCCGGGTACTGTTGTGGGGTGGGGGGTGGGGGGGGGGAGATATACCTAATGCTAAATGACGAGCTAATGGGTGCAGGAAATCAACATGGCACATGGATACATATGTAACAAACCTGCACATTGTGCACATGTACCCTAAAACCTAAAGTATAATAAAAAAAAAAAAGAAAAAAAAATATATATTACAGGACACTTACTCATGAAAACTAATTTTGGAAATACTATTTGCTATCAATATTACAACAAATCAAAGAAAATGAAATATTAATAATCTCAAAGTTTCGATGAGTCCTCTGGCTCTCCGCTGGCCTTCCTCTGCCTCCAGTTTTCTCAGGTATACAGAGAAGTTGCTAAATTTAGCCTCTTAGAAAGTTGATACCAAATATCTTTATGTTAGGTATGGAATATTTCATAAAAGTGCTTACTACATTCAAGGAGCATAATTTCAAGGCATCAAAATTGAAGTTTCAAAGAGTTAGGATTTAAGAGATATTGCCTATTCTGAGATAAGTTAAATTATTTCAGAGAACAAACAGGTTCCTTAGTAATAAGTGACTCCCATCAATACCTTGGCTTATTCTCATTTTGACATTGATTTCTCAAATTGGAATTTGTTTTCCTCTGAGTTTCCTGTATTAGTTGCTCATGTTCTTACATTTCTTGTCTTCTGATTTGTATTGATGTAAATTTTCTGAGTCCTTGTCCCCATATTTGATTCAACTGAATATGAAATTCAGCTAGGTATGGAATTGTAGGGATAAATGATTTTCCTTCAGAACACTGAATGTAACGCATTGTTACTGATGAGAAATCTGATGCTAATGTAATTCTTATTCCTTTATAAGTAACTGGGTTTTTTTTCCCATAAGGACAAGTTTGATATCTCATTACCTTAAGTGTTACTCATCTTTCCTGCTCAACACAGTGAACAATTTCAATCTAATAACAAGTCATTCCTTGAAGCTATTTTCCTTTTTCTTTAAAAAAAAAAAAAAAGACAACTTTAAGTCTCTCTTCTGGTTCAGGTTTTTTTGTCCTCGCTTCTTCCAAACTCTTGTAACATGCACATTGGCCTTCTGGCCACATTTTCCAGTCTCAACCATTTCCCTCTATTTCTTAATCTCTTAATTCTTTAGTTCTGTGGTCCAGGAAATTTTTTCAAAAGCCTTTCTGTTAAATTTGGATTTTTAAAATAATTGTTTCTTGCACAATGATTATGCTTTCTACTTTCGTATTATAAGGACAGTATCTTCTTGAATCTCTGGAGGATGCAAGGTGTTTTTTTTTTTTTTTCCAAAATTTATGCATCCTGAATTTTCTGTTTACAGTGGAGTTGGGTATTTCTCCCATATTGCATTTTATCTATATAATACAATTATCTATATAACATTATATTATATATAATACTATATATACACACACAATAATATGTGACATCATAAATACTGTATATATATAATACAATATTATATATAAGGTATTTGTGTATATATGTGTATGCATGTGAATAAAGACTGTTAATATTAAGAGCTAGAGTGAGTTTCGTTGCTATTATCTAGATCTGTTTCTCCAACATGCCTCTCCCTAGCATGGGAGAGCTGACCTCTAGCTCTATGTATGTGGGCCAATCTTTAATTTAAATGAATGAGAAAACCACCAGCACAGATCAATATGGGGTTCAGGCAAGCTTTTGTAATTTCAAAGAGCTCCCTTTTCTATAGTATTCAATAATACAGTGTCTAACTTGCTATGATTTCCCACCTCTGTCTCCTCTCCCACTTGGTCTAGACATTTGCTTTCCTTTCTCTTTATTGTCTTATCCTGCTCAATTGTTATCCCATTCCCAAAACTTTCTACTCAGTGTGAGGCCTCCTGCTGGATCAGTCTCCTAGTGGGTCCATTTTTAGCGCTTTGAGGGGCTAGACTGCTTTGGGGCCTTCAGGCCTCCTTACCATGGGCCGCTGGTACTCTGGTCTGTAGCTTTGGTGGTTTGCAGTTTGTTTCCTTCATGCTATTGAATTGAACTTCCACAGTGCTATTTCTATTCCACTCTTTATTTACTCCAGAGAAGACTTAAATTTTGCTGTAACATTCTTAGTCTGCTTAAGTCTTTTCACTCCTCTCAGTTTTTATTTTAACTTGTCTTTTTCCCTTAAAACTTTCTTTTTATGTTTTGTAAGGGCCAAATATTCCTTCATCATCTTGAGACTGCAAACATTTTTCAATATTTTCTTTGTGTTGTTGTTGCTCTTAGTTCTTTATTTTCTTATATATATATATATATATATATATATATTTTTATTACACTTTAAGTTCTAGGGTACATGTGCACAACGTGCAGCTTTGTTACATATGTATACGTGTGCCATGTTGGTGTGCTGCACCCATTAACTCGTCATTTACATTAGGTATATCTCCTACTGCTATCCCTCCCCCTACTCCACAACAGGCCCCAGTGTGTGATGTTCCCCTTCCTGTGTCCGGGTGTTCTCACTGTTCAATTCCCATCTATGAGTGAGAACATGTGGTGTTTGATTTTTTGTCCTGGTGATAGTTTGCTGAGAATGATAGTTTTCAGCTTCAACCATGTCCCTACAAAGGACATGAACTCATCATTTTTTATGGCTGCGTAGTATTCCATGGTGTATATGTGCCACATTTTCTTAATCCAGTCTATCATTGTTGGACATCTGGGTTGGTCCCAAGTCTTTGCTATTGTGAGTAGTGCCGCAACAAACTTTGGTTTACTGAAAGCAAATATTTTCAAAGTCTTCTGTGACTTCTCTTCTTCACTATTCTTTTCATAATCTCAAATCTGGATTTTTCTTTCAAACCAGTTGGAAACTAACTCAGCTTCCCTCTATGAAATATAAACATGTACCTGTATCTGCATCCCTATTTTTTCTGCATCACTGGTATTAATTTTATGTTTTTTTTAGATGAAGTTTTGCTCTTGTTGCCCAGTCTAGGGTACAGTGGTGCGATCTTGGCCCACTGCAACCTCCACCTCCTGGGCTCAAGCAATTCTCCTGCCTCAGCCTCCAGAGTAGCTGGGACTACAGGTGCCCGCCACCACACCCAGATAATTTTTGTATTTTTCGTACAGATGGGGTTTCACCACGCTGGCCAGGCTGTTCTCGAACTCCTGACCTCAGATGATCCACCTGCCTCAGCCTCCCAAAGTGCTGGGATTACAGATGTGAGCCACCGCGCCCAGCCTCTGCTATTAATTTTTATAAAGCATCCATTCTCTACAAGGTGAAACTCTCCACGTCTGATCTATATCCTATCTCCTGCCAACTTCTCAGAAGTAGGCATAACTGATTAAGCTCTCTGTCTCTGCTATATCCCCAAGAAGTCTACCAGAGCCAACATCCGTAGGTTTTTCACCTTCACGACTTTTTAGAAACATTGTCTGTCTTTCCAGTCTGCATTTCTGAAACCCCCACTTGGTCCTCAGTCCATCTCAGGCTGGCTTCTGTTCCTCCACTCCATCAAAATTGCATTCATCCAAGAGAGCAACAATCTCCCTCCTTCTAATTGGCTATTTTTCATTCATTCCTCTTAACTCCTCAGCAGAATTTAAAATGCAGTTTACTACTCCATTCTTCTTAAAACACATTTTAGTCTTGCCAGAGAATTTTCTGCCTATATTCTTCATCCTTATGTCTATTTAGGTCCTTGGTATTTGCAATATTGATTTCAATATGCTTTACATATTAAAAGTACTAGCATTTCATCTGTGACAGGAGACAGTTTAGGAAAGAAATATAGAAGATCACTTGTCAACATAAATATATATAAACCTATTTCACAAACTCAGGAGAGAGCTACAAAAGAAAAATTTTCAAGAAAATACTTTTCCATTTCAAAAGTATGCATTTCTACTGAACTTTACAGTTCTGTAAACTAAATCAAATGAATTATATGCACAGGCATTAATTTTTAGTGTTTCTTCTTGGGAAAATAGACTATTGTTTGGCAACTTATCATTCTAGTATACTAATTATACTATAAAAATCTCCTTGTTGTCCCAGCTGCTCAGAGAGGCTGAGGCAGGAGAATGGCGTGAATCCAGGAGGCAGAGCTTGCAGTGAGCCGAGATCGCGCCACTGCACTCCAGCCTGGGTGACAGAGCGAGACTGTCTCAAAAAAAAAAAAAAAAAAAAACTCTTAACCATGCAACTTACTTTGAGAAAAATAAGTAGAGAAAATATGTAGCAGATATAATCAATTGATAAGAAATATTTACCAACTTCCATATTGCTGTAATGAATATTATTGTTCAGTCCTATGGAAAGGGATCAATTCGGGAGTAAAAGCAAAGCTTTTAGAAAAACATTAATAGAGGAGATTGAGGTTTCATAGATAATCAACAGTCCCTTCTTTAAGAGCTATACATGAAAACTAATTCATTAGCACTAGCCTCAGAGAAGTTTGTGAAGAGAAGGAAGTTTGACTCCCTCTTTACTCTGCAAACTCAGCGTATTTTCTGTGGTATCCAATACTCCTATTGCTCTCCACATGTTTTTTTTTAATTTAATAGAGATCAAAGTATTAGTATTTTTTCTTGCATTCTCCAGAGTAAGAATAAACAACTTTAGAGAACACAGAATTACATAATAATTTGGGTTTTTTTTCTTCATAGGCCTCTTAGTTAATGCAAATACTTCCAAATTCACACATAAAAGTCAATAACAATCATAACTAACTAGTATATAATGAACTATTAATATGTATATTATACATACAATGGTACTTTATAAGTAGCTTATTTTATATATACATATATATATATAATGATATCCGTTCTTCACTGTAATCTCATGAAATAGTATTATTAAAATCTCCATCTTAAAAATAAGATTCAGAGATAATGGTATACCAAAGGTGACATACCTTGTAAGGGGGCAGGTTCAAGACTTGAAGCAAGATCTCCTGACTCCAAAGGCTGTGATCTTTCCATTTTGACATGCAGTAAAGGGCTTCAACCAGCAGGAACTTAAAAAGGTAAAAGTAATATGGGAAAAATTAATATTTGCCTATTCTACATCTGTTCTCTTTTTTAATAGCAGAAAGTGGCAATCCTCACAGCAAAAAGACTGCATTTCCCATTCTCCCTGCTGAGAAGCGAATGTAAATAATGAGTTGGAGTACCTGGAAGGCTGACTCTCCTGGGATGTATGCTTCTTTGGACTCTTTCTGTTCCTCTTTCTTGCTGCCTGAAATGCTCCCACAGCCAGCAATCTTGGTCCATGTGGCAGACTTGAGTACATGAACCATGTGCTAAGGATAACGGATAAAAATATAGAGTCATCATAGCACCTCTAGCCTGCTTAACCTCTTGACATCTTTTTTTTTTTTTTTTGACGGAGTCTCGTTCTGTTGCCCAGGCTGGAGTGCAGTGGCACGATCGCGGCTCACTGCAAGCTCCACCTCTTGAGTTCATGCCATTCTCCTGCCTCAGCCTCCTAAGTAGCTGGGACTACAGGCGCCCACCACCACTACTGGCTAATTTTTTGTATTTTTAGTAGAGACAGGGTTTCACCGTGTTAGCCAGGATGGTCTCCATCTCCTGACCTCATGATCCACCCACCTTGGCCTCCTAAAGTGCTTAGATTACAAGCATGAGCCACTGCACCCAGCCAGCCTCTTGACTTCTTTTATGTGGAGAATAAGTCCTTGTGTTTCAGCCATTATTATTTGGAAGTTTCTGATATATACAACTAAAATACTCCTCATTGATACAGACATATACTACCTCCTTAAATGAGAAAAAAAATTCATGGATTGTAAATGAGCAGCATCCAAGATAATCTTCCAAAAATATTGCCTCAGGCTGTGTTGTCAAAGCAGAAAGCACCATTTTGGGGTAACAATAAAATTATGATATTTAAAGTTTGTGAGGAAAAGAATTGGATGCTTTGTGGTAATTAGCATTAGGAGAGTTTATGTACAGCAGTCATACTCCTGGCAGAAAGCTGGTGGGTAGATTGACATACTTAGGACAGGTATTTAAAAATGAGACTGCTGTGCATGCAGAAATAGCCTCAGACAGTTCATGCTCCTGAGGACAAATGATGTTTTGTTATTATGCTTAATGTGTGATGAAATCAATGAAGGCATCGTAGTAAGAAGCAAAACCATGGGGATGCTATTAAGAGTTTAGTAATTCTAGTTTGTGTGGGAATGTGGATCCCACTTACCAAAAAACAGCATATAGGGAAAGAAAGAAAGAAGTTACGGTCATTGTTTTGAATTGTTCCTGAGCTATTCTATTGTGTCATGAATTTTAGGTCAAATTTCATGTTATTAGTATTCATTTTATTGGTGTATGTGTACTGCCACAATATTACTATAATAAAACAATATGATATGAGTTGATGAGTACTTTAGATCTACTGATCTAAAGTAATGCTTGTAAAACATGTAGCAAAAATACACATCGAAGTGAGAGGCAGAGAGTGAGAGGAAGAGGAAAGGGGGGAGAGAGAGATATACTGATTCTTTCCTATTAGCTCAAGTTCTTAAGTACCTAAGTTATTTTCTTGGTTAATAACACAATCTCTATCAGTACTCCTTTGCTTATAGGTCATAATTGTCATGTTCAATTTTAATCTCTAGCATATTCTCTCAGAAGTAATTTTTAATCCAGCATTATCCTAGTGTTTACTGTTCACCCAACTGGACACCTGAGTTTGGTCGTAATAATCGTATGAAATCCACATAATTCAGATATCTATCTATAAAAATACCTAGAAGTCCCCTTTGATTGTTTTAGGAAGAAAACCATTGAAGTATGTGACAATGACCTCGTCTAAATCTACACTCTGGAATAAGAACTCCATATTTATTTCTAGACAATTAACCCAGAGATACTTACATATAACAAATTATAAATGGCACAAAATAGGATTATCTTAGGAATTTCTAGTTCCTCTTTATCAAGAACCTGAGAAAATAATTTCTCCACAGGAAATGTCTCTTTTCTGGTTCAGCGTGGATTTTTTTCAATGTTCAGCTGACATTCTTCTGGTCAGCGACAGTGGGCTCAAGTGTTGTTGCACTGTTCATGTGGTACAATAAATGAAAACTATGGTCTTGAAATATGGGTCAGAATTAGAATGAAAGAAAGGAAACAGTATTCCAAGCAACACAGGTATCTTAAGCAAATTCACATAGTGAAAAAAAAGAGTGGTATGATTATTACACAGAGAGGTTACCGGCCAGACTGGACAACATACTCATATTATGTGATAGTTGTGGCCAAATTTGAAGAGTTAGAACAAAAATCTTACATGACAAACATTGTAAGTAGGCTTCCTATTGTAAGTAATGGAAGGTTTTCTAGGTGTTAGAGAAAAGGGCCCCATGACAAGACGGTATTTTTCAAATGCTGTCTCATTTGTGCAGAGGTTAGAATGAAATTGAAAAGACTGTTTTAAGGCAAGCTTCAGTCAAGACGATTTAGTCATTAATTCAAGTATTCTGAGGAAGAACTCAAACTACGTAGGAAAAAATAGGAAAGCGCAAATTATACAAGGAAGAATTCATTCCATTTAGTCATTTTACCAAATGAGAAAAGGTTATGATGGCAGAGTAGGAGAAGCTACAAGTGGCACTTTAGTAAGGTTGTTTAATACATCTATTATTTTTAATTTAAGAAAGAGAGAAGTCATAGTGTACCTTAGAGTCTACATATATTTCAAACAAATGGCATACAAAAATCTCACAGGTTTTATTTTGTTTTCTTTGTCATGTAGGCTAGAAATAGAGGCATCTGTTTAGATAGACTCTAATTTTTCTGTCTGATAATTTATGTATCTTGGGGGAATTTTATTATAAATGACTGCAAAAGTTCATAGTGGGTCTGTATAAAATCATCAAATCAAATTGAAACCAAAGCTTCTACCTTCCTCATCACTCTTGCTGTACAGAAAAATATTTTCATTTGAGTGACATCATTAGGGCACACTAGAAATACGATGGGAATTACAGTTCGTATCATTTAATGATCTCAGAAGACTAACTGCTGAATAAGAAGACAAACTTTTTTTCTACTTTTCCTGAAAGGGTAAACCAGGTGGGTAAGACCTTTAGCCAACCTGTGCTTCACCAAATCATCTCCCAACCAATTTCATTCCCAGCAGCTAAAAAAAGAACCTTAGCAAAGGAACCTCACAGTGATTAACTTGCTCTCTCATCCCACCAGTTGTAAAAATATATTTTATACATTACATACTGATGCTCTTTGATGTTATACAAGAAGGAATATGTGCTTGATAAGTGGCATTACACATTCATTTCTAAAAGTAGTGTCTGGGAAAAGCTGTCAAGTTTATCAAAAATAGGAAAGATTTTACATTCTAGACTGAGTCTTCTATAGAAGGAAATTGCTCAGTGTTGGAAGTGATTGGGTTAGCAATTATCCCATTTCCTTGTTTCATTTTCTCCAAGCACTTATCACCCTCTGATGTGTTATGCATTTTAATTATTAATTGTTGGCCTCTCACCATTAGAATGAAAACTACATGAGGACAGGTGTTTTTGTGACACTGTGGATACTTGTCTCAAAGAATCTACTCGCATCCTGAATATGAGTCCCACAGTATGAAATTATGTGCAGCTGCTAAATTTTAACACTTGAGTGAGTAATGTGTGGCATTAATAACCATGATTTTGAGCCATGATTTTGAGGGGACACTGTTGTGTCTACATATTTAGACAATTCAATTATTCTACTTCTTCTATAGTCTAATTGCAATATTAAAGCTCTGGGAAAAATTAAAATCTGGGCTTTTCTATTTTAATATCGTGAGTTGATAATGTCCTTATAACCTGCTGTTATAAATGTTCTTACACGACTTTCCATGTAAATGCTCTTACATGACTTTCTTTGTATAGTCTGAGAGCACTTATACAATCAATTTTGAGAACTATAATAAGTAGCATTCCAATAAAAAGTGTTTAGAGTGACTTAAAAGGCAAGTAGATTCTCAAATGTTTCTATTGCTTTCACTAGTTGTTTTTGCAAGTTGCTTCTTCAGAAATTTCCAGGAATTTCAATATTACCCATAGTGCAATTCCACCATTGACCGATATGGTGTAAGATGAGAGGCAAGTATCTAGACTAATAGAATTAAGTGGTAAGCAGGATAGAAACTGAGGCATTGAAGAGAAAATAGGAAGAACATTTTATTTCTAAGAGCTAGTAACTATATGGAAAAATGAAAAAAATGCTACTGACAAAAATCTGACATGTATAAAGAGTACTGTATCTTGGTTCAGATGATCAAGTACTGATAATTATTTAGGAGCTTCTTCTAGATTCTCACCTCCTACTGGGCCAATTTAGGTAAATATGCTCAGTATTTTGCCTTATTTTTGTTTTATTTTACTTTCAAAACACTCCTTCTCTCTGAATTTTCTCTAGTCTTATTTTTATTGCACCAATAGACAAGTAGTCATGCCCCTAAGAAGCCCAGTTCAGAGTGTAATGTGTTATTATATTGATCGTTATTTCCCTGTTATTAGTAATCAAAAAAATCTATCTTTATATTATCTAAAGTCATTGGATTTTTGTATCTTTGAATGAAAGGTCAGCATCTTTTTTTCTTCATTAATAAAAACAAAAAAATAAATTTAAAATAAAGTCATTTTACAAAGCCACATCCTAGTTAAAAAGAAACATTAGTTCTACTTGTGATTATTTGGCCTGACAGACTTGTAGTGCAAAAAACAAAGGAATGAGAAATCATAAACATCATTCTATTTGCTTGGGAGATGAGATTTAGAACTTATATTTCAATATAGGTGACATTGATTTTCTGAATATTTAGAGGCCCTGGAGGAAATCAGTTCTGTACTGGATCTAATTCAACAGAGACAAGAAAGTGGTTAGCTTTTCTTTCACCTCTCTACTCTTTTCTGCATATTATAAATAGCATTACCATTTTTTCTAATACTAAACAATGATTTCAGATAAATTACCCCCTCTTAAGTGGACTAAATTACTTTTATTTGCCTTTGTTTTTATTTCAATAATTTTTTGAGGAACAGGTGGTCTTTGGTTAGATGAATAAGTCTTTAGTGGTGATTTCTGAGATTTTGGTGCACACATCATCCAAGTGTACTGAATTACTTGATCCTAGTTTGAGGCTAAAGAACAAAAGTGGTAAGAAATCTGTGTTTCAAGGTTAAGCATTTATATTTCTTGAGCACCAGACATTCTCTTACTCAAATTGTTTGTTAATTTGAAAGGGGAGGGCAATGATATTTTGTAGTTTTAAATTTACTTCTTTTTCTACCTGTGATTCTAAATTGCTTCACCAAGTTAATTAGTAATTGTTTTTTCTTCTCTCTTGAACAAGTGTTTATGTAGTTTGCTTATTTTAAATTGAGTGTTTGTGTTTTATTATTGATCAATAAAAGCTTGTTACTCACTAGGAAAGTTTATCAACTCAAGATCTGTTATAAATTTGTATAGAGATCGATATAGATATATATTTATCAGCACTTTTTCCCTACACCTCTATCATGAGGTTATTTTTTACATTTGTAATACAATTGGATTCTTTTCTCACATTCTGCATTCCATTATGGGATCCTCTTACCTCTTAAATATTTTTTTAATTTGCATACATTATGATTTATTCTTTGTACTATAAAGTTCTATGGGCTTTGACAAATGCATAGTGTATCCACATTACTATAGCATACAATATATTTTTATCATACTAAAAATCTCCTGTGCTTTATTTATTCAACCCTCCTCCTTCCCCAAGCCCCTGGCAATCATTGACACATTTACCTCTTATACAGTTTTACTTTTCCAGGATTTAGCCTGTTCATACTGGCTTCTTTCACTTAGCATTTATAGTTAATTCAGGTTTATATGAGGCTTTATAGTTCATATCTTTTTATCACTAAATAGTATCTCATTGTGTGGATGTACCACAGTTTGTTTATCCATTCACCCATTGAAAGACATCTTGGTTACTTCCAGTTTGGGGAATTTATGAATAAAGCTGCTATAAACACTTATGTGCAGGTTTTGTGTGGATTTAAGTTTTCAAAGTCGTTGGGTAAACGCCTAAGAGTATGATTGCTGAGTCATTTAATACGGCTGTGTTTAGCTTTGTAATAAAGAACTAAATGGTTCTCCAGGATGGTTAGGCCGTTTTTAATTCTCATCAGGAATAAATGATAGTTTTTCTAGTTCCACATCTTTACCTGCCATGGGTGTTGTCAGGTTTCTTTTGTTTTGTTTTGTTTTGTTATATTTTAACCATTTTAAAAGATGTGTGATAGTATCTTGTTTTAATTAGCATTTGTCCAATGATAAATGATGTTGAAAATCTCTTTATATGCTTATTTGCCAACTGTATTTTCTTTTGTGAGGTGTCCATTCAGATCTTCTGACAGATTTTAATTGGTTTGCTTGTTTCACTACTGTTGAGGTTTAAGATATCTCCATATAGTTTGGGTGCAAGTTCTTTATCAAATTTGTAATGTCCAAATATTTTCTCCCACTCTATGACTTATCTTTTCATTCTCTGTTAAAAGAATGAAAAGGAAGAGGAAATGTTTTTAATTTTAAGTTAAACTTATCAATTTTATCTTTCATGGCTCATCATTTCGGTGTTGTATCTAAAAACTTATCCCCAAACCCCATGTAGATTTTCTTTTATTATAGTTTATTTTGTATTAATGTAATGAACTCTTTTGAGTTTAGTTTTTAAGGAATAGATTTGCATACAAATACCCTTTTTTTGAAAAAGACGTATTCTTTCTCTATTAAATTGCCTTTATACCTTTGTCAAAAATCAGTTGACTATATTTATGTGAATCTATTACGATACTTTCTGTTCCATTCTATTGATGATCTGTGTGTGTATTCTTAGGCAAATACTATGCTGTCTTGATTACTATAAATTTATAGAAAGTCTTGAATTTGGGTAGTGTGAGTCCTCCAACTTTGTTTTTCTTTATTATTGTGTTGACTATGCCAGACTCTTTGCCTTCCTACATGCATTTGAGCATCAATTTGTTGATATCTACAAAACAGCTAGCTAGGATATTTTTGGGGTCGTGTTGAACCTATGGATCAAATTAGGAAGAATTGACATTTTAATAATAGTCTTCTAATCTCAAAATGAATTTAGATGACATCACACCACGGGGCCTGTCAGGGGGTGGGGGGCTAGGGGAGGGATAGCATTAGGAAAAATACCTAATGTAGATGACGGGTTGATGGGTGCAGCAAACCACCATGGCACATGTACACCTATGTAACAAACCTGCATATTCTGCAAATGTATACCAGGACTTAAAGTATAATAAAAAAAAATTTTTAATGAATCAAGATGGAATGAATTCATAATATCTATTTATTTCAATCTTATTTCTCTCATCAGTGTGTTGTACCTATCTTCATACAGACCCTATATGTATATTATTATATTTGTATACTTAAATGCTTTATTTTTTGTGTGCTGTTGTAAATAATAGGTTTTTTTTAATTTCAAAGTATCATTAATCATTGTCAGTATGAAGGAAGGCCATTGACTTGTATTTGACTTTGTAGCCTATTACCATGCTGTATTGCTTGCTAATTCCAGGAATTGTTTATAAACATTTTGTGGTTCTCAACATAAACAGTGGCTTTATATGTGAATAAAAATCTTATTTTTACTTTTCAATCTGTGTAACTTTTTTCCTATCTTAGTATGCTAATTAGAACTTTAAGTACCAAGTTGAATAGGCGTGGCAGGAGAGGTTGTCTTTGCCTTTTTGTCAATCTTCATATGTCTCTTTTTTCCTTTACCAACCTGTCTAGAAGTTCGTTGATTTTATTGATCTTTTTTAAAAAACCAGCTTATGATTTTGTGGATTTCTCTATTTTTTCCTCTTTTCAATTTCACTAATTATCGCTCTAGTTTTCTTTTTTCTACTTGCTTTTGGAATAAGTTGCTCATGTTTCACAAACTTCCTAAAATGTAAGATTAGATTATTAATTTTAGATCTTCCTTCTTCTCTAATGTATACATTTAATGCTATAAATGTTCTTTTAGCACTACTTTGGCTCATCCCACAAATTTTGATAAGTTGTATTTTCATTATAATTTTATTCAAAATAATTTTTAATTTCTCTTGAGACTTTTTTTTTTTGGAGACGGAGTCTCACCCTTTCGCCCAACTTGGAGTGCAGTGGCGCGATCTCGGCTCACTGAAAGCTCTGCCTCCTGGCTTCACGCCATTCTCCTGCCTCAGCCTCCTAAGTAGCTGGGACTACAGGTGCCCGCCATCACGCCCAGCTAATTTTTTTTTTGTATTTTTTTGGTAGAGACGGGGTTTCACTGTGTTAGCCAGGATGGTCTCGATCTCCTGACCTCGTGATCCACCCGCCTCAGCCTCCCAAAGTGTTGGCATTACAGGCATGAGCCACCGCACCCAGCCCTGTGTGCCACATTTTCTTTATCCAGTCTATCATTGATGGCCATTTGGGTTGGTTCCAAGTCTTTGCTATTGTGAGTACTGCTACAATAAACATATGTGTGCATTTATCTTTATAGTAGAATGATTCATAATCCTTCGGATATATACCCAGTAATGGGATGGCTGGGTCAAGTGGTATTTCCAGTTCTAGATCCTTGAGGAGTCACCACACTGTCTTCCACAATGGTTGAACCTATTTACACTCCCACCAACAATGTAAAAGCATTCCTATTTCTCCACATCCTCACCAGCATCTATTGCTTCCTGACTTTTTAATGAACACCATTCTAACTGGCCTGGGATGGTATCTCATTGTGGTTTTGATTTGCATTTCTCTAATGACCAGTGATGGTGAACTTTTTTTATATGTTTCTTGGCCACATAAATGTCTTCTTTTGAGAAGTGTCTGTTCATATCCTTCGCCCACTTTTGCATGGGGTTGTTTGGATTTTTTTCTTGTAAATTTGTTCAAGTTCTTTGTAGATTCTGGATATTAGCCCTTTGTCAGATAGATAGATTGCAAAAATTTTCTCCCATTCTGTAGGTTGCCTGTTCACTCTGATGGTAGTTTCTTTTGCTGTGCAGAAGCTCTTGAGTTTAATTAGATCTCATTTGTCAATTTTGGCTTTTGTTGCCATTGCTTTTGATATTTTAGTCATGAAGTCTTTGCCCAAGCCTATGACCTGAATGTTATTGCCTAAGTTTTCTTCTAGCGTTTTTATGGTTTTAGGTCTTACGCTTAAGTCTTTAATCCATCTTGAGTTAATTTTTGTATATATGGAGTGAGGAAGGGATCTAGTGTCAGCCTTCCACATATGGCTAGCCAGTTCTCCCAGCACCATGTATTAAATAGGGAATCCTTTCCCCATTGCTTGTTTGTGCCAGGTTTGTCAAAGATCAGATGGTTATACATGTGTGGTGTTATTTCTGAGGCCTCTGTTCTGTTCCATTGGTCTATATATCTGTTTTGGTACCAGTACCATGCTGTTTAAGTTACTGTAGCCTTGTAGTATAGTTTGAAGTCGGGTAGCATGATGCCTCCAGCTTTGTTCTTTTTGCTTAGGATTGTCTTGGCTATGCGGGCTCGTTTTTGGTTCCATATGAATTTTAAAGCACTTTTTTCCAATTCTGTGAAGAAAGTCAATAGTAGCTTGATGGGGATAGCATTGAATCTACAAATTACCTTGGGCAGTATAGCCATTTTCACAATATTGGTTCTTCCTACCCATGAGCATGGAATGCTCTTCCCTTTGGTGGTGTCCTCTTTTACTTCGTTGATCAGTGGTTTTTAGTTCTCCTTGAAGAGGTCCTTCACATCCCTTGTAAGTTGGATTCCTAGGTATTTTATTCTTTTTGTAGTAATTGTGAATGGGAGTTCACTCATGATTTGAATCTCTGTTTGTCTATTATTAGTGTATAGGAATGCTTGTGTTTTTTGCACATTGCTTTTGTATCCTCTGACTTTGCTGAAGTCACTTACCAGCTTAAGGAGATTTGGGGCTGAGACAATGGTGTTTTCTAAATATAAAATCATGTCATCTGCAAACAGAGACAATCTGACTTCCATTTTCCTAATTGAATACACTTTATTCTCTTGCCTGATTGCCCTAGCCAGAACTTCCAACAATATGTTGAATAGGTTGAATAGGAGTGTTGAGAGAGGGCATCCTTATCTTGTGCCAGTTTTCAAAGACAGTGCTTCCAGTTTTTGCCAGTTTAGTATGATATTGGCTGTGGGTTTGTCATAAATAGCTCTCATTATATTGAGATACATTCCATCAATACCTAGTTTATTGAGAGTTTTGAGCAAGAAGCGCTGTTGAATTTTGTTGAAGGCTTTTTCTGCATCTATTGAGATAATCGTGGTTTTTATCACTGGTTCTGTTTATGTGATGGATTACATTTATTGATTTGCATATTTTGAACCAGGCTTGCATCCCAGGGATGAAGCCGACTTGATGGTGGTGGATAAGTTATTTGATGTGCTGCTGGATTTGGTTTGCTAGTATTTTATTGAGGATTTTCACATCAATGTTCATCAGGGATATTGGCCTAAAATTCTCTTTTTTGTGTTGTGGCTCTACCAGGCTATGGTATCAGGATGATGCTGCCCTCATAAAATGAGTTAGGGAGGATTCTCTCTTTTTCTACTGATTGAAATAGTTTCAGAAGAAGTGGTACCAGCTCCTGTTTGTATCTCTGGTAGAATTTGGCTGTGAATATGTCTGGTCCTGAACATTTTTTGGTTAATAGGCCATTAATTATTGCCTCAATTTCAGAACCTGTTATTGGTCTATTCAGAGATTCAACTTCTTCCTGCTTTAGTCTTGGGAGGGTATATGTGTCCAGGAATTTAGCCATTTCTTTGAGATTTTCTAGTTTATTTGCATAGAAGTGTTTATAGTATTCTCTGATAGTAGTTTGTATTTTTGTGGGATTGGTGGTGATATCCCCTTTATCATTTTTTATTGCATCTCTTTGATTCTTCTGTCTTTTCTTCTTTATTAGTCTTGCTAGCGATCTATCAATTTTGTTGATCTTTTCAGAAAACCAGGTCCTGGATTCATTGATTTTTTGAAGGTTTTTTTGTGTCTCTATCTCCTTCAGTTCTGCTGTTAGTTACTTCTTGCCTTCTGCTAGCTTTTGAATTTGTTTGCTCTTGCTTCTCTAGTGCTTTTAATTATGATGTTAGGGTGTCAGTTTTATATCTTTCCTGCTTTCTCTTATGGGCATTTAGTGCTATAAATTTCCCTCTACACACTGCTTTAAATATGTCCCAGAGATTCTGGTATATTGTGTCTTTGATCTCATTGGTTTCAAAGAACATCTTTATTTCTGCCTTCATTTCATTATTTACCCAGTAGTCATTTAGGAGCAGGTTGTTCAGTTTCCTTGTAGTTGTGTGGTTTTGAGTGAGTTTCTTAATCCTGAGTTCTAATTTGATTGCACTGTGGTCTGAGAGACAGTTTGTTATGATTTCCGTTCTTTTACATTTGCTGAGGAGTGTTTTACTACCAATTATGTGGTTAATTTAAGAATAAGTGCAATGTGGTGCTGAAAGGAATATATATTCTGTTGGTTTGGGGTGGAGAGTTCTGTAGATGTCTATTAGGTCTACTTGGTGCAGAGCTGAGTTCAATTCCTGGATATCCTTGTTAATTTTCTGTCTCATTGATCTGTCTAATATTGACAGTGGGGTGTTAAAATCTCCTACTATTATTGTGTGGGAGTCTAAGTCTCTTTGTAGGTCTCTGAGAACTTGCTTTATGAATCTGGGTGCTCCTGTATTGGGTGCAAATATATTTAGGATAGTTAGCTCTTCTTGGTGAATTCATCCCTTTACCATTATGTAGTGGCCTTGTCTCTTTTGCTCATTGTTGGTTTGAAGTCTGTTTTATCAGAGACTAGGATTGCAACCCCTGCGTTTTTTTGCTTTCCATTTGCTTGGTAGATCTTCCTCCATCCCTTTATTTTGAGCCTATGTGCATCTTTGCATGTGTCCTGACTACAGCACACCAGTGGGTCTTGACTCTATCCAATTTGCCAGTCTGTGTCTTTTAATTGGAGCATTTAGCCCATTTACATTTCAGGTTAATATTGTTATGTGTGAATTTGATCCTGCCATTATGCTGTTAGCTGGTTATTTTGCCTGTTAGTTGATGCAGCTTCTTCATAGCATCGATGGTCTTTACAATTTGGCATGTTTTTGCAGTGGCTGATACTGGTTGTTCCTTTCCATGTTTAGTGCTTCCTTCAGGAGCTCTTGCAAGGCAGACCTGGTGGTGACAAAATCTCTCAGCATTTGGTTGTCTTTAAAGGATTTTATTTCTGCTTCAATTATGAAGATTAGTTTGGCTGGATATGAGATTCTGGGTTGAAAATTCTTTTCTTTAAGAATGTTGAATATTGGCCTCCACTGTCTTCTGGCTTGTAGGGTTTCTACAGAGAGATCTGCTGTTAGTTTTTTGGGCTTCCCTTTGTGGGTGACCCGACCTTTCTCTCTGGCTGCCCTTAACATTTTTTCCTTCATTTCATCCTTTGTGAATCTGATAATTATGTGTCTTGGGGTTGCTCATCTTGAGGAGTATCTTTGTGGTGTTCTCTGTATTGCCAGAATTTGAATGTTGCCCTGCCTTGCTAGGTTGGGGAAGTTCTCCTGGATAATATCCTGAAGAGTGTTTTCCAACTTGGTTCTATTCTCCCCATCACTCTCAGGTACGCCAATCAAATGTATATTTGGTCTTTTCACATAATCCCCTATTTCTTGGAGGCTTTGTTTGTTTCTTTTCACTCTTTTTTGTCTAATCTTATCTTCCCACTTTATTTCATTAATTTGGTCTTCAATCACTGATATCCTTTCTTCCACTTGATCGAATTGCCTGTTGAAGCTTGTGGTTGTGTCACAAAGTTCTCATGCCATGGTTTTCAGCTCTGTCAGGTCATTTAAGTTCTTCTCTACACTGTTTATTCTAGTTAGCCATTCATCTAACCTTTTTTCTAAGTTTTTAGCTTCCTTGTGATGGGTTAGAATATGTTCCTTTAGCTCAGAGAAGTTTGTTTTGACTGACCTTCTGAAGCCTACTTCTATCAACTCGTCAAACTCGTTCTCCATCCAGTTTTGTTCCCTTGCTGGCGAGGAGCTGCAATCCTTTGGAGGAGAAGAGATGCTCTGTTTTTTGGAATTTTCAGCTTTGCTGCTCTGGTTTCTCCCCATCTTTGTGGTTTTATCTACCTTTGGTCTTTGATGTTGGTGACGTACAAATGGGGTTTTGGTGTGGATGTCCTTTTTTATTGATGTTGATGCTATTCCTTTCTGTTAGTTTTCCTTCTAACAGTCAGGCCCCTCAGCTACAGGTCTGTCTGGAGGTCTACTCCAGACCCTGTTTGCCTGGGTATCACCAGCAGAGGCTGCAGAACAGCAAATATTGCTGCCTGATCCTCCCTCTGGAAGCTTCATCGCAGAGGGGCACCTGCCTGTTTGAGGTGTCTGTCGGCCCCTACTGGGGGGTGTTTCCCAGCGAGGCTACAGGGGGTCAGGGACCTGCTTGAGGGGGAAGTCTGTCCATTCTTGGAGCTCGAACGCCATGATAAGAGAACCACTGCTGTCTTCAGAGCTGTCAGACAGGAACATTTAAGTCTGCAGAAGGTGTCTGTTGCCTTTTGTTCAGCTATGCTCTGCCCCCAGAGGTGGAATCTAGAGAGGCAGTAGGCATTGCTGAGCTGTGGTGGACTCCACTCAGTCCATGCTTCCCAGCTGCTTTGCTGCCTCAGCAATGGCAGATGCCCCTACCCGCGTCAAGCTGTCGCATCGCACGTTGACCTCAGACTGCTGCACTAGCAGTGAGCAAGCCTCTGTGGACATGGGATCCACCAAGCAAGGCACAGGAGGGTATTTCCTGGTCTGCCAGTTGCTAAGACTGTGGGAAAAGTGCAGTATTTGGTCAGGAGTGTACTGTTTCTCCAGGTACAGTCTGTCACCGCTTCCCTTGGCTAGGAAAGGGAAATCCCCTAACCCCTTGCACTTCCCGGGTAAGGCAACTCCCCGCCCTGCTTCAGCTCTCCCTCCGTGGGCTGCACCCACTGTCCAACCAGTCCCAATGAGATGAACCAGGTATCTCAGTTGGAAATGCAGAAATCACCTGTCTTCTGCATCAGTCTCACTGGGAGCTGCAGACTGGAGCTGTTCCTATTTGGCCATCTTGGAAGTGATCCCCCTTAATCCTGAGTTATAATTTGATTGTGCTGTGGTCTGAGAGACTGTTTGTTATTATTTCTGCTCATTTGCATTTGCTGAGGGTTCTTTTACTTCCAATTATGTGGTCAATTTGGAATAAGTGTGATGTGGTGCTGAGAAGAATGTACATTCTGTTGATTTGGGGTGGAGAGTTCTGTAGATGTCTATTAGGTCTGCTTGGTCCACAGCTGAGTTCAAGTCCTGGATATCCTTGTTAATTTTCTGTCTCGTTGATCTGTCTAATATTGACAGTGGGGTGTTAAAGTCTCCCACTATTATTGTGTGGGAGTCTAAGTCTCTTTGTAGATCTCTAAGAACTTGTTTTATGAATCTGGGTGCTCCTGTATTGGGTGCATATATATTTAGGATAGTTAGCTCTTCCTGTTGCATTGATCCCTTTACCATTATGTAATGCCCTTCTTTGTCTTTTTTGAACTTTGTTGGTTTAAAGTCTGTTTTATCAGAGTCTAGGATTGCAACCC
>NW_026652289.1:76968204-76974151 GCF_009828535.3 Hylobates moloch
TTTTTTTTTTTTTTTTTTTTTTGCTTTCCATTTACTTGGTAAATATTCCTCCATCCCTTTATTTTGAGCCTATTGTGTCTTTGCACATGAGATGGGTCTCCTGAATACAGCATACCATTGGGTCTTGACTCTTTATCCAATTTGCCAGTCTGTGTCTTTTAATTGGGGCATTTAGTCCATTTACATTTAAGGTTAATATTGTTAAGTGTGAATGGGATCCTGTGAATACAATGCTAGCTGGTTATTTTGCCCGTTAGTTGATGCGGTTTCTTCATAGTGTTGATCGCCTTTACAATTTGGTATGCTTTTGCAGTGGCTAGTACCGGTTTTTTCTTTCCATGTTTAGTGCTTCCTTCAGGCAGGCCTGGTGGTGACAAAATCTCTCAGCATTTGTTTGTCTGTAAAGGATTTTATTTCTCCTTCACTTATGAAGCTTAGTTTGGCTGGATATGAGATTCTGGGTTGAAAATCTTTACTTTAAGAATGTTGAATATTGGCCTCCACTGTCTTCTGGCTTGTAGGGTTTCTGCAGAGAGATTCACTGTTAGTCTGTTGGGATTCCCTTTGTGGGTGACCCGACCTTTCTCTCTGGGTGCCCTTAATATTTTTTCCTTCATTTTGACCTTGGTGAATCTGACGATTATGTGTCTTGGGGTTGCTCTTCTCAAGGAGTATCTTTGTGGTGTTCTCTGCATTTCATGAATTTGAATGTTGGCCTATCTTGCTAGGTTGGGGAAGTTCTCCTGGATAATATCCTGAAGAGTGTTTTCCAGCTTGGTTCCATTCTCTCCATCACTCTCAGGTACACCAGTCAAATGTAGATTTGGTCTTTTCACATAGTCCCATATTTCTTGGAGGCTTTGTTCATTCTTTTTTAATCTTTTTTCTCTTAGTTTGTCTTCTTTCTTTATTTCATTAAGTTGATCTTCAATCTCTGATATCCTTTCTTCTGCTTGATCAATTTGGCTATTAATACTTGTGCATGCTTCACAAAGATCTTGTGCTGTGTTTTCCAGCTCCATCAGGTCATTTATGTTTTTCTCTAAACTGCTTATTCTAGTTAGCAATTTGTCTAACCTTTTTTCAAAGTTCTTAACTTCCTTGTATTGGGTTAAAATATGCTCCTTTAGCTCAGAGGAGTTTGTTATTACCCACCTTTTGAAGCCAACTTCTGTCAATTTGTCAAATCATTCTTTGTCTAGTTTTGTTCCCTTGCTGGTGAGGAGTTGTGATCCTTTGGAGGAGAAGAGACATTCTGCTTTTTGGAATTTTCAGGCTTTTTGCACTGCTTTCTCCCCATCTTTGTGGATTTATCTACATTTGATCTTTGATGGGGTCTCTGAGTGGACGTCCTTTTTGTTGATGTTGATACTATTGCTTTCTGTTTGTTAGTTTTCCTTCTAACAGTCAGGACCCTCTGCTGCAGGCCTGCTGAAGTTTGCTGGAGGTCCACTCCAAACCCTGTTTGCCTGGGTATCACCAGCAGAGCCTGCAGAACAGCGAAGATTGCTGCCTGTTTCTTCCTCTGGAAGCTTCATCCCAGAGGGCCCCCCACCAGATGCCAGCCAGAGCTCTCCTGTATGAGGTGTCTGTCGGCCCCTACTGGGAGATGTCTCTGAGTCAGGAGACACGGGGGTCAGGGACCCACTTGAGGAAGCAGTGTGACCCTTAGCAGAGCTTGAATACTGTGCTGGGAGATACGCTGCTCAAGCCTCAGCAATGGTGGACGCCCCTCTCCCCACCAAGCTCAAGCTTCCCAGCTGGACCTCAGACTGCTGTGCTGGCAGCAAGGATTTCAAGCCAGTGGATTTTAGTTTGCTGGGCTCTGTGGGGGTGGGTCCCACTGAGCCAGCCCACTTGGCACACTGGCTTCAGCCTCCTTTCCAGGGGAGTGAACGGTTCTGTCTCGCTGGCATTCCAGATGCCACTGAGGTATGAAAAAAAAAAAAAAACTCCTACAGCTAGCTTGGTGTCTGCCCAAATGGCCACCCAGTTTTATGCTTGAAACCCAGGGCCCTGGTGGCATAGGCACCAGAGGGAATCTCCTGGTCTGCAGGTTGTGAAGACCATGGGGAAAGCACAGTATCTGGACCAGAGTGCACCGTACACAGACCCTCAAGACTTCCTTTGGCTACAGCAGGAAATTTCGCAACTCCTTGTACTTCCTGAGTGAGACAACACCCCACCCTGCTTCAGTTCACCCTTCATGGGCTTCACCCACTGTCCAATCAGTCCCAGTAAGATGAACCTGGCACCTCAGTTGGAAATGCAGAAATCACCCATATTCTGTGTCGATCTCGCTGGGAGCTGCAGACTGGAGCTGTTCCTATTTGGCCATCTTGCCAGCCTATCTCTCTTGAAGCTTTTTTTTTTTTTTTGACTTAGAAATTATTTTAAAATGTGTTGCTCAATTTTTAGGCATTTGGAGACTTTCCTGTTGTCTTTCTGTAATTAATTTCTAGTTGATTCCATTGCTATTTGAAAACATACTTTGGTTTCTATTCTTTTAAGTTTGTTGTAGTATATTTTTTGACCCAGAGTATGGTATATTTTTATAAATCTTCCATACGAGCTACAGAAGAATGGAGTTGTTGGCAAGAGTATTCTATAAAAGTCAATTAGATCAAGTCACTTGATAGTGATGTTAAATCATTTATACCTTTACTGATTTTCTGATGGCTTGATCTATCAATTACTAACAGAGAAGTGCTAAAGTCTTTATAGCAGTGACTTACTTATAGTTTGATCAGTTTTTGCCTCATATATTTTGATGCTTTCTTATTAGGTGCATAGATGTTTAGGATTGTTAATGTCTTCAATAAATGTGTCAGTAAAGAATTGACACTTGCATTATTACATACTTCCCCCTCTTTTAAATTCTCTAATTCTTTATACTTAAAATGGATTTTAATAGATAGATAACATATAATTGGGGATTTTTTATCCACTCTAAAAATTTGTCACTTAATTAACATATTTAAACTATTCATATTTAAAGTGACTATTGATCCAGTTAGATTAATATCTACCATGTTTGTGACCGTTTTCTATTCATTACGTTTATTTTCTCATTTTTCTGCCTTTGCTGGTGTTATTGAACATTTTACATGATGCCATTTTATCTCCTCACTTAGTGTATCAAATATACATATGTATATATATATATATATATTTTTTTTTTTGAGAAGGAGTCTCACTCTGTCACCTAGGCTACAGTGCAGTGGCACCATCTCGGCTCTCTGCAAGCTCTGCCTCCTGGGTTCACACCATTCTCCGGCCTCAGCCTCCCGAGTAGCTGGGACTGCAGGTGCCCACCACCACGCCCGGCTAATTTTTTATACTTTTAGTAGAGACGGGGTTTCACACCATGTTACCTGGGATGGTCTCAATCTCCTGACCTTATGATCCGCCCGCCTCGGCCTCCCAAAGTGCTAGGCTTACAGGTGTGAGCAACCATGCCTGGCCTCAAATATACTTTTAAAAAACAGTAGTTGTTCTAGAGTTTACAATATGCAATATGAACTAATTTAAGTACTTTGTATATACTACATCGCTTCATGTATAGTACATGTACCCTATTACAGAGTATCTCCAATTCCTCCCTCCTGTTATCTATTTCATTTATCCACATGCTATAATCACTGAGTACATTGTTACTATTATTACTTTAAACAAAGAATTATCTTTTAGGACAACTCAGAATAAAAAAAATAAAATATTTTATTTTTCCTCTATTTGTCTTTTCTTTATGTAGGTACAAGTTTCTGGTCTGTATTATTTTTCTTTTGTCTCAAACCTTCCTTTAATATTTCTCATAGAGAAGATCTGCTAACAGTGAATTACCTCAGTTTTTGTTTGTCTAAGAAAGTCTATTTCTTCATCATGTTAGATGATTTGCTGGATATGGTATTAAAGGTTTATGGATAATTTTTAACACATCAAATATTTCACATTTGTCTTGTTTACATGGTTTCTAATGAGAAGTTTGCTGTAATTCTTATCTTTGTTCCTCTGTAGGTAAGGAGTTCTCTTTTTCTCTGGCTTTCAATATTTTTTTCTTTGTTTTTAGTTTTCTATAAATTTCAGACTAAGCCAGGAAGAAGTTGAATCTCTGAATAGACTAATAACAGGCTCTGAAATTGAGACAATAATTCATAGCTTACCAAACAAAAAAAGTCCAGGACCAGATGGATACACAGCCGAATTCTACCAGAGGTACAAGGAGGAGCTGGTACCATTCCTTCTGAAACTGTTCCAATCAATACTAAAAGAGGGAATCCTCCCTAACTCATTTTATGACACCAGCATCATCCTGATACCAAAGCCTGGCAGAGACACAACAAAAAAAAAGAATTTTATACCAATATCCCTGATCAACATCGATGCAAAAATCCTCAATAAAATACTGGCAAACCGAATCCAGCAGCACATCAAAAAACTTATCCACCATGATCAAGTGGGCTTCATCCCTGGGATGCAAGGCTGATTCAACATATGCAAATCAATAAACGTAATCCAGCATATAAACAGAACCAGTGACAAAAACCATATGATTATCTCAATAGATGCAGAAAAGGCCTTTGATAAAATTCAACAGCCCTTCATGCTAAAAACTCTCAATAAATTAGGTATTGATGGGATGTATCTCAAAATAATAAGAGATATCAATGACAAACCCACAGCCAATATCATACTGAATGGGCAAAAACTGGAAGCATTCCCTTTGAAAACTGGCACAAGACAGGGATGCCCTCTCTCACCACTCCTATTCAACATGGTGTTGGAAGTTCTGGCCAGGGCAATCAGGCAGGAGAAAGAAATAAAGAGTATTCAACTAGGAAAAGAGGAAGTCAAATTGTCCCTGTTTGCAGATGACATGATTGTATATCTAGAAAACCCCATCATCTCAGCCCAAAATCTCCTTAAGATGATAAGCAACTTCAGCAAAGTCTCAGGATACAACATCAATGTGCAAAAATCACAAGCATTCTTATACACCGATTACAGACAAACAGCCAAATCATCAGTGGGCTCCCATTCACAATTGCTTCAAAGAGAATAAAATACCTAGGAATCCAACTTACAAGGGACGTGAAGGACCTCTTCAAGGAGAACTACAAACCACTGTTCAATGAAATAAAAGAAGATACAAACAAATGGCAGAACATTCCATGCTCGTGGGTAGGAAGAATCAGTATCACGAAAATGTCCATACTGCCCAAGGTAATTTACAGATTCAATGCCATCCCCATCAAGCTACCAATGACTTTCTTCACAGAGTTGGAGAAAACTACTTTAAAGTTCATATGGAACCAAAAAAGAGCCCGCATTGCCAAGTCAATCCTAAGCCAAAAGAACAAAGCTGGAGGCATCATGCTACCTGATTTCAAACTATACTACAAGCCTACAGTAACGAAAACAGCATGGTACTGTTACCAAAACAGAGATACAGATCAATGGAACAGAACAGAGCCCTCAGAAATAATGCCACATATCTACAACCATCTGATCTTTGACAAACCTGACAAAAACAAGAAATGGGGAAATGATTCCCTATTTAATAAATGGTGCTGAGAAAACTGGCTAGCCATTTGTAGAAGGCTGAAACTTGATCCCTTCCTTATACCTTATACAAAAATTAATTCGAGATGGATTAAAGACGTAAATGTTAGACCTAAAACCATAAAAACCCTAGAAGAAAACTTAGGCAATACCATTCAGGACTTAGGCATGGGCAATGACTTCATGACTAAAACACCAAAAGCAATGGCAACAAAAGCCAAAATTGACACATGGGATCTAATTAAACTAAAGAGCTTCTGGACAGCAAAAGAAGCTGCCATCAGAGTGAATAGGCAACCTACAGAATGGGAGAACATTTTGCAATCTACCCATCTAAAAAAGAGCTAATATCCAGAATCTACAAAGAACTTAAACAAATTTACAA